>NC_092714.1:4160167-4508292 GCF_047496885.1 Scyliorhinus torazame
TCCAACTCTCCCCCAGCACCAACTGCCTTGGGGGGGGGGAGAA
This sequence comes from Scyliorhinus torazame, assembly GCF_047496885.1. Classification (NCBI taxonomy): domain Eukaryota; kingdom Metazoa; phylum Chordata; class Chondrichthyes; order Carcharhiniformes; family Scyliorhinidae; genus Scyliorhinus; species Scyliorhinus torazame. Next base: position 4,160,211 of record NC_092714.1, read on the forward strand.
TTCCCGGTGTGTGAGGAAGTGCTTCCACATACCAACCCTCAACAGCTTGGCTCCAATTTGAAGACGGGCGTCTGTTTGTTTTTGATTTTCTCACAGGAGGTTGCAGTTTCTCTTTCTGTACCCTCCTTGGAATATTTCAAACACCTCCTCACCCTCAATTATCTGCACTCAAGGACTACAACGTTCGTTGGTGTAAGACCGACTTGAAGTAGTTAAAGGAACAGGTGAGTGCTGCAACTTTGCCCTACCTTAAACTGCTCAAAGTTTCATTTCTATAGAAACTGTGCTGGGATGCTGAGAATTCTTCGGTAGCGATGACGAGAGCAAAGGTGGCCGTGGACAAACAGACTGGGCCGTTTGCAATAACAGGAAATGATCTGATAGAGGCTCGAAACAGTCATAGCACAAAACTGCACTCAGCGTTTCAATCAATCTTGCTTAGTTGAGAATGTTTGCTGAAGTTCATGACTTCATTTGTGTGTGGACTTCGAATGTAACCTATTTCAGTGAAGAACACCATGGTTCAACAGCCTGATAAGGACCATGGGCGAAATTCTCCGGTATCGGCACGATGTCCGCTGACCGGCGCCAAAAACGGCGCAAATCAGTTGGCATCGCACCGCCCCAAAGGCGCGGAATCCTCCGCATCTTCGGGGGCCGAGCCCTAACCGTGAGGGGCTAAGCCCGCGCCGGACTGATTTCCGCCCCGCCAGCTGGCGGAAAAGGCCTTTGGTGCCCCGCCGGCTGGCGCGGAAATGACATTGCCGGGCGGCGCATGCGCGGGAGCGTTAGCGGCCGCTCACGGCATTCCCGCGCATGCGCAGTGGAGGGGGTCTCTTCCGTCTCCGCCATGGTGGAGACCGTGGCGAAGGCGGAAGGAAAAGAGTGCCCCCACGGCACAGGCCCGCCCGCGGATCGGTGGGCCCCGATCGCGGGCCAGGCCACCGTGGGGGCACCCCCCGGGGCCAATTCGCCCCGCGCCCCCCCCCAGGACCCCGGAGCCCGCCCGCGCCGCCTTGTCCCGCCGGTAAGGTAGGTGGTTTAATCCACGCCGGCGGGACAGGCATTCTAGCGGCGGGACTTCGGCCCATCCAGCCGGAGAATCGCGCGGGGGGGGCCCGCCAACCGGCGTGGCGCGATTCCCGCCCCCGCCGAATCTCCGGTGCCGGAGAATTCAGCAACCGGCGGGGGTGGGATTCACGCCAGCCCCCGGCGATTCTCCGACCCAGCGGGGGGTCGGAGAATGTCGCTCCTGTATCTCGTCGACAAGCAGTAATTTAAACTGAAGCTGCCCATAAGGGCTGCGAGCAAGTTGTTTACAAAGGCCATTCACTTTGGCCAATTATGGGGCGAGATTCTCCGACCCCCAGTGCCGTGGGGGCACTCTTTTCCTTCGCCTTCGCCACGGTCTCCACCATGGCAGAGGCGGAAGAGACTCCCTCCACAGCGCATGCACGGGGATGCCGTCAGCAGCCGCTGACGCTCCCGCGCATGCGCCGCCCGGCAATGTCATTTCCGCGCCAGCTGGCGGGGCGGAAATCAGTCCGGCGCGGGCCTAGCCCCTTATGGTTGGGGCTCGGCCCCCCAAGATGCGGAGCATTCCGCACCTTTGGGGCGGCACGATGCCCGACTGATTTGCGCCGTTTTTGGCGCTGGTCGGCGGACATCGCGCCGATACCGGAGAATTTCGCCCCTGATTTCTGGCCTGAATTAGACGGTCAATAAAAAAAGATTATAAAAACGTGTCCTCATAATTTAACCCTTTTAGTGCTGGTATAATTCTGGCATGGATCCCGCCCATCACCTGGTTGAGCTCTGGGCCCCAGAATTGAGCACAGTAACTCCTCCAGGCACAGTCTCAGCAGAGCTCAGCACAACTGAAACACAATAATCTCCCCCGTATTCCAATGGTCAAGGTAAAGCTCAGGTTCCATTCACCATTTTGATTATTTCTGGAACTACATCGACCTTTAATGACTTGTAAAGCTCGACCCCCCCATATTCCTTTCTCCTCTACAGTTCCCAGAGTCTCACTGGGATGTCCGGGGAGCGGGGTTCACCGGGATGTCCGGGGAGCGGGGTTCACCGGGATGCCCGGGGAGCGGGGTTCGCCGGGATGTCCGGGCACCGGGGTTCACCGGGGTGTTCGGGGAGTGGGGTTTGCCGGGATGTCGGGGCAGCGGGGTTCGCCGGGATGTCCGGGCACCGGGGTTCACCGGGATGCCCGGGGAGCGGGGTTCGCCGGGATGTCTGGGCAGCGGGGTTCACCGGGATGTCTGGGCAGCGGGGTTCGCCGGGATGCCTGGGGAGCGGGGTTCACCGGGATGTCCGGGCACCGGGGTTCACCGGGATGCCCGGGGAGCGGGGTTCGCCGGGATGTCCGGGCACCGGGGTTCACCGGGATGCCCGGGGAGCGGGGTTCGCCGGGATGTCTGGGCAGCGGGGTTCACCGGGATGTCCGGGCAGCGGGGTTCGCCGGGATGTCCGTGGAGCGGGGTTTGCCGGGATGTCCGGGGAGCGTGGTTCGCCAGGATGTCCGGGCAGCGGGGTTCACCGGGATGTCCGGGAAGCGGGGTTCGCCAGGATGTCCGGGCAGCGGGGTTCACCAGGATGCCCAAGTCCATAAGTTAATCGGCGAGATGCAAATCTGCCCCCTACAGGCACCTAAAGATGACAGTCCACTTTGAAAAGGGTTTCACTCAATGAACGAACAGCTGCGCCTCATACGGTACCTTCGGCAGTGGGCACGACGCCTTTGGCCTGGCACACTCGCTGATTCCTGGATGTCATGATATTCAGATAAACATATCATGGGGCAAACACACATACACACTGATGGACAGATCAACGGACCAATCAACACACACGCAACATCACAGCCAATCACCAGTGAGAGCACACGCACTATAAAACAGGGAACACCACAGTTCCCGCTGATTCCAGCAGGAGACAGCTCAGGGCACAGAGCTCACAGCGCGCCACTCAGACACTCACCATGTGCTGAGTGCCTCACTAAGATAGTGTTAGGGCTGGGTCCACAGGTTAACGGGTAAAGTACGAACCACAGACATGAGTTAACAGATGTTGTTATCAAGAGTAATAAAACAGAGTTGTACCATCTACAACCGTGTTGGTTTGTTTGTATAGCGGAACACCCAACACGACATTTGAGATGACCCCCCGGCTGGGGTGTTGGCTCCTGGGTGACAGAGGTTATCCACTGCGGCCGTGGCTGATGACGCCTATCCGGAGACCACAGACCGACACTGAGACCCGCTACAATGACACCCATACAACGACCAGGAGTGTGATCGAGCGGCGCTTCGGCCCCCTGAAGATGCGCTTCAAGTGCCTGGTACACTCTGGAGGGGCCCTCCAGTATGATGCTGAGAAGGTTGCCCCATCGTGCTGCATCGCACAGGAGAGGGCTGATGTGCTGGAGGAGGAGGGTGAATGCCAGGCCTCGGCCGATGAGGAGGATCCGGGGGAGGGGGAGGGTAGGCAGGACATGAAGCCCAGGCAGGCAGGGGACGCTGTCCGCGTGCGCGCCAGGGCCAACACTTACGGGACGCTCTGATCGCCTCCAGGGGGGTGGGGGGGGGGGGGTGCGGGGGTCAGGGGGGGGGACTGGCTTGGGCCAGGGGCAAGGACAGCACATCCCAACCCCCCCCTCCCTCACTCCACCCCCCCCCCCCTCGCCCGCCTGCATCGCCTCCATGATACCTACACGTCACACTGTGGGGTGGGGGCCCTGGGTTGGCAGTAACACCCAGTCTGCTCCATGTGATGAAGGATGATGACAACCTGCTCTGCGATGAACTCTGCTCTTCATCGTTTGACAATGCCTGACTCCTGCCCATGGATCTCTTTCCACCGCCCACCGGGGTGAGGCCTGCATGCGAGCCGTCCATTCCATCACACAGTCCCATCGGAATCCTGGAGTGGTGGTGGTGGGGGCGCAGGGAGCCTGGGCCACCTGGAGGGTCCACCGATTCCCGCCCCCCCCCCCCACAATGTCTGCCCACGCCCCCCTCCCCTCCCTCCCTTCCCTGGCCAGCCCAGACCAGCCCCCCCCCCCCATCAGACAGAGCACCGAGGCAGCTTGTAACGGTGGCAACAGGTGTTTAACATAAGAACATAAGAACTAGGAGCAGGAGTCGGCCATCTGGCCCCTCGAGCCTGCTCCGCCATTTAATGAGATCATGGCTGATCTTTGTGGACTCAGCTCCACTCTCCGGCCCGTACACCATATCCCCGAATCCCTTTATTCTTTAGAAAGGTATCTATCTTTTTTTTAAAAACGTTTAAAGAAGGAGCCTCAACTGCTTCACTGGGCAAGGAATTCCAGAGATTCACAACCCTTTGGGTGAAGAAGTTCCTCCTAAACTCGGTCCTAAATCTACTTCCCCTTATTTTGAGGCTATGCCCCCTAGTTCTGCTTTCCCCGACCAGTGGAAACAACCTGCCCGCATCGATCCTATCGATTCCCTTCATAATTTTATATGTTTCAATAATATCCCCCCCGCATCCTTCTAAACTCCAATGAGTACAGTCCCAGTCTACTCAATCTCTCGTCATAATCTAAACCCCTCAACTCTGGGATCAACCTAGTGAATCTCCTCTGCACTCCCTCCAGTGCCAATATGTCCTTTCTCAGGTAAGGAGACCAAAACTGAGCACAATACTCCAGATGTGGCCTCACCAACACCTTATACAATTGCAACATAACCTCCCTAGTCTTGAACTCCATCCCTCTCGCAATGAAGGACAAAACTCGATTAGTCTTCTTAATCACCTGTTGCACCTGCACACCAACTTTTTGCGACTCGTGCACCAGCACACCCAGGTCTCTCTGCACAGCAGCATGTTTTAACATCTTACCGTTTAAATAATGATCCATTCTGCTGTTATTCCTCCCAAAATGGATAGTCTCACACTTGGCAACATTGAATTCCATCTGCCAGACCCTAGCCCATTCACCTAACCTATCCAAATCCTTCTGCAGACTTCCGGTATCCTCTGCACTTTTTGCTTTACCACTCATCTTAGTGTCGTCTGCAAACGTGAACGATACATACCGATTTGGGCCCTAGTCACTATAACTAAACTAGTGTCTAACCTGCTGGCCTTCCGGGCCCTAACACTACATCTCGGTGGTTCCCCAGACGGTACAGCAGGGGTGGAGACGGCCTGCTGTGATTCCCCCCCTGCCACCTGGGACCCGTTGGCGCACATCTCCTGGGGCGACCCGGCCTAGATGGGCCTGGCTACTGCTCGGGGGTCGCAGGTGGCATGGTGCCACCCTGTTCTGCCCGCTACCCACCAAATGCGCCAGAGTAGGGACGGGGTGGGGGGGGCGGTGAGGGGAGCCTCAGGGCTGCCAGTCCTGGAGGCCCGCTCTCGACCAGGGTTCGCATGCTCGCCGGAGCACAGGGAGTGGGCCATCTCCGTCTGGGACTGCACCGCATCACGCTGAGACTGTGCCACCATCAGTCACACCAGTGACTGTGCCATCTCCCTCTGGGACTGGGTCACCTCCCTCTGTGTCTGCGCCACGCTGGCCAGCGTCTGGGCAATGCTGCCGACGTTCTCAGCCATGGCCCGCTGTGACTGGGCCACGCTCAGGAGCATTGCTGCAATGTCCAGGTGGCTCTGGCACATGGCTGCCTGTGAGAGGGCAGCTCTGCCCTGGGCCTCGGCCTGCACAGGTGGCCCCCGGCCTTGGACATGCTGATCCATGGCCGAAACTGTCGCCCCCAATGCCTCCACCCTGGATGCCACCCGTGAGGTGTTGGCCTGGGTGGCACACATGGTGGGCACCACCCCCTCCTCCCGCACGCGGTTGGACTCCTCCAACTGCGCCTGCAGGAGCTGGATGCTCACCGACAGCCCCTCATGTAGTCGCTGGCTCTGCATCTCCACAATCGATGGGACTGTCCGTACCAGAAGCCCAAACCCCATCTGGACGGCAGCTAGTCCCTGGGGTCAGCCTGCCCTCTGACCGTCCACCCACTCGGGTGTTCCTACCTCCACCTGCTGTACCGGGTTGGCTGAGGTTGGTTCGCACCAGATAGTGTTCCAGGAGCTGCTTCACTAAATTGCCCGACTGCGGTGAGTGTCTCTGGGATGGGGGAGGGTTTGGCGATAGCAGTGACGGGAAGTCAGTGTCATCCCTGGACCCGGGCTCCGGGGTGTCCTGAGTCTCGGACGGAAAGCTGCCGTCCGAGCTGCTCCGATCACTGCTCAGCTCATGGTGGGGGGGCTCCGGCTGTCGTACTGGCTCGGGGCGGGGGACGCCAGATGGACCCGCCCCATCTTCATGTCCTGCAAGGCACAAGGCAAGAAACATGATTGGACTGTGGGTCGGGAGAGTAGGGGTGGCCGTGTGGGTGGTCTGGGCATGATTTGGATTTGTTTATTGTCACGTGTACCGAGGTACAGTGAAAAGTATTTTTCTGCGAGCAGCTCAACAGATCATTAAGTACATGAGAAGAAAAGGGAATAAAAGAAAATACATAATAGGGCAACACAACATATACAATGTAACTACATAAGCACTGGCATCGGATGAAGCATACAGGGTGTAGTGTTAATGAAATCAGTCCATAAGAGGGTCATTTAGGAGTCTGGTGACAGTGGGGAAGAAGCTGTTTTTGAGTCTGTTCGTGCGTGTTCTCAGATTTCTGTATCTCCTGCCCGATGGAAGAGTGAGTAAGCCGGGTGGGAGGGGTCTTTGATGATACTGCCCGCTTTCCCCAGGCAGCGGGAGGTGTAGATGGAGTCAATGGATGGGAGGCGGGTTTCTGTGATGGACTGGGCGGTGTTCACGACTCTCTGAAGTTTCTTGCGGTCCTGGGCCGAGCAGTTGCCAGACCAGGCTGTGATGCAGCCCGATAGGATGTTTTCTATGGTGCATTTGTAAAAGTTGGTAAGGGTTAATGTGGACATGCCGAATTTCCTTAGTTTCCTGAGGAAGTATAGGTGCTGTTGTGCTTTCCTGGTGGTAGCGTCGACATGGGTGGACCAGGACAGATTTTTGGAGATGTGTGTCCCTAGTAATTTGAAACTGTTGCAGAGTGGGGAGCCAAGTCCTAGGTTTTGGAGTTTTGATATGAGCTTGGCTGGGATTATGGTGTTGAAGGCGGAGCTGTAGTCAATAAATAGGAGTCTGGGGCGAGATTCTCCGACCCCCCGCCGGGTCGGAGAATCGCCGGGGGCTGGCGTGAATCCCACCCCCGCCGAGTCGGAGAATCGCCGGGGGCTGGCGTGAATCCCGCCCCCGCCGGGTCGGAGAATCGCCGGGGGCTGGCGTGAATCCCGCCCCCGCCGGTTGCCGAATTCTCCACCACCGGATATTCGTCGGGGGCGGGAATCGCGCCGCGCCGGTTGGCGGGCCCCCCCCCGCGATTCTCCGGCCCGGATGGGCAGAAGTCCCACCGCTAAAATGCCTGTCCCGCCGGCGTAGATTAAACCACCTACCTTACCGGCGGGACAAGGCGGCGCAGGCGGGCTCCGGGGGGTGCCCTCACGGTGGCCTGGCCCGCGATCGGGGCCCACCGATCCGCGGGCGGGCCTGTGCCGTGGGGGCACTCTTTCCCTTCCGCCTTCGCCACGGTCTCCACCATGCGGAGGCGGAAGAGACTCCCTCCACTGCGCATGCGCGGGAATGCCGTCAGCGGCCGCTGACGCTCCCGTGCATGCGCCGCCCGGAGATGTTCTTTCCGCGCCAGCTGGCGGGGCACCAAAGGCCTTTTCCGCCAGCTGGCGGGGCGGAAATTCGTCCGGGGCGGGCCTAGCCCCTTAAGGTTGGGGCTCGGCCCCCAAAGATGCGGTGCATTCCGCACCTTTGGGGCGGCGCGATGCCCGACTGATCTGCGCCGTTTTGGGCGCCAGTCGGCGGACATCGCACTGCTTCCGGAGAATTTCGCCCCAGATGTAGGAGTCCTTGTTGTCGAGATGCTCTAGGGATGAGTGTAGGGCCAGGGAGATGGCATCTGCTGTGGACCGGTTGCGAATTGCAGTGGATCAAGGCGTTCTGGGAGTATGGAGGTGATGCGCTTCATGATCAACCTCTCGAAGCACTTCATTGCGATCAAAGTTAGGGCCACTGGACGGTAGTCATTGAGGCACATTGCCTGGTTCTTCTTTGGTACCGGTATGATGGTGGTCTTCTTGAAGCAGATGGGGACCTCGGAGTGGAGTAGGGACAGGTTAAAGATGTCCACGAACACCTCTGCCAGCTGGTCCGCGCAGGCTCTGAATGCACGACCAGGGATCCCGTCCAGTCCCGTCGCCTTCTGAGGGTTCACTTTCAGGAAGGCCGATCTGACTTCAGGAGCTGTGATGGTGGGTATGGGTGAATTATGGGCTGCTGGGGCACTCGCCAGCGGATTGTTGGTTACCTGCTCGAACCGAGCATAGAATGCATTGAGTTCATCGGGGAGGGGTGTGCTGCTGCCAGACATACTTTTCGACTTTGCTTTGTAGCCCGTTATGTTGTTTAGGTCTTCCCACAACCGCCGAAGGGTCTGTCTGTGACTCTAGCTTGGTTTGATATTCTCTCTTGGCATCTCGGATGGCTTTGCGGAGGTCGTACCTGGATTTCTTGTATAGGTCAGGGTCGTCTGCCTTGAACGCCTCAGATCTATCCTTCAGTACAAAGAACAAAGAACAAAGAAATGTACAGCACAGGAACAGGCCCTTCGGCCCTCCAAGCCCGTGCCGACCATGCTGCCCGACTAAACTACAATCTTCTACACTTCCTGGGTCCATATCCCTATATTCCCATCCTATTCATGTATTTGTCAAGATGCCCCTTAAATGTCACTATCGTCCCTGCTTCCACCACCTCCTCCGGTAGCGGGTTCCAGGCACCCACTACCCTCTGCGTAAAAAACTTGCCTCGTACATCTACTCTAAACCTTGCCCCTCTCACCTTAAACCTATGTCCCCTAGTAATTGACCCCTCTACCCTGGGGAAAAGCCTCTGACTATCCACTCTGTCTATGCCCCTCATAATTTTGTAGACCTCTATCAGGTCTCCCCTCAACCTCCTTCGTTCCAGTGAGAACAAACCGAGTTTATTCAACCGCTCCTCATAGCTACTGCCCTCCAGACCAGGCAACATTCTGGTAAATCTCTTCTGCACCCTCTCTAAAGCCTCCACATCCTTCTGATAGTGTGGCGACCAGAATTGAACACTATACTCCAAGTGTGGCCTAACTAAGGTTCTATACAGCTGCAACATGACTTGCCAATTCTTATACTCAATGCCCCGGCCAATGAAGGCAAGCATGCCGTATGCCTTCTTGACTACCTTCTCCACCTGCGTTGCCCCTTTCAATGACCTGTGGACCTGTACTCCTAGATCTCTTTGACTTTCAATACACTTGAGGGTTCTACCATTCACTGTATATTCCCTACCTGCATTAGACCTTCCAAAATGCATTACCTCACATTTGTCCGGATTAAACGCCATCTGCCATCTCTCCGCCCAAGTCTCCAAACAATCTAAATCCTGCTGTATCCTCCGACAGTCCTCATCGCTATCCGCAATTCCACCAACCTTTGTGTCGTCTGCAAACTTACTAATCAGACCAGTTACATTTTCCTCCAAATCATTTATATATACTACAAAGAGCAAAGGTCCCAGCACTGATCCCTGTGGAACACCACTGGTCACAGCCCTCCAATTAGAAAAGCATCCTTCCATTGCTACTCTCTGCCTTCTATGACCTAGCCAGTTCTGTATCCACCTTGCCAGCTCACCCCTGATCCCGTGTGACTTCACCTTTTGTACTAGTCTACCATGAGGGACCTTGTCAAAGGCCTTACTGAAGTCCATATAGACAACATCCACTGCCCTACCTGTAGGGAGTCAATCTCGCGATTGAGCCATGGTTTCCGGTTGGGGAACGTACGTACCACTTTCTTTGGCACGCAGTCGTCCACACATTTGCTGATGAAGTCTGTGACGGTGGTGGCATACTCATTTAAGTTGGTCGCTGAGTTCTTAAATATGGACCAGTCCACTGTCTCTAAGCAGTCACGTAAGAGCTCTTCTGTCTCCTCGGACCAGCACTGCACAACTTTCTTAGCTGGATTCTCCCGCTTGAGGAGGTTGTGGGGGTGAGCGTGGTGGTAGGGGTGCTGTGGGGGGCGGTTGACACACGCTTCCTCGCCCGCAGCCGAGCTCCGTCTCGGTGATCTCCCTTTCCTCTGGGCTGCCGACCACGTGCAGGGCCCTCTGCTCGGCCACGGTGGGGGGCCGCAGGTCCGGCGACCCCTCCTGTCTTCTCTCCGCTCCCGGCGGTTGTGCGCGGCCTTCTCCGGGGTGGGGGCACAGAAAACGACAGTGTTAGACAGTCCGACGCATGCAGCCCAGGGGGTGGGTAGCTGGTGGCCTCAGTGACCAGGGCATTCGGCCATGGGGACCAGCATGTGGGGCAGGGTGGGGTTTGGCAGTCCTCCTGGTTGGGGGGGGGTTACGGGTGCGTGGGACGGGGGTTATTCCCAGGGGCACAGTGCAGCCGACTCACTCTGGCCGCCCTGAGGAAGTTGTGCAGTTTATTCCGGCACTGCAGGCCAGTCCGGACGGTGTTGCCCATGGCCTCTGCCACCTACGCCCAGGTGCAGCGAACGGCAGCAGGTGGCAGCCTCCTCCCCGGGCCAGGATACAAGGTCATCCGCGTCCAAGAGGTTATCCAGCTCGGCATCAATAAGCCTCGGGGCTGCTAAGGTGGCAGTGGGGAGTGTGTGGGGGGTGAAGTGTGTTTATGCGGCTGCAGCTTGTCAACCTTTGAGTGTGAATCGCGAATCTGGCGAATCCGGCACCGTTTCTCATTCAAATCGATCGTGTTCCGTGTGGCGCTGGTGTTCGCACCTTAACAGCAGCGGAATCGGTCCAGGGCCGGGATTCTCCCCTACCCGGCGGGGCGGGGGGTCCCGGCGGGGTGGAGTGGCGGGAACCACTCTGGCGTCGCACCGCCCCAAAGGTGCGGAGAGGGGCCAAGCCCTTACCTTGAGGGGCTAGGCCCGCGCCGGAATGATTTCCGCCCCGCGGGCTGGCGGGAAAGGCCTTTGGCGCTCACGGCATCCCCGCGCATGCGCAGTGGAGGGGGTCTCTTCCGCCTCCGCCATAGTGGAGACCATGGCGAACGCGGAAGGGAAAGAGTGCTCCCACGGCAGGGGCCCGCCCACCGATCGGTGGGCCCCGATCGCGGGCCAGGCCACCGTGGGGGCACCCCCCGGGGCCAGATTGCCCCGCGCCCCCCCCCAGGACCCCGGAGCCCACCCGCGCTGTCTGCTCCCGCTGGTACGGTAGGTGGTTCAATCCACGCCGGCTGGCGAGGGTTGAAAGCGGCAGGACTTCGGCCCATCGCGGGCCGGAGAATCGCCGGGGGGAGCCCGCCGACCGGCGCGATTCCCGCCCCCGCAGATTCTCTCTGGTGGCGGAGAGTTCAGGACATGGCGGGGGCGGGATTCACGCCAGCCCCCGGAGATTCTCCGACCCGGCGGGGGGGGTCGGAGAATCGCGCCCCAGGTGTGGCTCCAACTTTTCTGTCGTGAAAGGCCATGAATTCTGCATTGACGTCAACTCTTCACTTAGTCTCAGAAACGGAGAATCCTTCCCTTTATCTTCATTCTTGGTTATTCTTAAACCGAGGACACTTCCTACGCCTAGTGACGCATGAGGCAGACAACTAGATCTCTTTCCTTCACTTCTTTTTCCTGGAATAGGTCTCAGCAGAGGTGAAAGTTTAAGGGTTGCCACACCACATGAAGCCTGGCTGGGTCCAGTCTGTCTTGCTCATACAGCTGCAGTTGGCATTTGTTGGGGGATGTCTATTTGATTCTTGGGCTGTTTTGGCCGTGTTATCAATACAATTCTCTTGGCCAGCAATTCACGATGTGAGATTTGAAGCCAGGGGCAGAGACACAACCGACTGCGCCACAAGAACAGGCCTATATAGTATAAACATGGGTTCCGGGTTCGCCTCTCGAACAGAAACTGTGTACTTACTGTAAGACTACAATAACTGACAGTAAATGTCAATTTGATATCATATTTAATGAATGTTTTCGTAGTTTCCACACACACTGTAATCAATGACAATCACTGGCTCCTCGTGGTCACTTAGGCAAACTGCATTTCCAAAGTCTGCTCTACTGAATCAGAGGCACAGTGTGAGGTAAACACCACTCCATCCCCCTAATGAGGTTTCTCCCATTGATTTTGGAAATACAGATTGAAACAAATGAGATGGTCGATTGTTGTCAACATGACCCAGTACAGTTAAACTCTCCAGTGGGACTGGAGTTCCCTCGACGCCGGTGTCTTTCCAGAGGTTGTTGCGTGACAGTTGTTTCCATCCCTGTTCTCACTTCTGCATTATTCATCACTTTTCTATTTGTGCTTCAGCGCCAAATTGAGTTTAATGTGCGCTGCAGTCTGCATCTCTCTCAGTGCACAAGGCCAATCAAATCCATCAACTGTCCCTGTCCATTTGCCACTGGCCATTTGATCCTGACCAACTTTCCCTGTCCAGCAGTCGCTGACCATTTGGCCCCGTCATCAAGGTCGACAGCATAGACATTGGGCGAAATTCTCCGGAAACGGTGCGATGTCCGCCGACAAAACGGCGCCAATCAGACGGGCATCGCGCCGCCCCAAAGGTGCGGAATGCTCCGCATCTTTGGGGGCCGAGCCCCAACATTGAGGGGCTAGGTCGGCGGCGGACGAATTTCCGCCCCACCAGCTGGCGGAAGCGGCCTTTGGTGCCCCGCCAGCTGGCGTGGAAATGACATCTCCGGTTGGCGCATGCGCGGGAGCGTCAGCGGCCGCTGACGGCATTCCCGCGCATGCGCAGTGGAGGGAGTCTCTTCCGCCTCCGCCATGGTGGAGACCGTGGCGGAGGCGGAAGGGAAAGAGTGCCCCCACGGCACAGGCCCGCCCGCGGATCGGTGGGCCCCGATCGCGGGCCAGGCCACCGTGGGGGCACCCCCCGGGGCCAGATCGCCCCGCGTCCCCCCCAGGACCCCGGAGCCCGCCCGCGCCGCCTTGTCCCGCCGGTAAGAGAGGTGGTTCAATCCACGCCGGCGGGACAGGCATTTTAGCGGCGGGGGGGCCCGCCAACCGGCGCGGCGCGATTCCCGCCCCCGCCGAATCTCTGGTGCCGGAGACTTCGGCAACCGGCGGGGGCGGGATTCACGCCAGCCCCCGGCGATTCTCCGACCCGGCGGGGGTCGGAGAATCTCACCCCAGGTCCTTCAGCCCAGCCTTGCCTGCGCTGGTCAAAACAATCACCAAACTATTCTCACTTCATTTCCCAGCATGTGGGCCATAGCCTGTTGCACCCTGGATCGCAAGCGAACATCCACTGCCTTCTTCAATATGAGGCTCTCTGCCTCCACCCCCCTTTCAGGCAGCGAGTTCCAGACTCCCACCTCCCTCTGGGAAAAAACGTTTCTCCTCACATCACCTCACACTGATCCGGATTGAACTGCATTTGTCCCTGACCAGCCCACCTGACCAGCCCGTCTGTATCCTCCTGTAATCGAAGGCTATCCTCCTCACTATTTACCACCCCACCAATTTTCGCATCATCCACAAACTTATTTTTAAAAAAAAAATTTAGAGTACCCAATTATTTTTTTTTCCAAATAAGGGGCAATTTAGCGTGGTCAATCCACCTAACCTGCACATCTTTTGGGTTGTGGGGGTGAAACCCACTCAGACATGGGGAGAATGTACAAACTCCACACGGACAGTGACCCAGGGCCAGGATTCGAACCCTAGGCCTCAGCGCCGTAGTCCCAGTGCTAACCACTGCGCCACCTGTTGCCCTAATCCACAAACTAACTGATCACTCCTCCTACATTCATGTCTAAATCATTTATATAAACTACAAACAGCAAAGGCCCAACACTGATCCCTGCGGAACCCACTGGACACAGGCTTCCAGTCAGAAAAACACCCCTCGACCATCACCCTCTGCTTCCCGCCACTCAGCCAATTCTGGATCCAATTTGCCAAATTTCCTTGGATATTACCTTCGCTATCAATCTCCCATATGAAACCTGATTAAAAGCCTTGCTGAAGTGCAGGAAGACAACGTCAAATGCATTTCCCTCATTTACACACCTGGGGCGAGATTCTCCGACCCCCCCGGCCGGGGCGGAAATTTGTCCGGCGCCGACCTAGCCCCTTAAGGTTGGGGCTCGGCCCCCAAAGATGCGGAGCATTCCCCACCTTTGGGACGGTGCGATGCCCGACTGATTTGCGCCGTTTTGGGCGCCAGTTGGCGGACATCGCACCATTTCCGGAGAATTTCGCCCCTGGTCACTTCTTTGAAAAACTCAGTCAAGTTGGTCAGACATGACCTCCCCTTAACAAAACCATGCTGACTGTTCCTGATTAATCCCGGCCTCTCCAAATACAGATTAATTCTGTCTCTCAGAATTGCTTCCAATAGTTTCCCACCATTGAGGTTAGACTGACTGGCCTGTGGTTCCTGGTTTATCCCTTCCTCCCTTCTGGAATAATGGAACCACGTTGACTATCCTCCAGTCCCCCGGCACCTCTCCTGTGGCCTGAGAGGAATTGAAAATTATTGCTCGTAGGAAAAACTAGAAGCAGAGGACGCAATCTCAGGCTAAAGGGACGATCCTTCAAAAGACAGAGCAGGAGGAATTTCTTCAGCCAGAGGGTGGTGATTCTGTGGAACTCTTTGCCGCAGAAGTCTGTGGAGACCAATTCACTGAGTGTCTTTCAGACAGACGGAGAGCGCCCCCCCCCCCACCCGCACAGCAGAGTGTGGGCGGCAGAAGTGCAGCGGAAGCCCGGACAGCGAAGCCACAGCCCGCTCGGGAGCGGAGCCAGCGGGGACAACGACCAGGAGAGAGAGAGAACCTCCCCCGCCCCCGCAACGGACCGGCAGCGACCACGTGGTGAGCGGCGAGACAAAGAGAGACTGCGGTCCGCACCGGGAAACGACTCTCCCAAACACTCCTGACCCAGTGAGAAGGAAGAGAAAAAAAAGAGAAGGAGAAGGGGGAAAAATAAAAGTAAATAAATAAAGAGACAAGGAAAGAGAGAAAGAAAGGAAGGGAGGAAGGTAACCAAACACAACAACCCCCCCCCCCCCACCCCCCCACCGAACAAAAAAAAAGGGAAATCCGAAGGCCGAGGCAGTGCCAGCGGGAGCCGAGGAGCGGGGGAAGGGAGAGCAGCCCCAGGGGAAGGGAGAGCAGCCCCAGGGGAAGGGAGAGCAGCCCCAGGGGAAGGGAGAGCAGCCCCAGGGGAAGGGAGAGCAGCCCCAGGGGAAGGGAGAGCAGCCCCAGGGGAAGGGAGAGCAGCCCCAGGGGAAGGGAGAGCAGCCCCAGGGGAAGGAACAGCAGCCCCAGGGGAAGGGAGAGCAGCCCCAGGGGAAGGGAGAGCAGCCCCAGGGGACGGGAGAGCAGCCCCAGGGGAAGGGAGAGCAGCCCCAGGGGAAGGGAGAGCAGCCCCAGGGGAAGGGAGAGCAGCCCCAGGGGAAGGAACAGCAGCCCCAGGGGAAGGGAGAGCAGCCCCAGGGGAAGGGAGAGCAGCCCCAGGGGAAGGGAGAGCAGCCCCAGGGGAAGGAACAGCAGCCCCAGGGGAAGGGAGAGCAGCCCCAGGGGAAGGGAGAGCAGCCCCAGGGGAAGGAACAGCAGCCCCAGGGGAAGGAACAGCAGCGGGGAAAGAAAGAGAGACAGACAGGTGGCTGGAGGAAAGAAAAACACCGAGGTGAAGGGACAGCGAGGCGCCAGCAGCAGCGAGGGGAAGGCGCGTGGGCGGCGGTCGCGCAGGCAGGCGGCCCCACAAGACGAGACGGAGGAGCCTGAAAGGGAAAACGGTGGCGGACCAAGCAGCGGAGCGCGAGCAGGACGCAGCGACCAGCATAAAGGAGGCGCTCTGGTCGCAGCTCCAAGCAATGATGAAGGAGACGGCGCACAAACTGCATCAGACCATCGATCCATCTGTCCATCTGTCTCTGTCCATCTGTCTCTGTCCATCTGTCTCTGTCCATCTGTCCATCTGTCTCTGTCCATCTGTCTCTGTCCATCTGCCTCTGTCCATCTGTCTCTGTCCATCTGTCTCTGTCCATCTGTCTCTGTCCATCTGTCCATCTGTCTCTGCCCATCTGTCTCTGTCCATCTGTCTCTGCCCATCTGTCCCTGTCCATCTGTCTCTGTCCATCTGTCCATCTGTCTCTGTCCATCTGTCCATCTGTCTCTGTCCATCTGTCTCTGTCCATCTGTCCATCTGTCTCTGTCCATCTGTCTCTGTCCATCTGCCTCTGTCCATCTGTCTCTGTCCATCTGTCTCTGTCCATCTGTCTCTGTCCATCTGTCCATCTGTCTCTGCCCATCTGTCCCTGTCCATCTGTCTCTGTCCATCTGTCTCTGTCCATCTGTCTCTGCCCATCTGTCTCTGTCCATCTGTCCATCTGTCTCTGTCCATCTGTCCATCTGTCTCTGTCCATCTGTCTCTGTCCATCTGTCCATCTGTCTCTGCCCATCTGTCCCTGTCCATCTGTCTCTGCCCATCTGTCTCTGTCCATCTGTCCATCTGTCTCTGTCCATCTGTCTCTGCCCATCTGTCCCTGTCCATCTGTCTCTGTCCATCTGTCCATCTGTCTCTGCCCATCTGTCCCTGTCCATCTGTCTCTGTCCATCTGTCTCTGTCCATCTGTCTCTGTCCATGTGTCTCTGTCCATCTGTCCATCTGTCTCTGTCCATCTGTCTCTGTCCATCTGTCCATCTGTCTCTGTCCATCTGTCTCTGTCCATCTGTCCATCTGTCTCGGTCCATCTGTCTCGGTCCATCTGTCCATCTGTCTCGGTCCATCTGTCCATCTGTCTATCTGTCTCTGTCCATCTGTCTCTGTCCATCTGTCTCTGTCCATCTGTCTCTGTCCATCTGTTTCTGTCCATCTGTCTCTGTCCGTCTGTCTCTGTCCACCTGTCTCTGTCCATCTGTCTCTGTCTATCTGTCTCTGTCCATCTGTCTCTGCCCATCTGTCTCTATCCATCTGTCTCTGTCCATCTGTCTCTGTCCATCTGTCTCTGTCCATCTGTCTATGTGCGTCTGCCTCTGTCCATTTGTCTCTGTCCATCTGTCTCTGTCCATCTGTCTCTGTCCATCTGTTTCTGTCCATCTGTCTCTGTCCATCTGTCTCTGTCCATCTGTCTCTGTCCATCTGTCCATCTGTCTCTGTCCATCTGTCTCTGTCCATCTGTTTCGGTCCATCTGTCTCTGTCCGTCTGTCTCTGTCCACCTATCTCTGTCCATCTGTCTCTGTCCATCTGTCTCTGTCCATCTGTCCATCTGTCTCTGTCCATCTGTCTCTGTCCATCTGTCTCTGTCCATCTGCCTCTGTCCATCTGTCTCTGTCCATCTGTTTCTGTCCATCTGTCTCTGTCCGTCTGTCTCTGTCCATCTGTCTCTGTCCATCTGTCTCTGTCCATCTGTCCCTGTCCATCTGTCCCTGTCCATCTGTCTCTGTCCATCTGTCTCTGTCCATCTGTCTCTGTCCATCTGTCCATCTGTCTCTGTCCATCTGTCTCTGTCCATCTGTCTCTGTCCATCTGCCTCTGTCCATCTGTCTCTGTCCATCTGTCTCTGTCCATCTGTCTCTGTCCATCTGTCTCTCTCCATCTGTCTCTGTCCATCTGTCTCTGTCCATCTGTCTCTGTCCATCAGTCTCTGTCCATCTCTCTCTGTCCATCTGTCCATCTGTCTCTGTCCATCTGTCTCTGTCCATCTGTCTCTGTCCATCTGTCTCTGTCCATCTGTCTCTGTCCATCTGTCTCTGTCCATCTGTCCATCTGTCTCTGTCCATCTGTTTCTGTCCATCTGTCTCTGTCCATCTGACTCTGTCCATCTGTCCATCTGTCTCTGTCCATCTGTCTCTGTCCATCTGTTTCTGTCCATCTGTCGATCTGTCTCTGTCGATCTGTCTCTGTCCATCTGTTTCTGTCCATCTGTCTCTGTCCATCTGACTCTGTCCATCTGTCCATCTGTCTCTGTCCATCTGTCTCTGTCCATCTGTTTCTGTCCATCTGTCCATCTGTCTCTGTCCATCTGTCTCTGTCCATCTGTCTCTGTCCATCTGTCTCTGCCCATCTGTCTCTCTCCATCTGTCTCTTTTCATCTGTCTCTGTCCATCTGTCCCTGTCCATCTGTCTCTGTCCATCTGTCTCTGTCCACCTGTCTCTGTCCATCTATCTCTGTCCATCTGTCCCTGTCCATCTGTCTCTGTCCATCTGTCTCTGTCCATCTGTCTCTGTCCATCTGTCCATCTGTCTCTGTCCATCTGTCTCTGTCCATCTGTCTCTGTCCATCTGTCCATCTGTCTCTGTCCATCTGTCTCTGTCCATCTGTCTTTGTCCCTCTTTCTATGTCCACCTGTCTCTGTCTATCTGTCCATCTGTCTCTGTCCATCTGTCTCTGTCCATCTGTCTCTGTCCATCTGTCTCTGTCCATCGGTCTCTGTCCATCTGTCCATCTGCCTCTGTCCATCTGTCTCTGTCCATCTGTCTCTGTCCATCTGTCTCTGTCCATCTGTCTCTGTGCATCTGTCTCTGTCCATCTGTCCATCTGTCTCTGTCCATCTGTCTCTGTCCATCTGTCTCTGTGCATCTGTCTCTGTGCATCTGTCTCTGTCCATCTGTCTCTGTGCATCTGTCTCTGTCCATCTGTCTCTGTCCATCTGTCTCTGTCCATCTGTCCATCTGTCTCTGTCCATCTGTCTCTGTCCATCTGTCTCTGTCCATCTGTCTCTGTGCATCTGTCTCTGTCCATCTGTCCATCTGTCTCTGTCCATCTGTCTCTGTCCATCTGTCTCTGTGCATCTGTCTCTGTCCATCTGTCTCTGTCCATCTGTCTCTGTCCATCTGTCCATCTGTCTCTGTCCATCTGTCTCTGTCCATCTGTCTCTGTCCACCTGTCTCTGTCCATCTGTCTCTGCCCATCTGTCTCTGTCCATCTGTCTCTGTCCATCTGCCCATCTGTCTCTGTCCATCTGTCTCTGTCCGTCTGTCTCTGTCCATCTGTCTCTGTCCATCTGTCTCTGTCCGTCTGTCTCTGTCCGTCTGTCTCTGTCCGTCTGTCTCTGTCCGTCTATCTCTGTCCGTCTGTCTCTGTCCGTCTATCTCTGTCCATCTGTCTCTGTCCATCTGTCTCTTTTCATCTGTCTCTGTCCATCTGTCTCTGTCCGTCTGTCTCTGTCCGTCTGTCTCTGTCCATCTGTCTTTGTCCATCTGTCTCTGTCCATCTGTCTATGTCCATCTGTCTCTGTCCGTCTGTCTCTGCCTATCTGTCTCTGTCCGTCTGTCTCTGTCCGTCTGTCTCTGTCCGTCTGTCTCTGTCCATCTGTCGATCTGTCTCTGTCCATCTGTCTCTTTTCATCTGTCTCTGTCCATCTGTCTCTGTCCGTCTGTCTCTGTCCGTCTGTCTCTGTCCGTCTGTCTCTGTCCATCTGTCGATCTGTCTCTGTCCATCTGTCTCTTTTCATCTGTCTCTGTTCATCTGTCTCTGTCCATCTGTCTCTGTCCATCCGTCTCTGTCCATCTGTCCATCTGTCTCTGTCCATCTGTCTCTGTCCATCTGTCTCTGTCCATCTGCCTCAGTCCATCTGTCTCTGTCCATCCGTCTCTGTCCATCTGTCCATCTGTCTCTGTCCATCTGTCTCTGCCCATCTGTCTCTGTCCGTCTGTCTCTGTCCATCTGTCTCTGTCCATCTGTCTCTGTCCATCTGTCTCTGCCCATCTGTCTCTGTCCGCCTGTCTCTGTCCGCCTGTCTCTGTCCATCTGTCTCTGTCCGTCTGTCTCTGTCCATCTGTCTCTTTTCATCTGTCTCTGTCCGTCTGTCTCTGTCCATCTGTCTCTTTTCATCTGTCCATCTGTCTCTGTCCATCTGTCCATCCGTCTCTGTCCATCTGTCCATCTGTCTCTGTCCATCTGTCCATCTGTTTCTGTCCATCTGTCTCTGTCCATCTGTCTCTGTCCGTCTGTCTCTGTCCGTCTGTCTCTGTCCGTCTGTCTCTGTCCACCTGTCTCTGTCCATCTGTCTCTTTTCATCTGTCTCTGTCCATCTGCCTCTGTCCATCTGTCCATCTGCCTCTGTCCATCTGTCTCTGCCCATCTGTCTCTGTCCATCTGTCTCTGCCCATCTGTCTCTGTCCGTCTGTCTCTGTCCGTCTGTCTCTGTCCGTCTGTCTCTGTCCGTCTGTCTCTGTCCATCTGTCTCTGTCCATCTGTCTCTGTCCATCTGTCTCTGTCCGTCTGTCTCTGTCCGTCTGTCTCTGTCCGTCTGTCTCTGTCCGTCTGTCTCTGTCCGTCTGTCTCTGTCCATCTGCCCATCTGTTTCTGTCCATCTGTCTCTGTCCGTCTGTCTCTGTCCATCTGTCGCTGTCCGTCTGTCTCTGTCCACCTGTCTCTGTCCATCTGTCTCTGTCCATCTGTCTCTGTCCATCTGTCTCTGTCCATCTGTCTCTTTTCATCTGTCTCTGTCCATCTGCCTCTGTCCATCTGTCTCTGTCCATCTGCCTCTGTCCACCTGCCTCTGTCCATCTGTCTCTGCCCATCTGTCTCTTTCCATCTGTGTCTGCCAATCTGCCTCTGTCCGTCTGTCTCTGTCCGTCTGTCTCTGTCAGTCTGTCTCTGTCCATCTGTCTCTTTTCATCTGTCTCTGTCCATCTGCCTCTGTCCATCTGTCTCTGTCCATCTGCCTCTGTCCATCTGTCCATCTGCCTCTGTCCATCTGTCTCTGCCCATCTGCCTCTGTCCATCTGTCTCTGCCTATCTGTCTCTGTCCATCTGTCTCTGCCCATCTGTCTCTGTCCGCCTGTCTCTGTCCGTCTGTCTCTGTCCATCTGTCTCTGTCCATCTGTCTCTGTCCATCTGCCTCTGTCCGTCTGTCTCTGTCCATCTGTCTCTGTCCGTCTGTCTCTGTCCGTCTGTCTCTGTCCGTCTGTCTCTGTCCATCTGCCTCTGTCCGTCTGTCTCTGTCCATCTGTCTCTGTCCGTCTGTCTCTGTCCGTCTGTCTCTGTCCATCTGTCTCTGCCCATCTGTCTCTGTCCATCTGTCTCTGTCCATCTGTCTCTGTCCATCTGTCTCTGTCCATCTGTTCATCTGTCCATCTGTCTCTGTCCATCTGTCTCTGTCCGTCTGTCTCTGTCCACCTGTCTCTGTCCATCTGTCTCTGCCCATCTGTCTCTGTCCATCTGTCTCTGTCCATCTGCCCATCTGTCTCTGTCCATCTGTCTCTGTCCGTCTGTCTCTGTCCATCTGTCTCTGTCCATCTGTCTCTGTCCGTCTGTCTCTGTCCGTCTATCTCTGTCCGTCTGTCTCTGTCCGTCTATCTCTGTCCATCTGTCTCTGTCCATCTGTCTCTTTTCATCTGTCTCTGTCCATCTGTCTCTGTCCGTCTGTCTCTGTCCGTCTGTCTCTGTCCATCTGTCTTTGTCCATCTGTCTCTGTCCATCTGTCTATGTCCATCTGTCTCTGTCCGTCTGTCTCTGCCTATCTGTCTCTGTCCGTCTGTCTCTGTCCGTCTGTCTCTGTCCGTCTGTCTCTGTCCATCTGTCGATCTGTCTCTGTCCATCTGTCTCTTTTCATCTGTCTCTGTCCATCTGTCTCTGTCCGTCTGTCTCTGTCCGTCTGTCTCTGTCCGTCTGTCTCTGTCCATCTGTCGATCTGTCTCTGTCCATCTGTCTCTTTTCATCTGTCTCTGTTCATCTGTCTCTGTCCATCTGTCTCTGTCCATCCGTCTCTGTCCATCTGTCCATCTGTCTCTGTCCATCTGTCTCTGTCCATCTGTCTCTGTCCATCTGCCTCAGTCCATCTGTCTCTGTCCATCCGTCTCTGTCCATCTGTCCATCTGTCTCTGTCCATCTGTCTCTGCCCATCTGTCTCTGTCCGTCTGTCTCTGTCCATCTGTCTCTGTCCATCTGTCTCTGTCCATCTGTCTCTGCCCATCTGTCTCTGTCCGCCTGTCTCTGTCCGCCTGTCTCTGTCCATCTGTCTCTGTCCGTCTGTCTCTGTCCATCTGTCTCTTTTCATCTGTCTCTGTCCGCCTGTCTCTGTCCATCTGTCTCTGTCCGTCTGTCTCTGTCCATCTGTCTCTTTTCATCTGTCTCTTTTCATCTGTCTCTGTCCATCTGCCTCTGTCCATCTGTCCATCCGTCTCTGTCCATCTGTCCATCTGTCTCTGTCCATCTGTCCATCTGTTTCTGTCCATCTGTCTCTGTCCATCTGTCTCTGTCCGTCTGTCTCTGTCCGTCTGTCTCTGTCCGTCTGTCTCTGTCCACCTGTCTCTGTCCATCTGTCTCTTTTCATCTGTCTCTGTCCATCTGCCTCTGTCCATCTGTCCATCTGCCTCTGTCCATCTGTCTCTGCCCATCTGTCTCTGTCCATCTGTCTCTGCCCATCTGTCTCTGTCCGTCTGTCTCTGTCCGTCTGTCTCTGTCCGTCTGTCTCTGTCCGTCTGTCTCTGTCCATCTGTCTCTGTCCATCTGTCTCTGTCCATCTGTCTCTGTCCGTCTGTCTCTGTCCGTCTGTCTCTGTCCGTCTGTCTCTGTCCGTCTGTCTCTGTCCGTCTGTCTCTGTCCATCTGCCCATCTGTTTCTGTCCATCTGTCTCTGTCCGTCTGTCTCTGTCCATCTGTCGCTGTCCGTCTGTCTCTGTCCACCTGTCTCTGTCCATCTGTCTCTGTCCATCTGTCTCTGTCCATCTGTCTCTGTCCATCTGTCTCTTTTCATCTGTCTCTGTCCATCTGCCTCTGTCCATCTGTCTCTGTCCATCTGCCTCTGTCCACCTGCCTCTGTCCATCTGTCTCTGCCCATCTGTCTCTTTCCATCTGTGTCTGCCAATCTGCCTCTGTCCGTCTGTCTCTGTCCGTCTGTCTCTGTCAGTCTGTCTCTGTCCATCTGTCTCTTTTCATCTGTCTCTGTCCATCTGCCTCTGTCCATCTGTCTCTGTCCATCTGCCTCTGTCCATCTGTCCATCTGCCTCTGTCCATCTGTCTCTGCCCATCTGCCTCTGTCCATCTGTCTCTGCCTATCTGTCTCTGTCCATCTGTCTCTGCCCATCTGTCTCTGTCCGCCTGTCTCTGTCCGTCTGTCTCTGTCCATCTGTCTCTGTCCATCTGTCTCTGTCCATCTGCCTCTGTCCGTCTGTCTCTGTCCATCTGTCTCTGTCCGTCTGTCTCTGTCCGTCTGTCTCTGTCCGTCTGTCTCTGTCCATCTGCCTCTGTCCGTCTGTCTCTGTCCATCTGTCTCTGTCCGTCTGTCTCTGTCCGTCTGTCTCTGTCCATCTGTCTCTTTTCATCTGTCTCTGTCCGTCTGTCTCTGTCCGTCTGTCTCTGTCCGTCTGTCTCTGTCCGTCTGTCTCTGTCTGTCTGTCTCTGTCCATCTGTCTCTGTCCATCTGTCTCTGTCCATCTGCCCATCTGTCTCTGTCCATCTGTCTCTGTCCGTCTGTCTCTGTCCATCTGTCTCTGTCCATCTGTCTCTGTCCGTCTGTCTCTGTCCGTCTGTCTCTGTCCGTCTGTCTCTGTCCGTCTATCTCTGTCCGTCTGTCTCTGTCCGTCTATCTCTGTCCATCTGTCTCTGTCCATCTGTCTCTTTTCATCTGTCTCTGTCCATCTGTCTCTGTCCGTCTGTCTCTGTCCGTCTGTCTCTGTCCATCTGTCTTTGTCCATCTGTCTCTGTCCATCTGTCTATGTCCATCTGTCTCTGTCCGTCTGTCTCTGCCTATCTGTCTCTGTCCGTCTGTCTCTGTCCGTCTGTCTCTGTCCGTCTGTCTCTGTCCATCTGTCGATCTGTCTCTGTCCATCTGTCTCTTTTCATCTGTCTCTGTCCATCTGTCTCTGTCCGTCTGTCTCTGTCCGTCTGTCTCTGTCCGTCTGTCTCTGTCCATCTGTCGATCTGTCTCTGTCCATCTGTCTCTTTTCATCTGTCTCTGTTCATCTGTCTCTGTCCATCTGTCTCTGTCCATCTGTCTCTGTCCATCTGTCTCTGTCCGTCTGTCTCTGTCCATCTGTCTCTGTCCGTCTGTCTCTGTCCGCCTGTCTCTGTCCATCTGTCTCTTTTCATCTGTCCATCTGTCTCTGTCCGTCTGTCTCAGTCCATCTGTCTCTGTCCATCTGTCTCTGTCCGTCTGTCTCTGTCCGTCTGTTTCTGTCCGTCTGTCTCTGTCCATCTGTCGATGTGTCTCTGTCCATCTGTCTCTGTCCATCTGTCTCTGTCCGTCTGTCTCTGTCCGTCTGTCTCTGTCCGTCTGTCTCTGTCCATCTGTCTCTGTCCGTCTGTCTCTGTCCATCTGTCGATCTGTCTCTGTCCATCTGTCTCTGTCCATCTGTCTCTGTCCGTCTGTCTCTGTCCGTCTGTCTCTGTCCGTCTGTCTCTGTCCGTCTGTCTCTGTCCGTCTGTCTCTGTCCATCTGCCCATCTGTCTCTGTCCGTCTGTCTCTGTCCATCTGTCTCTGTCCATCTGTCGATCTGTCCCTGTGCATCTGTCTCTGTCCATCTGTCTCTGTCCGTCTGTCCCTGTCCGTCTGTCTCTGTCCGTCTGTCTCTGTCCGTCTGTCTCTGTCCATCTGTCTCTTTTCATCTGTCTCTGTGCATCTGTCCCTGTCCATCTGTCTCTGTCCATCTGTCTCTGTCCATCTGTCTCTGTCCATCTGTCCAGCTGTCTCTGTCCATCTGTCTCTGTCCATCTGTCTCTGTCCAACTGTCCATCTGCCTCTGTCCATCCGTCTCTGTCCATCTGTATCTGTCCGTCTGTCTCTGTCCGTCTGTCTCTGCCCATCTGTCTCTGTCCATCTGTCTCTGTCCATCTGTCCATTTGTCTCTGTCCATCTGTCCATCTGTCTCTGTCCATCTGTCTCTGTCCATCTGTCTCTGCCCATCTGTCTCTGTCCGTCTGTCTCTGTCCATCTGTCTCTGTCCATCTGTCTCTGTCCATCTGTCTCTGCCCATCTGTCTCTGTCCGCCTGTCTCTGTCCGCCTGTCTCTGTCCATCTGTCTCTGTCCGTCTGTCTCTGTCCATCTGTCTCTGTCCATCTGTCTCTTTTCATCTGTCTCTGTCCGCCTGTCTCTGTCCATCTGTCTCTGTCCGTCTGTCTCTGTCCATCTGTCTCTTTTCATCTGTCTCTTTTCATCTGTCTCTGTCCATCTGCCTCTGTCCATCTGTCCATCCGTCTCTGTCCATCTGTCCATCTGTCTCTGTCCATCTGTCCATCTGTTTCTGTCCATCTGTCTCTGTCCATCTGTCTCTGTCCGTCTGTCTCTGTCCGTCTGTCTCTGTCCGTCTGTCTCTGTCCACCTGTCTCTGTCCATCTGTCTCTTTTCATCTGTCTCTGTCCATCTGCCTCTGTCCATCTGTCCATCTGCCTCTGTCCATCTGTCTCTGCCCATCTGTCTCTGTCCATCTGTCTCTGTCCGTCTGTCTCTGTCCGTCTGTCTCTGTCCGTCTGTCTCTGTCCATCTGTCTCTGTCCATCTGTCTCTGTCCATCTGTCTCTGTCCATCTGTCTCTGTCCGTCTGTCTCTGTCCGTCTGTCTCTGTCCGTCTGTCTCTGTCCGTCTGTCTCTGTCCGTCTGTCTCTGTCCATCTGCCCATCTGTTTCTGTCCATCTGTCTCTGTCCGTCTGTCTCTGTCCATCTGTCGCTGTCCGTCTGTCTCTGTCCACCTGTCTCTGTCCATCTGTCTCTGTCCATCTGTCTCTGTCCATCTGTCTCTGTCCATCTGTCTCTTTTCATCTGTCTCTGTCCATCTGCCTCTGTCCATCTGTCTCTGTCCATCTGCCTCTGTCCACCTGCCTCTGTCCATCTGTCTCTGCCCATCTGTCTCTTTCCATCTGTGTCTGCCAATCTGCCTCTGTCCGTCTGTCTCTGTCCGTCTGTCTCTGTCAGTCTGTCTCTGTCCATCTGTCTCTTTTCATCTGTCTCTGTCCATCTGCCTCTGTCCATCTGTCTCTGTCCATCTGCCTCTGTCCATCTGTCCATCTGCCTCTGTCCATCTGTCTCTGCCCATCTGCCTCTGTCCATCTGTCTCTGTCCATCTGTCTCTGCCCATCTGTCTCTGTCCGTCTGTCTCTGTCCGTCTGTCTCTGTCCATCTGTCTCTGTCCATCTGTCTCTGTCCATCTGCCTCTGTCCGTCTGTCTCTGTCCATCTGCCTCTGTCCGTCTGTCTCTGTCCATCTGTCTCTGTCCATCTGTCTCTGTCCATCTGCCTCTGTCCGTCTGTCTCTGTCCATCTGTCTCTGTCCGTCTGTCTCTGTCCGTCTGTCTCTGTCCGTCTGTCTCTGTCCATCTGCCTCTGTCCGTCTGTCTCTGTCCATCTGTCTCTGTCCGTCTGTCTCTGTCCGTCTGTCTCTGTCCATCTGTCTCTGCCCATCTGTCTCTGTCCATCTGTCTCTGTCCATCTGTCTCTGTCCATCTGTCTCTGTCCATCTGTTCATCTGTCCATCTGTCTCTGTCCATCTGTCTCTGTGCATCTGTCTCTGTCCATCTGTCTCTGTCCATCTGTCTCTGTCCATCTGTCCATCTGTCTCTGTCCATCTGTCTCTGTCCATCTGTCTCTGTCCACCTGTCTCTGTCCATCTGTCTCTGCCCATCTGTCTCTGTCCATCTGTCTCTGTCCATCTGCCCATCTGTCTCTGTCCATCTGTCTCTGTCCGTCTGTCTCTGTCCATCTGTCTCTGTCCATCTGTCTCTGTCCGTCTGTCTCTGTCCGTCTGTCTCTGTCCGTCTGTCTCTGTCCGTCTATCTCTGTCCATCTGTCTCTGTCCATCTGTCTCTTTTCATCTGTCTCTGTCCATCTGTCTCTGTCCGTCTGTCTCTGTCCGTCTGTCTCTGTCCATCTGTCTTTGTCCATCTGTCTCTGTCCATCTGTCTATGTCCATCTGTCTCTGTCCGTCTGTCTCTGCCTATCTGTCTCTGTCCGTCTGTCTCTGTCCGTCTGTCTCTGTCCGTCTGTCTCTGTCCATCTGTCGATCTGTCTCTGTCCATCTGTCTCTTTTCATCTGTCTCTGTTCATCTGTCTCTGTCCATCCGTCTCTGTCCATCTGTCCATCTGTCTCTGTCCATCTGTCTCTGTCCATCTGTCTCTGTCCATCTGCCTCAGTCCATCTGTCTCTGTCCATCCGTCTCTGTCCATCTGTCCATCTGTCTCTGTCCATCTGTCTCTGTCCATCTGTCTCTGTCCGTCTGTCTCTGTCCGTCTGTCTCTGTCCGTCTGTCTCTGTCCATCTGTCGATCTGTCTCTGTCCATCTGTCTCTTTTCATCTGTCTCTGTTCATCTGTCTCTGTCCATCTGTCTCTGTCCATCCGTCTCTGTCCATCTGTCCATCTGTCTCTGTCCATCTGTCTCTGTCCATCTGTCTCTGTCCATCTGCCTCAGTCCATCTGTCTCTGTCCATCCGTCTCTGTCCATCTGTCCATCTGTCTCTGTCCATCTGTCTCTGTCCGTCTGTCTCTGTCCATCTGTCTCTGTCCATCTGTCTCTGTCCATCTGTCTCTGCCCATCTGTCTCTGTCCGCCTGTCTCTGTCCGCCTGTCTCTGTCCATCTGTCTCTGTCCGTCTGTCTCTGTCCATCTGTCTCTTTTCATCTGTCTCTGTCCGCCTGTCTCTGTCCATCTGTCTCTGTCCGTCTGTCTCTGTCCATCTGTCTCTTTTCATCTGTCTCTTTTCATCTGTCTCTGTCCATCTGCCTCTGTCCATCTGTCCATCCGTCTCTGTCCATCTGTCCATCTGTCTCTGTCCATCTGTCCATCTGTTTCTGTCCATCTGTCTCTGTCCATCTGTCTCTGTCCGTCTGTCTCTGTCCGTCTGTCTCTGTCCGTCTGTCTCTGTCCACCTGTCTCTGTCCATCTGTCTCTTTTCATCTGTCTCTGTCCATCTGCCTCTGTCCATCTGTCCATCTGCCTCTGTCCATCTGTCTCTGCCCATCTGTCTCTGTCCATCTGTCTCTGCCCATCTGTCTCTGTCCGTCTGTCTCTGTCCGTCTGTCTCTGTCCGTCTGTCTCTGTCCGTCTGTCTCTGTCCATCTGTCTCTGTCCATCTGTCTCTGTCCATCTGTCTCTGTCCGTCTGTCTCTGTCCGTCTGTCTCTGTCCGTCTGTCTCTGTCCGTCTGTCTCTGTCCGTCTGTCTCTGTCCATCTGCCCATCTGTTTCTGTCCATCTGTCTCTGTCCGTCTGTCTCTGTCCATCTGTCGCTGTCCGTCTGTCTCTGTCCACCTGTCTCTGTCCATCTGTCTCTGTCCATCTGTCTCTGTCCATCTGTCTCTGTCCATCTGTCTCTTTTCATCTGTCTCTGTCCATCTGCCTCTGTCCATCTGTCTCTGTCCATCTGCCTCTGTCCACCTGCCTCTGTCCATCTGTCTCTGCCCATCTGTCTCTTTCCATCTGTGTCTGCCAATCTGCCTCTGTCCGTCTGTCTCTGTCCGTCTGTCTCTGTCAGTCTGTCTCTGTCCATCTGTCTCTTTTCATCTGTCTCTGTCCATCTGCCTCTGTCCATCTGTCTCTGTCCATCTGCCTCTGTCCATCTGTCCATCTGCCTCTGTCCATCTGTCTCTGCCCATCTGCCTCTGTCCATCTGTCTCTGCCTATCTGTCTCTGTCCATCTGTCTCTGCCCATCTGTCTCTGTCCGCCTGTCTCTGTCCGTCTGTCTCTGTCCATCTGTCTCTGTCCATCTGTCTCTGTCCATCTGCCTCTGTCCGTCTGTCTCTGTCCATCTGTCTCTGTCCGTCTGTCTCTGTCCGTCTGTCTCTGTCCGTCTGTCTCTGTCCATCTGCCTCTGTCCGTCTGTCTCTGTCCATCTGTCTCTGTCCGTCTGTCTCTGTCCGTCTGTCTCTGTCCATCTGTCTCTTTTCATCTGTCTCTGTCCGTCTGTCTCTGTCCGTCTGTCTCTGTCCGTCTGTCTCTGTCCGTCTGTCTCTGTCTGTCTGTCTCTGTCCATCTGTCTCTGTCCATCTGTCTCTGTCCATCTGCCCATCTGTCTCTGTCCATCTGTCTCTGTCCGTCTGTCTCTGTCCATCTGTCTCTGTCCATCTGTCTCTGTCCGTCTGTCTCTGTCCGTCTGTCTCTGTCCGTCTGTCTCTGTCCGTCTATCTCTGTCCGTCTGTCTCTGTCCGTCTATCTCTGTCCATCTGTCTCTGTCCATCTGTCTCTTTTCATCTGTCTCTGTCCATCTGTCTCTGTCCGTCTGTCTCTGTCCGTCTGTCTCTGTCCATCTGTCTTTGTCCATCTGTCTCTGTCCATCTGTCTATGTCCATCTGTCTCTGTCCGTCTGTCTCTGCCTATCTGTCTCTGTCCGTCTGTCTCTGTCCGTCTGTCTCTGTCCGTCTGTCTCTGTCCATCTGTCGATCTGTCTCTGTCCATCTGTCTCTTTTCATCTGTCTCTGTCCATCTGTCTCTGTCCGTCTGTCTCTGTCCGTCTGTCTCTGTCCGTCTGTCTCTGTCCATCTGTCGATCTGTCTCTGTCCATCTGTCTCTTTTCATCTGTCTCTGTTCATCTGTCTCTGTCCATCTGTCTCTGTCCATCTGTCTCTGTCCATCTGTCTCTGTCCGTCTGTCTCTGTCCATCTGTCTCTGTCCGTCTGTCTCTGTCCGCCTGTCTCTGTCCATCTGTCTCTTTTCATCTGTCCATCTGTCTCTGTCCGTCTGTCTCAGTCCATCTGTCTCTGTCCATCTGTCTCTGTCCGTCTGTCTCTGTCCGTCTGTTTCTGTCCGTCTGTCTCTGTCCATCTGTCGATGTGTCTCTGTCCATCTGTCTCTGTCCATCTGTCTCTGTCCGTCTGTCTCTGTCCGTCTGTCTCTGTCCGTCTGTCTCTGTCCATCTGTCTCTGTCCGTCTGTCTCTGTCCATCTGTCGATCTGTCTCTGTCCATCTGTCTCTGTCCATCTGTCTCTGTCCGTCTGTCTCTGTCCGTCTGTCTCTGTCCGTCTGTCTCTGTCCGTCTGTCTCTGTCCGTCTGTCTCTGTCCATCTGCCCATCTGTCTCTGTCCGTCTGTCTCTGTCCATCTGTCTCTGTCCATCTGTCGATCTGTCCCTGTGCATCTGTCTCTGTCCATCTGTCTCTGTCCGTCTGTCCCTGTCCGTCTGTCTCTGTCCGTCTGTCTCTGTCCGTCTGTCTCTGTCCATCTGTCTCTTTTCATCTGTCTCTGTGCATCTGTCCCTGTCCATCTGTCTCTGTCCATCTGTCTCTGTCCATCTGTCTCTGTCCATCTGTCCAGCTGTCTCTGTCCATCTGTCTCTGTCCATCTGTCTCTGTCCAACTGTCCATCTGCCTCTGTCCATCCGTCTCTGTCCATCTGTATCTGTCCGTCTGTCTCTGTCCGTCTGTCTCTGCCCATCTGTCTCTGTCCATCTGTCTCTGTCCATCTGTCCATTTGTCTCTGTCCATCTGTCCATCTGTCTCTGTCCATCTGTCTCTGTCCATCTGTCTCTGCCCATCTGTCTCTGTCCGTCTGTCTCTGTCCATCTGTCTCTGTCCATCTGTCTCTGTCCATCTGTCTCTGCCCATCTGTCTCTGTCCGCCTGTCTCTGTCCGCCTGTCTCTGTCCATCTGTCTCTGTCCGTCTGTCTCTGTCCATCTGTCTCTGTCCATCTGTCTCTTTTCATCTGTCTCTGTCCGCCTGTCTCTGTCCATCTGTCTCTGTCCGTCTGTCTCTGTCCATCTGTCTCTTTTCATCTGTCTCTTTTCATCTGTCTCTGTCCATCTGCCTCTGTCCATCTGTCCATCCGTCTCTGTCCATCTGTCCATCTGTCTCTGTCCATCTGTCCATCTGTTTCTGTCCATCTGTCTCTGTCCATCTGTCTCTGTCCGTCTGTCTCTGTCCGTCTGTCTCTGTCCGTCTGTCTCTGTCCACCTGTCTCTGTCCATCTGTCTCTTTTCATCTGTCTCTGTCCATCTGCCTCTGTCCATCTGTCCATCTGCCTCTGTCCATCTGTCTCTGCCCATCTGTCTCTGTCCATCTGTCTCTGCCCATCTGTCTCTGTCCGTCTGTCTCTGTCCGTCTGTCTCTGTCCGTCTGTCTCTGTCCGTCTGTCTCTGTCCATCTGTCTCTGTCCATCTGTCTCTGTCCATCTGTCTCTGTCCGTCTGTCTCTGTCCGTCTGTCTCTGTCCGTCTGTCTCTGTCCGTCTGTCTCTGTCCGTCTGTCTCTGTCCATCTGCCCATCTGTTTCTGTCCATCTGTCTCTGTCCGTCTGTCTCTGTCCATCTGTCGCTGTCCGTCTGTCTCTGTCCACCTGTCTCTGTCCATCTGTCTCTGTCCATCTGTCTCTGTCCATCTGTCTCTGTCCATCTGTCTCTGTCCATCTGTCTCTTTTCATCTGTCTCTGTCCATCTGCCTCTGTCCATCTGTCTCTGTCCATCTGCCTCTGTCCACCTGCCTCTGTCCATCTGTCTCTGCCCATTTGTCTCTTTCCATCTGTGTCTGCCAATCTGCCTCTGTCCGTCTGTCTCTGTCCGTCTGTCTCTGTCAGTCTGTCTCTGTCCATCTGTCTCTTTTCATCTGTCTCTGTCCATCTGCCTCTGTCCATCTGTCTCTGTCCATCTGCCTCTGTCCATCTGTCCATCTGCCTCTGTCCATCTGTCTCTGCCCATCTGCCTCTGTCCATCTGTCTCTGCCTATCTGTCTCTGTCCATCTGTCTCTGCCCATCTGTCTCTGTCCGCCTGTCTCTGTCCGTCTGTCTCTGTCCGTCTGTCTCTGTCCATCTGTCTCTGTCCATCTGCCTCTGTCCATCTGTCTCTGTCCATCTGTCTCTGTCCGTCTGTCTCTGTCCGTCTGTCTCTGTCCGTCTGTCTCTGTCCATCTGCCTCTGTCCGTCTGTCTCTGTCCATCTGTCTCTGTCCGTCTGTCTCTGTCCGTCTGTCTCTGTCCATCTGTCTCTTTTCATCTGTCTCTGTCCGTCTGTCTCTGTCCGTCTGTCTCTGTCCGTCTGTCTCTGTCCGTCTGTCTCTGTCTGTCTGTCTCTGTCCATCTGTCTCTGTCCATCTGTCTCTGTCCATCTGCCCATCTGTCTCTGTCCATCTGTCTCTGTCCGTCTGTCTCTGTCCATCTGTCTCTGTCCATCTGTCTCTGTCCGTCTGTCTCTGTCCGTCTGTCTCTGTCCGTCTGTCTCTGTCCGTCTATCTCTGTCCGTCTGTCTCTGTCCGTCTATCTCTGTCCATCTGTCTCTGTCCATCTGTCTCTTTTCATCTGTCTCTGTCCATCTGTCTCTGTCCGTCTGTCTCTGTCCGTCTGTCTCTGTCCATCTGTCTTTGTCCATCTGTCTCTGTCCATCTGTCTATGTCCATCTGTCTCTGTCCGTCTGTCTCTGCCTATCTGTCTCTGTCCGTCTGTCTCTGTCCGTCTATCTCTGTCCGTCTGTCTCTGTCCATCTGTCGATCTGTCTCTGTCCATCTGTCTCTTTTCATCTGTCTCTGTCCATCTGTCTCTGTCCGTCTGTCTCTGTCCGTCTGTCTCTGTCCGTCTGTCTCTGTCCATCTGTCGATCTGTCTCTGTCCATCTGTCTCTTTTCATCTGTCTCTGTTCATCTGTCTCTGTCCATCTGTCTCTGTCCATCTGTCTCTGTCCATCTGTCTCTGTCCGTCTGTCTCTGTCCATCTGTCTCTGTCCGTCTGTCTCTGTCCGCCTGTCTCTGTCCATCTGTCTCTTTTCATCTGTCCATCTGTCTCTGTCCGTCTGTCTCTGTCCATCTGTCTCTGTCCATCTGTCTCTGTCCGTCTGTCTCTGTCCGTCTGTTTCTGTCCGTCTGTCTCTGTCCATCTGTCGATGTGTCTCTGTCCATCTGTCTCTGTCCATCTGTCTCTGTCCTTCTGTCTCTGTCCGTCTGTCTCTGTCCGTCTGTCTCTGTCCATCTGTCACTGTCCGTCTGTCTCTGTCCATCTGTCGATCTGTCTCTGTCCATCTGTCTCTGTCCATCTGTCTCTGTCCGTCTGTCTCTGTCCGTCTGTCTCTGTCCGTCTGTCTCTGTCCGTCTGTCTCTGTCCGTCTGTCTCTGTCCATCTGCCCATCTGTCTCTGTCCGTCTGTCTCTGTCCATCTGTCTCTGTCCATCTGTCGATCTGTCCCTGTGCATCTGTCTCTGTCCATCTGTCTCTGTCCGTCTGTCCCTGTCCGTCTGTCTCTGTCCGTCTGTCTCTGTCCGTCTGTCTCTGTCCATCTGTCTCTTTTCATCTGTCTCTGTGCATCTGTCCCTGTCCATCTGTCTCTGTCCATCTGTCTCTGTCCATCTGTCTCTGTCCATCTGTCCAGCTGTCTCTGTCCATCTGTCTCTGTCCATCTGTCTCTGTCCAACTGTCCATCTGCCTCTGTCCATCCGTCTCTGTCCATCTGTATCTGTCCGTCTGTCTCTGTCCGTCTGTCTCTGCCCATCTGTCTCTGTCCATCTGTCTCTGTCCATCTGTCCATTTGTCTCTGTCCATCTGTCCATCTGTCTCTGTCCATCTGTCTCTGTCCATCTGTCTCTGTCCATCTGTCTCTTGTCATCTCTCTCTGTCCATCTGTCTCTGTCCATCTGTCTCTGTCCATCTGTCTCTGTCCATCTGCCTCTGTCCATCTGTCTCTGTCCATCTGTCTCTGTCCATCTGTCTCTGTCCATCTGTCCATCTGTCTCTGTCCATCTGTCTCTGTCCATCTGTCCATCCGTCTCTGTCCATCTGTCTCTGTCCATCTGCCTCTGTCCATCTGTCTCTGTCCATCTGCCTCTGTCCACCTGTCTCTGTCCATCTGTCTCTGTCCACCTGTCTCTGTCCATCTGTCTCTGTCCATCTGTCTCTGTCCATCTGTCCATCTGTCTCTGTCCATCTGTCTCTGCCCATCTGTCTCTGCCCATCTGTCTCTGTCCATCTGTCTCTGTCCATCTGTCTCTGTCCAACTGTCCATCTGTCTCTGTCCATCTGTCTCTGTCCGTCTGTCTCTGTCCGTCTGTCTCTGTCCGTCTATCTCTGTCCATCTGTCTCTGTCCATCTGTCTCTTTTCATCTGTCTCTGTCCATCTGTCTCTGTCCGTCTGTCTCTGTCCGTCTGTCTCTGTCCGTCTGTCTCTGTCCATCTGTCTCTGTCCATCTGTCTCTTTTCATCTGTCTCTGTTCATCTGTCTCTGTCCATCTGTCTCTGTCCATCTGTCTCTGTCCATCTGTCTCTGTCCGTCTGTCTCTGTCCATCTGTCTCTGTCCGTCTGTCTCTGTCCGTCTGTCTCTGTCCATCTGTCTCTTTTCATCTGTCCATCTGTCTCTGTCCGTCTGTCTCTGTCCATCTGTCTCTTTTCATCTGTCCATCTGTCTCTGTCCATCTGTCCCTGTCCGTCTGTCTCTGTCCGTCTGTCTCTGTCCGTCTGTCTCTGTCCATCTGTCGATGTGTCTCCGTCCATCTGCCTCTTTTCATCTGCCTCTGTCCATCTGTCTCTGTCCGTCTGTCTCTGTCCATCTGTATCTGTCGATCTGTCTCTGTCGATCTGTCTCTGTCCATCTGTCTCTGTCCATCTGTCTCTGTCCATCTGTCTCTGTCCGTCTGTCTCTGTCCGTCTGTCTCTGTCCGTCTGTCTCTGTCCGTCTGTCATTGTCCGTCTGTCTCTGTCCGTCTGTCTCTGTCCGTCTGTCTCTGTCCATCTGCCCATCTGTCTCTGTCCATCTGTCTCTGTCCATCTGTCTCTGTCCATCTGTCGATCTGTCCCTGTCCATCTGTCTCTGTCCGTCTGTCTCTGTCCATCTGTCTCTGTCCGTCTGTCTCTGTCCGTCTGTCTCTGTCCATCTGTCTCTTTTCATCTGTCTCTGTGCATCTGTCTCTGTCCATCTGTCTCTGTCCACCTGTCTCTGTCCATCTGTCTCTGTCCATCTGTCCATCTGTCTCTGTCCATCTGTCTCTGTCCAACTGTCCATCTGTCTCTGTCCATCCGCCTCTGTCCATCTGTATCTGTCCATCTGTCTCTGTCCGTCTGTCTCTGCCCGTCTGTCTCTGTCCATCTGTCTCTGTCCATCTGTCTCTGTCCATCTGTCTCTTTTCATCTGTCTCTGTCCATCTGTCTCTGTCCATCTGTCTCTGTCCATCTGTCTCTGTCCATCTGTCTCTGTCCGTCTGTCTCTGCCTATCTGTCTCTGTCCGTCTGTCTCTGTCCGTCTGTCTCTGTCCGTCTGTCTCTGTCCATCTGTCGATCTGTCTCTGTCCATCTGTCTCTTTTCATCTGTCTCTGTCCATCTGTCTCTGTCCGTCTGTCTCTGTCCGTCTGTCTCTGTCCGTCTGTCTCTGTCCATCTGTCGATCTGTCTCTGTCCATCTGTCTCTTTTCATCTGTCTCTGTTCATCTGTCTCTGTCCATCTGTCTCTGTCCATCTGTCTCTGTCCATCTGTCTCTGTCCATCTGTCTCTGTCCGTCTGTCTCTGTCCGCCTGTCTCTGTCCATCTGTCTCTTTTCATCTGTCCATTTGTCTCTGTCCGTCTGTCTCTGTCCATCTGTCTCTGTCCATCTGTCTCTGTCCGTCTGTCTCTGTCCGTCTGTTTCTGTCCGTCTGTCTCTGTCCATCTGTCGATGTGTCTCTGTCCATCTGTCTCTTTTCATCTGTCTCTGTCCATCTGTCTCTGTCCGTCTGTCTCTGTCCATCTGTCGATCTGTCTCTGTCCATCTGTCTCTGTCCATCTGTCTCTGTCCGTCTGTCTCTGTCCGTCTGTCTCTGTCCGTCTGTCTCTGTCCGTCTGTCTC
Source organism: Scyliorhinus torazame (assembly GCF_047496885.1). Classification (NCBI taxonomy): domain Eukaryota; kingdom Metazoa; phylum Chordata; class Chondrichthyes; order Carcharhiniformes; family Scyliorhinidae; genus Scyliorhinus; species Scyliorhinus torazame. Next base: position 4,195,943 of record NC_092714.1, read on the forward strand.
TGTCCATCTGCCCATCTGTCTCTGTCCGTCTGTCTCTGTCCATCTGTCTCTGTCCATCTGTCGATCTGTCCCTGTGCATCTGTCTCTGTCCATCTGTCTCTGTCCGTCTGTCCCTGTCCGTCTGTCTCTGTCCGTCTGTCTCTGTCCATCTGTCTCTTTTCATCTGTCTCTGTGCATCTGTCCCTGTCCATCTGTCTCTGTCCATCTGTCTCTGTCCATCTGTCTCTGTCCATCTGTCCAGCTGTCTCTGTCCATCTGTCTCTGTCCATCTGTCTCTGTCCAACTGTCCATCTGCCTCTGTCCATCCGTCTCTGTCCATCTATATCTGTCCGTCTGTCTCTGTCCGTCTGTCTCTGCCCATCTGTCTCTGTCCATCTGTCTCTGTCCATCTGTCCATTTATCTCTGTCCATCTGTCCATCTGTCTCTGTCCATCTGTCTCTGTCCATCTGTCTCTGTCCATCTGTCTCTTGTCATCTCTCTCTGTCCATCTGTCTCTGTCCATCTGTCTCTGTCCATCTGTCTCTGTCCATCTGCCTCTGTCCATCTGTCTCTGTCCATCTGTCTCTGTCCATCTGTCTCTGTCCATCTGTCCATCTGTCTCTGTCCATCTGTCCATCCGTCTCTGTCCATCTGTCTCTGTCCATCTGCCTCTGTCCATCTGTCTCTGTCCATCTGCCTCTGTCCACCTGTCTCTGTCCATCTGTCTCTGTCCACCTGTCTCTGTCCATCTGTCTCTGTCCATCTGTCTCTGCCCATCTGTCTCTGTCCATCTGTCTCTGTCCATCTGTCTCTGTCCAACTGTCCATCTGTCTCTGTCCATCTGTCTCTGTCCGTCTGTCTCTGTCCGTCTGTCTCTGTCCGTCTGTCTCTGTCCGTCTATCTCTGTCCATCTGTCTCTGTCCATCTGTCTCTTTTCATCTGTCTCTGTCCATCTGTCTCTGTCCGTCTGTCTCTGTCCGTCTGTCTCTGTCCATCTGTCTCTTTTCATCTGTCTCTGTCCATCTGTCTCTGTCCATCTGTCTCTGTCCATCTGTCTCTGTCCATCTGTCGATCTGTCTCTGTCCATCTGTCTCTTTTCATCTGTCTCTGTTCATCTGTCTCTGTCCATCTGTCTCTGTCCATCTGTCTCTGTCCATCTGTCTCTGTCCGTCTGTCTCTGTCCATCTGTCTCTGTCCGTCTGTCTCTGTCCGTCTGTCTCTGTCCATCTGTCTCTTTTCATCTGTCCATCTGTCTCTGTCCGTCTGTCTCTGTCCATCTGTCTCTTTTCATCTGTCCATCTGTCTCTGTCCATCTGTCTCTGTCCGTCTGTCTCTGTCCGTCTGTCTCTGTCCGTCTGTCTCTGTCCATCTGTCGATGTGTCTCTGTCCATCTGCCTCTTTTCATCTGCCTCTGTCCATCTGTCTCTGTCCGTCTGTCTCTGTCCATCTGTCGATCTGTCTCTGTCGATCTGTCTCTGTCCATCTGTCTCTGTCCGTCTGTCTCTGTCCGTCTGTCTCTGTCCGTCTGTCTCTGTCCGTCTGTCATTGTCCGTCTGTCTCTGTCCGTCTGTCTCTGTCCGTCTGTCTCAGTCCATCTGCCCATCTGTCTCTGTCCATCTGTCTCTGTCCATCTGTCGATCTGTCCCTGCCCATCTGTCTCTGTCCGTCTGTCTCTGTCCGTCTGTCTCTGTCCGTCTGTCATTGTCCGTCTGTCTCTGTCCGTCTGTCTCTGTCCGTCTGTCTCTGTCCATCTGCCCATCTGTCTCTGTCCATCTGTCTCTGTCCATCTGTCTCTGTCCATCTGTCGATCTGTCTCTGTCCATCTGTCTCTGTCCACCTGTCTCTGTCCATCTGTCTCTGTCCATCTGTCCATCTGTCTCTGTCCATCTGTCTCTGTCCAACTGTCCATCTGTCTCTGTCCATCCGCCTCTGTCCATCTGTATCTGTCCATCTGTCTCTGTCCGTCTGTCTCTGCCCGTCTGTTTCTGTCCATCTGTCTCTGTCCATCTGTCTCTGTCCATCTGTCTCTTTTCATCTGTCTCTGTCCATCTGTCTCTGTCCATCTGTCTCTGTCCATCTGTCTCTGTCCATCTGTCCATCTGTCTCTGTCCATCTGTCTCTGTCCATCTGTCTCTGTCCATCTGTCTCTGTCCATCTGTCCACCCGTCTCTGTCCATCTGTCTCTGTCCATCTGACTCTGTCCGTCTGTCTCTGTCCATCTGTCTCTGTCCGTCTGTCTCTGTCCGTCTGTCTCTGTCCATCTGTCTCTTTTCATCTGTCCATCTGTCTCTGTCCGTCTGTCTCTGTCCATCTGTCTCTTTTCATCTGTCCATCTGTCTCTGTCCATCTGTCTCTGTCCGTCTGTCTCTGTCCGTCTGTCTCTGTCCGTCTGTCTCTGTCCATCTATCGATGTGTCTCTGTCCATCTGTCTCTTTTCATCTGCCTCTGTCCATCTGTCTCTGTCCGTCTGTCTCTGTCCATCTGTCGATCGGTCTCTGTCGATCTGTCTCTGTCCATCTGTCTCTGTCCATCTGTCTCTGTCCGTCTGTCTCTGTCCGTCTGTCTCTGTCCGTCTGTCTCTGTCCGTCTGTCATTGTCCGTCTGTCTCTGTCCGTCTGTCTCTGTCCGTCTGTCTCTGTCCATCTGCCCATCTGTCTCTGTCCATCTGTCTCTGTCCATCTGTCTCTGTCCATCTGTCGATCTGTCCCTGTCCATCTGTCTCTGTCCGTCTGTCTCTGTCCATCTGTCTCTGTCCGTCTGTCTCTGTCCGTCTGTCTCTGTCCATCTGTCTCTTTTCATCTGTCTCTGTGCATCTGTCTCTGTCCATCTGTCTCTGTCCACCTGTCTCTGTCCATCTGTCTCTGTCCATCTGTCCATCTGTCTCTGTCCATCTGTCTCTGTCCAACTGTCCATCTGTCTCTGTCCATCCGCCTCTGTCCATCTGTATCTGTCCATCTGTCTCTGTCCGTCTGTCTCTGCCCGTCTGTCTCTGTCCATCTGTCTCTGTCCATCTGTCTCTGTCCATCTGTCTCTTTTCATCTGTCTCTGTCCATCTGTCTCTGTCCATCTGTCTCTGTCCATCTGTCTCTGTCCATCTGTCCATCTGTCTCTGTCCATCTGTCTCTGTCCATCTGTCCATCTGTCTCTGTCCATCTGTCTCTGTCCATCTGACTCTGTCCATCTGTCTCTGTCCATCTGTCTCTGTCCATCTGCCTCTGTCCATCTGTCTCTGTCCATCTTTCTCTGTCCACCTGTCTCTGTCCATCTGTCTCTGTCCATCTGTCTCTGTCCATCTGTCTCTGTCCATCTGTCCATCTGTCTCTGTCCATCTGTCTCTGTCCATCTGTCTCTGCCCATCTGTCTCTGTCCATCTGTCTCTGCCCATCTGTCTCTGTCCATCTGTCTCTGTCCATCTGTCTCTGTCCATCTGTCCATCTGTCTCTGTCCATCTGTCCATCTGTCTCTGTCCATCTGTCTCTGTCCATCTGTCTCTGCCCATCTGTCTCTGTCCATCTGTCTCTGTCCATCTGTCTCTGTCCATCTGTCTCTGCCCACCTGTCTCTGTCCATCTGTCCATCTGTCTCTGTCCATCTGTCTCTACCCATCTGTCCCTGTCCATCTGTCTCTGTCCATCTGTCTCTGTCCATCTGTCTCTGTCCACCTGTCTCTGTCCATCTGTCTCTGTCCATCTGTCTCTGTCCATCTGTCCATCTGTCTCTGTCCATCTGTCTCTGTCCATCTGTCTCTGCCCATCTGTCTCTGTCCATCTGTCTCTGTCCATCTGTCCATCTGTCTCTGCCCATCTGTCTCTGTCCATCTGTTTCTGTCCACCTGTCTCTGTCCATCTGTCCCTATCCATCTGTCTCTGTCCATCTGTCTCTGTCCACCTGTCCATCTGTCTCTGTCCATCTGTCTCTGTCCATCTGTCCATCTGTCTCTGTCCGTCTGTCTCTGTCCGTCTGTCTCTGTCCAACTGTCTCTGTCCATCTGTCTCTGTCCATCTGTCCATCTGTCTCTGTCCATCTGTCTCTGACCATCTGTCTCTGTCCATCTGTCTCTGTCCATCTGTCCATCTGTCTCTGTCCACCTGTCCATCTGTCTCTGTCCACCTGTCTCTGTCCATCTGTCCATCTGTCTCTGTCCATCTGTCTCTGTCCATCTGTCTCTGACCGTCTGTCTCTGTCCGTCTGTCTCTGTCCGTCTGTCTCTGTCCATCTGTCTCTGTCCATTTGTCTCTGTCCATCTGTCTCTGTCCATCTGTCTCTGTCCATCTGTCTCTGTCCAACTGTCTCTGTCCATCTGTCTCTTTTCATCTGTCTCTGTCCATCTGTCTCTGTCCATCTGTCTCTGTCCATCTGTCTCTGTCCATCTGTCTCTGTCCGTCTGTCTCTGTCCGTCTGTCTCTGTCCGTCTGTCTCTGTCCGTCTGTCTCTGTCCGTCTGTTTCTGTCCATCTGTCTCTGTCCATCAGTCTCTGTCCATCTGTCTCTGTCCATCTGCCTCTGTCCATCTGTCTCTGTCCGTCTGTCTCTGTCCATCTGTCTCTGTCCATCTGTCTCTGTCCATCTGTCGATCTGTCTCTGTCCATCTGTCTCTTTTCATCTGTCTCTGTCCATCTGTCTCTGTCCATCTGTCTCTGTCCATCTTTCTCTGTCCATCTGTCTCTGTCCATCTTTCTCTGTCCATCTGTCTCTGTCCATCTGTCTCTGTCCATCTTTCTCTGTCCAACTGTCTCTGTCCATCTGTCTCTGTCCATCCGTCTCTGTCCATCTGTCCATCTGTCTCGGTCCATCTGTCCCTGTCCATCTGTCTCTGTCCATCTGTCTCTGTCCATCTGTCTCTGCCCATCTGTCTCTGTCCATCTGTCTCTGTCCATCTGTCTCTGTCCATCTGTCCATCTGTCTCTGTCCACCTGTCTCTGTCCATCTGTCCCTATCCATCTGTCTCTGTCCATCTGTCTCTGTCCATCGGTCTCTGTCCATCTGCCATCCGTCTCTGTCCACCTGTCTCTGTCCATCTGTCTCTGTCCATCTGTCTCTGTCCACCAGTCTCTGTCCATCTGTCTCTGTCCACCTGTCTCTGTCCATCTGTCTCTGTCCATCTGTCCATCTGTCTCTGTCCATCTGTCTCTGTCCATCTGTCCATCTGTCTCTGCCCATCTGTCTCTGTCCATCTGCCATCTGTCTCTGTCCACCTGTCTCTGTCCATCTGTCTCTGTCCATCTGCCTCTGTCCATCTGTCTCTGTCCATCTGTCCCTGTCCATCTGTCCCTGTCCATCTGCCTCTGTCCATCTGTCTCTGTCCACCTGTCTCTGTCCACCTGTCTCTGTCCATCTGTCTCTGTCCATCTGTCTCTGTCCATCTGTCTCTGTCCATCTGTCCATCTGTCTCTGCCCATCTGTCTCTGTCCATCTGTCTCTGTCCATCTGTCTCTGTCCACCTGTCTCTGTCCACCTGTCTCTGTCCATCTGCCTCTGTCCATCTGCCTCTGTCCATCTGTCTCTGTCCATCTGTCTCTGTCCATCAGTCTCTGTCCACCTGCCTCTGTCCATCTGTCTCTGTCCATCTGCCTCTGTCCATCTGTCTCTGTCCATCTGTCTCTGTCCATCTGTCTCTGTCCATCTGTCTCTGCCCATCTGTCTCTGTCCATCTGTCTCTGTCCATCTGTCCCTCTGTCTCTGCCCATCTGTCTCTGTCCATCTGTCTCTGTCCATCTGTCCCTGTCCATCTGTCTCTGTCCATCTGTCTCTGTCCATCTGTCCATCTGTCTCTGTCCATCTGTCTCTGCCCATCTGTCTCTGTCCATCTGTCTCTGTCCATCTGTCTCTGTCCATCTGTCCATCTGTCTCTGTCCATCTGTCCATCTGTCTCTGTCCATCTGTCTCTGTCCATCTGTCTCTGCCCATCTGTCTCTGTCCATCTGTCTCTGTCCATCTGTCTCTGTCCACCTGTCTCTGCCCACCTGTCTCTGTCCATCTGTCCATCTGTCTCTGTCCATCTGTCTCTACCCATCTGTCCCTGTCCATCTGTCTCTGTCCATCTGTCTCTGTCCGTCTGTCTCTGTCCGTCTGTCTCTGTCCGTCTGTCTCTGTCCATCTATCGATGTGTCTCTGTCCATCTGTCTCTTTTCATCTGCCTCTGTCCATCTGTCTCTGTCCGTCTGTCTCTGTCCATCTGTCGATCGGTCTCTGTCGATCTGTCTCTGTCCATCTGTCTCTGTCCATCTGTCTCTGTCCGTCTGTCTCTGTCCGTCTGTCTCTGTCCGTCTGTCTCTGTCCGTCTGTCATTGTCCGTCTGTCTCTGTCCGTCTGTCTCTGTCCGTCTGTCTCTGTCCATCTGCCCATCTGTCTCTGTCCATCTGTCTCTGTCCATCTGTCTCTGTCCATCTGTCGATCTGTCCCTGTCCATCTGTCTCTGTCCGTCTGTCTCTGTCCATCTGTCTCTGTCCGTCTGTCTCTGTCCGTCTGTCTCTGTCCATCTGTCTCTTTTCATCTGTCTCTGTGCATCTGTCTCTGTCCATCTGTCTCTGTCCACCTGTCTCTGTCCATCTGTCTCTGTCCATCTGTCCATCTGTCTCTGTCCATCTGTCTCTGTCCAACTGTCCATCTGTCTCTGTCCATCCGCCTCTGTCCATCTGTATCTGTCCATCTGTCTCTGTCCGTCTGTCTCTGTCCATCTGTCTCTGTCCATCTGTCTCTGTCCATCTGTCTCTTTTCATCTGTCTCTGTCCATCTGTCTCTGTCCATCTGTCTCTGTCCATCTGTCTCTGTCCATCTGTCCATCTGTCTCTGTCCATCTGTCTCTGTCCATCTGTCCATCCGTCTCTGTCCATCTGTCTCTGTCCATCTGACTCTGTCCATCTGTCTCTGTCCATCTGCCTCTGTCCATCTGTCTCTGTCCATCTTTCTCTGTCCACCTGTCTCTGTCCATCTGTCTCTGTCCATCTGTCCATCCGTCTCTGTCCATCTGTCTCTGTCCATCTGACTCTGTCCATCTGTCTCTGTCCATCTGCCTCTGTCCATCTGTCCATCCGTCTCTGTCCATCTGTCTCTGTCCATCTGACTCTGTCCATCTGTCTCTGTCCATCTGCCTCTGTCCATCTGTCTCTGTCCATCTTTCTCTGTCCATCTTTCTCTGTCCACCTGTCTCTGTCCATCTGTCTCTGTCCATCTGTCTCTGTCCATCTGTCTCTGTCCATCTGTCCATCTGTCTCTGTCCATCTGTCTCTGTCCATCTGTCTCTGCCCATCTGTCTCTGTCCATCTGTCTCTGCCCATCTGTCTCTGTCCATCTGTCTCTGTCCATCTGTCTCTGTCCATCTGTCTCTGTCCATCTGTCCATCTGTCTCTGTCCATCTGTCTCTGTCCATCTGTCTCTGCCCATCTGTCTCTGTCCATCTGTCTCTGTCCATCTGTCTCTGTCCATCTGTCTCTGCCCACCTGTCTCTGTCCATCTGTCCATCTGTCTCTGTCCATCTGTCTCTACCCATCTGTCCCTGTCCATCTGTCTCTGTCCATCTGTCTCTGTCCATCTGTCCATCTGTCTCTGTCCATCTGTCTCTGTCCACCTGTCTCTGTCCATCTGTCTCTGTCCATCTGTCTCTGTCCATCTGTCCATCTGTCTCTGTCCATCTGTCTCTGTCCATCTGTCTCTGCCCATCTGTCTCTGTCCATCTGTCTCTGTCCATCTGTCCATCTGTCTCTGCCCATCTGTCTCTGTCCATCTGTTTCTGTCCACCTGTCTCTGTCCATCTGTCCCTATCCATCTGTCTCTGTCCATCTGTCTCTGTCCACCTGTCCATCTGTCTCTGTCCATCTGTCTCTGTCCATCTGTCCATCTGTCTCTGTCCGTCTGTCTCTGTCCGTCTGTCTCTGTCCAACTGTCTCTGTCCATCTGTCTCTGTCCATCTGTCCATCTGTCTCTGTCCATCTGTCTCTGACCATCTGTCTCTGTCCATCTGTCTCTGTCCATCTGTCCATCTGTCTCTGTCCACCTGTCCATCTGTCTCTGTCCACCTGTCTCTGTCCATCTGTCCATCTGTCTCTGTCCATCTGTCTCTGTCCATCTGTCTCTGACCGTCTGTCTCTGTCCGTCTGTCTCTGTCCGTCTGTCTCTGTCCATCTGTCTCTGTCCATTTGTCTCTGTCCATCTGTCTCTGTCCATCTGTCTCTCTCCATCTGTCTCTGTCCAACTGTCTCTGTCCATCTGTCTCTGTCCATCTGTCTCTGTCCATCTGTCTCTGTCCATCTGTCTCTGTCCATCTGTCTCTGTCCGTCTGTCTCTGTCCGTCTGTCTCTGTCCGTCTGTCTCTGTCCGTCTGTTTCTGTCCATCTGTCTCTGTCCATCAGTCTCTGTCCATCTGTCTCTGTCCATCTGCCTCTGTCCATCTGTCTCTGTCCGTCTGTCTCTGTCCATCTGTCTCTGTCCATCTGTCTCTGTCCATCTGTCGATCTGTCTCTGTCCATCTGTCTCTTTTCATCTGTATCTGTCCATCTGTCTCTGTCCATCTGTCTCTGTCCATCTTTCTCTGTCCATCTGTCTCTGTCCATCTTTCTCTGTCCATCTGTCTCTGTCCATCTGTCTCTGTCCATCTTTCTCTGTCCAACTGTCTCTGTCCATCTGTCTCTGTCCATCCGTCTCTGTCCATCTGTCCATCTGTCTCGGTCCATCTGTCCCTGTCCATCTGTCTCTGTCCATCTGTCTCTGTCCATCTGTCTCTGCCCATCTGTCTCTGTCCATCTGTCTCTGTCCATCTGTCTCTGTCCATCTGTCCATCTGTCTCTGTCCACCTGTCTCTGTCCATCTGTCCCTATCCATCTGTCTCTGTCCATCTGTCTCTGTCCATCGGTCTCTGTCCATCTGCCATCCGTCTCTGTCCACCTGTCTCTGTCCATCTGTCTCTGTCCATCTGTCTCTGTCCACCAGTCTCTGTCCATCTGTCTCTGTCCACCTGTCTCTGTCCATCTGTCTCTGTCCATCTGTCCATCTGTCTCTGTCCATCTGTCTCTTTTCATCTGTCTCTGTCCATCTGTCTCTGTCCATCTGTCTCTGTCCATCTGTCTCTGTCCATCTGTCCATCTGTCTCTGCCCATCTGTCTCTGTCCATCTGCCATCTGTCTCTGTCCACCTGTCTCTGTCCATCTGTCTCTGTCCATCTGTCTCTGTCCATCTGTCCATCTGTCTCTGTCCATCTGTCTCTGACCATCTGTCTCTGTCCATCTGTCTCTGTCCATCTGTCCATCTGTCTCTGTCCATCTGCCATCTGTCTCTGTCCACCTGTCTCTGTCCATCTGTCTCTGTCCATCTGCCTCTGTCCATCTGTCTCTGTCCATCTGTCCCTGTCCATCTGTCCCTGTCCATCTGCCTCTGTCCATCTGTCTCTGTCCACCTGTCTCTGTCCACCTGTCTCTGTCCATCTGTCTCTGTCCATCTGTCTCTGTCCATCTGTCTCTGTCCATCTGTCCATCTGTCTCTGCCCATCTGTCTCTGTCCATCTGTCTCTGTCCATCTGTCTCTGTCCACCTGTCTCTGTCCACCTGTCTCTGTCCATCTGCCTCTGTCCATCTGCCTCTGTCCATCTGTCTCTGTCCATCTGTCTCTGTCCATCAGTCTCTGTCCACCTGCCTCTGTCCATCTGTCTCTGTCCATCTGCCTCTGTCCATCTGTCTCTGTCCATCTGTCTCTGTCCATCTGTCTCTGTCCATCTGTCTCTGTCCATCTGTCTCTGTCCGTCTGTCTCTGTCCATCTGTCTCTGTCCATCTGTCTCTGTCCATCTGTCTCTGTCCATCTGTCTCTGTCCATCTGTCCATCTGTCTCTGTCCATCTGTCTCTACCCATCTGTCCCTGTCCATCTGTCTCTGTCCATCTGTCTCTGTCCATCTGTCCATCTGTCTCTGTCCATCTGTCTCTGCCCATCTGTCTCTGTCCATCTGTCTCTGTCCATCTGTCTCTGTCCATCTGTCCATCTGTCTCTGTCCATCTGTCCATCTGTCTCTGTCCATCTGTCTCTGTCCATCTGTCTCTGCCCATCTGTCTCTGTCCATCTGTCTCTGTCCATCTGTCTCTGTCCACCTGTCTCTGTCCATCTGTCTCTACCCATCTGTCCCTGTCCATCTGTCTCTGTCCATCTGTCTCTGTCCATCTGTCTCTGTCCATCTGCCTCTGTCCACCTGTCTCTGTCCATCTGTCTCTGTCCATCTGTCTCTGTCCATCTGTCTCTGTCCGTCTGTCTCTGTCCATCTGTCTCTGTCCATCTGTCTCTGTCCGTCTGTCCCTGTCCATCTGTCTCTGTCCGTCTGTCTCTGTCCATCTGTCTCTGTCCATCTGTCTCTGTCCATCTGTCTCTGTCCATCTGTCTCTGTCCATCTGTCCATCTGTCTCTACCCATCTGTCCCTGTCCATCTGTCTCTGTCCGTCTGTCTCTGTCCATCTGTCTCTGTCCATCTGTCTCTGTCCATCTGTCCATCTGTCTCTGTCCATCTGTCTCTACCCATCTGTCCCTGTCCATCTGTCTCTGTCCATCTGTCTCTGTCCATCTGTCTCTGTCCATCTGCCTCTGTCCACCTGTCTCTGTCCATCTGTCTCTGTCCATCTGTCTCTGTCCATCTGTCTCTGTCCGTCTGTCTCTGTCCATCTGTCTCTGTCCATCTGTCTCTGTCCGTCTGTCTCTGTCCATCTGTCTCTGTCCATCTGTCTCTGTCCATCTGCCTCTGTCCACCTGTCTCTGTCCATCTGTCTCTGTCCATCTGTCTCTGTCCATCTGTCTCTGTCCGTCTGTCTCTGTCCATCTGTCCCTGTCCATCTGTCTCTGTCCGTCTGTCTCTGTCCATCTGTCTCTGTCCATCTGTCTCTGTCCGTCTGTCTCTGTCCATCTGTCTCTGTCCATCTGTCTCTGTCCACCTGTCTCTGTCCATCTGTCTCTGTCCATCTGTCTCTGTCCATCTGTCTCTGTCCATCTGTCTCTGTCCATCTGTCTCTGTCCATCTGTCTCTGCCCATCTGTCTCTGTCCATCTGTCTCTGTCCATCTGTCCATCTGTCTCTGCCCATCTGTCTCTGTCCATCTGTTTCTGTCCACCTGTCTCTGTCCATCTGTCCCTATCCATCTGTCTCTGTCCATCTGTCTCTGTCCACCTGTCCATCTGTCTCTGTCCATCTGTCTCTGTCCATCTGTCCATCTGTCTCTGTCCGTCTGTCTCTGTCCGTCTGTCTCTGTCCAACTGTCTCTGTCCATCTGTCTCTGTCCATCTGTCTCTGTCCATCTGTCCATCTGTCTCTGTCCATCTGTCTCTGACCATCTGTCTCTGTCCATCTGTCTCTGTCCATCTGTCCATCTGTCTCTGTCCACCTGTCCATCTGTCTCTGTCCACCTGTCTCTGTCCATCTGTCCATCTGTCTCTGTCCATCTGTCTCTGTCCATCTGTCTCTGACCGTCTGTCTCTGTCCGTCTGTCTCTGTCCGTCTGTCTCTGTCCATCTGTCTCTGTCCATTTGTCTCTGTCCATCTGTCTCTCTCCATCTGTCTCTCTCCATCTGTCTCTGTCCAACTGTCTCTGTCCATCTGTCTCTTTTCATCTGTCTCTGTCCGTCTGTCTCTGTCCGTCTGTCTCTGTCCGTCTGTCTCTGTCCATCTGTCTCTGTCCATCTGTCTCTGTCCATTTGTCTCTGTCCATCTGTCTCTCTCCATCTGTCTCTGTCCATCTGTCCAACTGTCTCTGTCCATCTGTCTCTTTTCATCTGTCTCTGTCCATCTGTCTCTGTCCATCTGTCTCTGTCCATCTGTCTCTGTCCGTCTGTCTCTGTCCGTCTGTCTCTGTCCGTCTGTCTCTGTCCGTCTGTCTCTGTCCGTCTGTTTCTGTCCATCTGTCTCTGTCCATCAGTCTCTGTCCATCTGTCTCTGTCCATCTGCCTCTGTCCATCTGTCTCTGTCCGTCTGTCTCTGTCCATCTGTCTCTGTCCATCTGTCTCTGTCCATCTGTCGATCTGTCTCTGTCCATCTGTCTCTTTTCATCTGTCTCTGTCCATCTGTCTCTGTCCATCTGTCTCTGTCCATCTTTCTCTGTCCATCTGTCTCTGTCCATCTTTCTCTGTCCATCTGTCTCTGTCCATCTGTCTCTGTCCATCTTTCTCTGTCCAACTGTCTCTGTCCATCTGTCTCTGTCCATCCGTCTCTGTCCATCTGTCCATCTGTCTCGGTCCATCGGTCCCTGTCCATCTGTCTCTGTCCATCTGTCTCTGTCCATCTGTCTCTGTCCATCTGTCTCTGCCCATCTGTCTCTGTCCATCTGTCTCTGTCCATCTGTCTCTGTCCATCTGTCCATCTGTCTCTGTCCACCTGTCTCTGTCCATCTGTCCCTATCCATCTGTCTCTGTCCATCTGTCTCTGTCCATCGGTCTCTGTCCATCTGCCATCCGTCTCTGTCCACCTGTCTCTGTCCATCTGTCTCTGTCCATCTGTCTCTGTCCACCAGTCTCTGTCCATCTGTCTCTGTCCACCTGTCTCTGTCCATCTGTCTCTGTCCATCTGTCCATCTGTCTCTGTCCATCTGTCTCTGTCCATCTGTCTCTGTCCATCTGTCTCTGTCCATCTGTCCATCTGTCTCTGCCCATCTGTCTCTGTCCATCTGCCATCTGTCTCTGTCCACCTGTCTCTGTCCATCTGTCTCTGTCCATCTGCCTCTGTCCATCTGTCTCTGTCCATCTGTCCCTGTCCATCTGTCTCTGTCCACCTGTCTCTGTCCATCTGTCTCTGTCCATCTGTCTCTGTCCATCTGTCTCTGTCCATCTGTCCATCTGTCTCTGCCCATCTGTCTCTGTCCATCTGTCTCTGTCCATCTGTCTCTGTCCACCTGTCTCTGTCCACCTGTCTCTGTCCATCTGCCTCTGTCCATCTGCCTCTGTCCATCTGTCTCTGTCCATCTGTCTCTGTCCATCAGTCTCTGTCCACCTGCCTCTGTCCATCTGTCTCTGTCCATCTGCCTCTGTCTATCTGTCTCTGTCCATCTGTCTCTGTCCATCTGTCTCTGTCCATCTGTCTCTGTCCATCTGTCTCTGCCCATCTGTCTCTGTCCATCTGTCTCTGTCCATCTGTCCCTCTGTCTCTGCCCATCTGTCTCTGTCCATCTGTCTCTGTCCATCTGTCTCTGCCCATCTGTCTCTGTCCATCTGTCTCTGTCCATCTGTCCATCTGTCTCTGTCCATCTGTCTCTGTCCATCTGTCCCTATCCATCTGTGTCTGTCCATCTGTCTCTGTCCATCTGTCTCTGCCCATCTGTCTCTGTCCATCTGTCTCTGTCCATCTGTCTCTGTCCATCTGTCCATCTGTCTCTGTCCATCTGTCCATCTGTCTCTGTCCATCTGTCTCTGTCCATCTGTCTCTGTCCATCTGTCTCTGTCCGTCTGTCTCTGTCCATCTGTCTCTGTCCATCTGTCTCTGTCCATCTGTCTCTGCCCATCTGTCTCTATCCATCTGTCTCTGTCCATCTGTCTCTCTCCATCTGTCTCTGTCCATCTGTCTCTGTCCATCTGCCTCTGTCCATTTGTCTCTGTCCATCTGTCTCTGTCCATCTGTCTCTCTCCATCTGTCTCTGTCCATTTGTCTCTGTCCATCTGTCTCTGTCCATCTGTCTCTGTCCATCTGTCTCTGTCCATCTGTCCATCTGTCTCTGTCCATCTGTCTCTGTCCATCCCCGTGTCTGCGTGGGTTTCCTCCGGGTGCTCCGGTTTCCTCCCACAATCCAAAGATGTGCAGGTTAGGTGAATTGGCCAATGATAAATTGCCCTTAATGTCCAAATTACCCTTGGTGTTGGGTGAAGGTGTTGAGTTTGGGTAGGGTGCTCTTTCCAAGAGCCGGTGCAGACTCAAAGGGCCGAATGGCCTCCTTCTGCACTGTAAATTCAATGATAATCTATGATTAATCTAGGACAAAGGTTCGGCACAACATCGTGGGCCGAAGGGCCTGTTCTGTGCTGTATTTTCTATGTTCTATGTTCTATGTTCTATCTGTTCACCTCCTCCACGCAAACCCCCAGTACGCCTACGTGGAGTACCCCGACGGCCGACAGGACACGGTCTCCCTGCGGGATCTGGCGCCCGCCGGCACCACGCACACCCCCCCGGCACCATCAACCCAACCGCCCCCCTTCCTGCCACCGCCGCACCCCGCGACCGCCCCCTTCCCAGGAGGAACAGTCCCCCTCCCCTTTGTACCGACAGCTGAAACCATGCGGCTCCCGGAGGCGACAACACTGGTACAAGCACCACCACCACCGCCGGGGCCGAGGCGATCGACACGGACGACCAGACCGCCCGACCGACTCGTGGCGTCGATGTAAAATAAAGATGGACTGTCCAATGAACATTTTGTTTTTCCTATATCCTCTGTAAATAGTTGTAACAGGACGATACTGTCCAATACGGTACGACCATGTAACTGTTCTATCCTCCCAGGACCAGTACTGTAAACCCTTACCACCATACGAAGCATCACCCCGCCGGGTTCATTTTTGACAAGGGGTGAATGTGGTAGTATGTATTGGGGGTCATGTGGGACTGGAAGCCCTAATGTCATTGGCTGACAGATCCCAGGTCCTGGTTGGCCGTTGACCTCATACTCCGCCCTGAAGGCGAAGTATAAGAAGCCGGTGCCTTCCCCCGCATGCCAGTTTACTATCGGGCTGCTGGGGAACAGACACGCTTAATAAAGCCTCATCGACTTCACTCTATTTGTCTCACGGAGTCTTTGTGCGCCACAGGGGGTTAGTTTACAAACCCGCCCAGCCCCATTCCCCCTCGAGGGGGGGTTAGTTTACAAACCCGCCCAGCCCCATTCCCCCTCGAGGGGGGGTTAGTTTACAAACCCGCCCAGCCCCATTCCCCCTCGAGGGGGGGTTAGTAACAGACCCGCCCAGCCCAATTCCCCCTCGAGGGGGGGTTAATTTACAAACCCACCCTGCCCCATTCCCCCTCGAGGGGGGGTTAGTTTACAAACCCGCCCAGCCCCATTCCCCCTCGAGGGGGGGTTAGTAACAGACCCGCCCAGCCCAATTCCCCCTCGAGGGGGGGTTAATTTACAAACCCGCCCAGCCCCATTCCCCCTCGAGGGGGGGTTAGTTTACAAACCCACCCTGCCCCATTCCCCCTCGAGGGAGGGTTAGTTTACAAACCCACCCAGCCCCATTCCCCCTCGAGGAGGGGGTTAGTAACAGACCCGCCCAGCCCCATTCCCCCTCGAGGGAGGGTTAGTTTACAAACCCGCCCAGCCCCATTCCCCCTCGAGGAGGGGTTAGTTTACAAACCCACCCTGCCCCATTCCCCCTCGAGGGGGGGTTAGTAACAGACCCGCCCAGCCCCATCCCCCTCGAGGAGGGGGTTAGTAACAGACCCGCCCAGCCTCATTCCCCCTCGAGGAGGGGGTTAGTTTACAGACCCGCCCAGCCCCATTCCCCCTCGAGGAGGGGGTTAGTTTACAGACCCGCCCAGCCCCATTCCCCCTCGAGGGGGGGTTAGTAACAGACCCGCCCAGCCCCATTCCCCCTCGAGGAGGGGGTTAGTAACAGACCCGCCCAGCCCCATTCCCCCTCGAGGAGGGGTTAGTTTACAAACCCACCCTGCCCCATTCCCCCTCGAGGGGGGGTTAGTAACAGACCCGCCCAGCCCCATCCCCCTCGAGGAGGGGGTTAGTAACAGACCCGCCCAGCCTCATTCCCCCTCGAGGAGGGGGTTAGTTTACAGACCCGCCCAGCCCCATTCCCCCTCGAGGAGGGGGTTAGTTTACAGACCCGCCCAGCCCCATTCCCCCTCGAGGAGGGGTTAGTTTACAAACCCACCCTGCCTCATTCCCCCTCGAGGAGGGGGTTAGTTTACAAACCCGCCCAGCCCCATTCCCCCTCGAGGAGGGGGTTAGTTTACAAACCCACCCTGCCCCTTTCCCCCTCGAGGAGGGGGTTAGTTTACAAACCCACCCAGCCTCATTCCCCCTCGAGGAGGGGGTTAGTTTACACACCCACCCTGCCCCATTCCCCCTCGAGGGGGGGTTAGTAACAGAACCGCCCAGCCCTATTCCCCCTCGAGGAGGGGGTTAGTAACAGACCCGCCCAGCCTCCTTCCCCCTCGAGGGGGGGCTAGTTTACAAACCCGCCCAGCCCCATTCCCCCTCGAGGAGGGGGTTAGTTTACAGACCCGCCCAGCCCCTTTCCCTCTCGAGGAGGGGGTTAGTTTACAAACCCGCCCAGCCCCATTCCCCCTCGAGGAGGGGTTAGTTTACAAACACACCCTTCCCCATTCCCCCTCGAGGGGGGGTTAGTAACAGACCTGCCCAGCCCCATTCCCCCTCGAGGAGGGGGTTAGTTTACAAACCCGCCCAGCCCCATTCCACCTCGAGGAGGGGTTAGTTTACAAACCCACCCAGCCCCATTCCCCCTCGAGGGGGGGTTAGTAACAGACCCGCCCAGCCCCATTCCCCCTCGAGGAGGGGTTAGTTTACAAACCCGCCCAGCCCCATTCCCCCTCGAGGGGGGGTTAGTAACAGACCCGCCCAGCCCCATTCCCCCTCGAGGAGGGGGTTAGTAACAGACCCGCCCAGCCCCATTCCACCTCGAGGAGGGGTTAGTTTACAAACCCGCCCAGCCCCATTCCCCCTCGAGGGGGGGTTAGTAACAGACCCGCCCAGCCCCATTCCCCCTCGAGGGGGGGTTAGTAACAGACCCGCCCAGCCCCATTCCCCCTCGAGGAGGGGGTTAGTTTACAGACCCGCCCAGCCCCATTCCCCCTCGAGGGGGGGTTAGTAACAGACCTGCCCAGCCCCATTCCCCCTCGAGGAGGGGGTTAGTTTACAGACCCGCCCAGCCCCATTCCCCCTCGAGGGGGGGTTAGTAACAGACCCGCCCAGCCCCATTCCCCCTCGAGGAGGGGGTTAGTTTACAAACCCGCCCAGCCCCATTCCCCCTCGAGGGGGGGTTAGTAACAGACCCGCCCAGCCCCATTCCCCCTCGAGGAGGGGGTTAGTTTACAACCCCATTCTGCCTCATCCCCCCCTCAAGGGAGGCAGGGGGGTTAGTTTACAACTGCCCCCCCATCACCCCAGTTACCCAGTCTCTCTCTGAAGGATCAAGCTTGGAACAATGGTCAATAAATAAGCTACGATAATAAAATTAACTAATAAAATTAACTATAACAACTACAAAAACTACTCACTACTTTGAGCTAAATTGATAGCTAGTTGAGAAAGAAATACAGGCTTGATACTGTACCTCGGGCCCTGGAGACTGCGGTCAGTTTGGTGGTGCTGGTTGTTATGGTAACGGGGGTTGTGATTGTTCTAGTGGAGGGAGAGAATGGGGCGGTGATGGTGGGTGACGGAGAGATGGGAGCATCTGGTTGGTGGGAAGAAAAAATAATCTTGAAACAGGCAAGAGACAAAAAAAGAAACCAAAGAAAAATGAAAGCAATTAAACAGATCGTGCATTGTGAATAAAGGAAAATTCAGAGCAAAAAATCATTCCAAATAATACAGATGCAATGAAGCTGAACAATATAAATCAACATACATGGGCTGCCCAATGTTAACAGATTACGGAAAACACTTTGAATGCAAAATAAAGGCAATAAAAAGACGTAAACATTCCCAGCTCCCTCACAACAATTAACAGAGAGTATGGGGCTGCAGTTGCCAACTCTCCTGGATTGCCCGTGTCTCCTCAGATGTAGACTGAATATTGCTGTGAGAAACGGCAGCGGGAACGTATACAGGGGCATTAATGTCTGTGCCCTTGGTTCATTTTCTTTAAATGGCGAGTTATAAAAAATATTGGGGATGTAAAAACGTGTGTTTGGGGGCGAGGCGGGATGCAATTTCTCGGAAAGTGTCCAAATATGTCCAACCCAAGTTGGCAACTTCAGATTTTGAGTTCATTCTCTGAGGGGCCACGTCGGTGTCACATCGAGAAGAACCAAATCCACACAAGCTGATTGGTCACTGGGTGTGGAGCAACCGGTTGGAGACACAAGGAGGAGGCAGACTGGTGCTACATATGCCTGTGGTAATGGATTCCTGTCACTGAATCCATACAAACCTTAGAGTGAATGCAACAGGCATGGGATGTGGGCAACACAGAACGCGATGTGGAAAGCAGGCTGACCCGGCCATGCGTTTGAAGAGACAGTGGGTTTGAGAGTCAGGACCACAGTACTGGGGTCGTGTGATGTGGCAGGAGACTATTGAGCTCACTGTGCCTGTACTTTGAAAGAGCTATCCAAATAGCTCCACTCCCCTCTGCTCTTCATCTATGCCCATGCAGGTTTTTCCTTTTTGAGTCTATATCCATTTGCTGTAGGCCTGTCTGTGTCCCTTGCTCCAAATGCAGAGCTGCACTCATAGAAGTGAATATATCAGGGAAATCTCTGCAGGATAATAATCTAACCTTCGACCTTCGCTCCTTGATGTTAGCAGAACCCAGTAAATTTACTCTTAAATTTAAACATAAACAAATGGTCTCACCTGCAATAAATATGTACATTAAAAATACTCACATAATAGTAGGACACGTGATGAATGTAGAAATTGTTATACATTTCATTTTGTATTTATGTCAGTAATGTAATGAAAAACCCTGGTTTAAAAAACATACATGCAGTGCATCTACTAAAGTTGTAATCAAGGAGTCATAAAAGATGAGGTCACAATTGATTTTAACCATTTACTTTTTTACAGAGTGATGGCTAATGGAACATTGCTTTGATTGCTTGAGATTCCCTGGAGACTAGATCATTTATGAGGGATTGTGCTTCGTCCAAGATAAGCAGGTGATGGGATATCTTTGTGGGATACAGATAATGTAATTAATGGGAGGAGCCAGGCCTGTCTGTAGTTTGCAGTTTTTCTAAATGCTGATAGTTTGAGCAGAAGGGTCTGCTCTTAAAAAGGGTCTCTCTCCAAATGGGCTACACAGATAAACAACAAACCTGTTTTGTTAACTTTATTTATAAGTGACATTTGAACTGCATGGGGTTGCATAATTGGAATTAATGGCAGGTGTAGAAAGTAAGTTAAAGTTTTTCCTTTTATTTGAGATCTGTTTAACTGTTAAATGTAAAACTATTTCTTTGATGTTAATATGGTTAATTCTGTGTCTAAATTAAAGTTTGTTTTGACATAAAAGATGCCTCTTGGTCAGAGTCATCACTCCTGGGACTAAGCATTCTTTCCTCACAGTTTTACAAGTTGAAAAGCTTTTTGGGGTTGTCTTTCGGTATCCTAACAAATGTTGGGGTCTGGTCCGGTATCCTAACAAACAGGATACTATTAGTCGGTCTCAAAGATAATTTCCCACCCTCCTCCACTTCTGGACAGAAGGTTCCGACTGACACTGAGGTACAAGGTGCACAGGGAGCATAGTGACTTTTTATAACCCATTGACACGGCCCCTTTTATAATTTACTTGCAAACATATCACTGCTATTCAAGAAAGGAGAGAGAAAATTGGGAACTGTTAGCCTGACATCAGTCACCAGGAAAACACTGAAATCTTAATCATATAATCCCTACAGTGCAGAAACAGGCCATTCGGCCCATCAAGTCGGCGCCGACCTCGGCCCACTCCCCCGCCATATCCCCATAACTGCATTAACCTTTTGGACACCAGGGGACAATTTGGCATAGCCAAACCACCTAACCTGCACATCTTTGGGAAGAAACCGGTGCACCCGGAGGAAACCCACGCAGACACGGGGAGAAAGTTCAAACTTCACGCAGTCACCCAAGGCCAGGATTGAACCCAGGCCCCTGGCACCGAGGGGCAGCGATGCTAACCACTGTGCCACCCAGTTATGAAATAAATCTTAAGAAGGCATTTAGAAAGTAATGGCTTGATCAGACAGAGTTAACATGGTTTTACAAAAGGGAAATTGTGTTTTTATAAATTGAACAGGGAATAGGAATGTAACTAGCACAGTAAATTTAGCGGAACCAGTAGATATAGTACACTTGGATTTCCAAAAGGCATTTGATAAGGGCCCAAACAAAATGTCTGTACTCAAGATAGGAGCTCACAGTTGGAGGTGATATATTAGCATTGATAGAGGATTGGTTAATGGACAGAAATTAAAGTTGTATCTAGAGGATTCTGTAGCTATTTATTATCTATATTAACAAAGAGTCTGAGAGTAATTCATCCAAGTTTGCTGATGATACAAAACCAGGTGAGAGTGTAAGTTGCGAGGGAGACAAAAAGAGGCTGCAACGAGATATGGACAGATTGAGTGGGCAACAAGATGGAATAAAATTTGGATGAGTGTGAGGTTATCCACTATGAAAAGAACAGAAAAACAGAATATTTTTTAAAGGTGTGAAATGAATGAATGTTGATGTTTAGAGGAATTTGAATGTGATAGTATAAGGAACACAGAAGGCAAGTCGTAAGCACTTAGGAAGATGTGATGACCTTTCACTGGGCAGCAGAACAGTAAGGATAATTAGAAATTTCTCAAAATTATCTAGAGAATCTTCAATTGCTAAAGGGGAGCTGTAGGGAAATAGTGATCAGCACACAGATGCAGACAGGAAGATAAATATAGAAAGAGTAGCACAGAATTCATGTGAGTGAAGCCAGCTAAGCTCGTGATGAAAAGGTTGTTTCTTGTTTTGGCATTAAGAAAAGTGGTATTCCCGAAGCTCTTTGGAAAGTGTTGCACACACGAGTGAGCTCAAAGGAACTGAATCTTAAACAGTGTTCCAAATAACTAAGGCATGAGAAAGCAATGAGAGTTTGTGTCAGAACACCAGGGCCTGAATTTTACACTCCCCCACTGTCGTTTTTTAGACTGGGGGAGTGTTGAATTGCAGGAATCGAGTTCCTTCTGGGTTCCCCGCCTGTCCAGACAGCACAATGATATTATCCGGGGGCAGCACGGGCTCAGATGGGAACCCTGCCCTCAGTCTAATTGCGCATACGTCTGAAATCCCCTCTGACCGGGGGAGCCCTCCCGGCGACCTCCAGACCACTCACCCCCACTGGCCTCTCCCTCGAGACTCTGGTTGCTCCCATACCCTCCCCACTCTGGGCCATTCTGTATACTTACCTTGTCCCCTGGCTCAGGCAGGTTGGGGCAGTTCCTCTTTCCTCTACTGCGGTTCTGTTGCCGGGCAACCTGATTGGCCGGCAGCTCTCCAAGACAGGGCTTCCTCCTGAGTGAGGGAGAAGATCCAACTGCAGCCAATCGAGCAAATATTAGCTGCAGGGAAGCCAGGATGACACGGACATGTTGGGGAAGCCGGGATGACACGGACATGTTGGGGAAGCCGGGATGACAGGGACATGTTAGGGAAGCCGGGATGACACGGAAGTGTTAGGGAAGCCAGGATGACACGGACATGTTAGGGAAGCCAGGATGACACGGACATGTTAGGGAAGCCGGGATGACACGGACATGTTAGGGAAGCCGGGATGACACGGACATGTTGGGGAAGCCGGGATGACACGGACGTGTTCGGGAAGCCAGTATGACAGGGACATGTTGGGGAAGCCGGGATGACAGGGACATGTTGGGGAAGCCAGTATCACACGGACATGTTGGGGAAGCCGGGATGACACGGACATGTTTGGGAAGCCGGGGTGACACGGACATGTTGGGGAAGCCGGGATGACAGGGACATGTTGGGGAAGCCGGGATGACAGGGACATGTTGGGGAAGCCGGGATGACACGGACATGTTGGGGAAGCCGGGATGACATGGACATGTTGGGGAAGCCGGGATGACAGGGACATGTTGGGAAGCCGGGATGACAGGGACATGTTGGGGAAGCCGGGATGACAGGGACATGTTGGGGAAGCCGGGATGACACGGACATGTTGGGGAAGCCGGGATGACAGGGACATGTTAGGGAAGCTGGGATGACAGGGACATGTTAGGGAAGCCGGGATGACACGGACATGTTGGGGAAGCCGGGATGACAGGGACATGTTAGGGAAGCCGGGATGACAGGGACATGTTGGGGAAGCCGGGATGACAGGGACATGTTGGGGAAGCCGGGATGACAGGGACATGTTGGGGAAGCCGGGATGACAGGGACATGTTAGGGAAGCCGGGATGACACGGACATGTTAGGGAAGCCGTGATGACACGGACATGTTAGGGAAGCCGGGATGACAGGGACATGTTGGGGAAGCCGGGATGACAGGGACATGTTAGGGAAGCCGGGATGACAGGGACATGTTAGGGAAGCCGGGATGACAGGGACATGTTGGGGAAGCCGGGATGACAGGGACATGTTAGGGAAGCCGGGATGACAGGGACATGTTGGGGAAGCCGGGATGACAGGGACATGTTGGGGAAGCCGGGATGACAGGGACATGTTGGGGAAGCTGGGATGACAGGGACATGTTGGGGAAGCTGGGATGACAGGGACATGTTAGGGAAGCCGGGATGACAGGGACATGTTAGGGAAGCCGGGATGACAGGGACATGTTGGGGAAGCCGGGATGACAGGGACATGTTAGGGAAGCCGGGATGACACGGACATGTTAGGGAAGCCGGGATGACACGGACATGTTGGGGAAGCCGGGATGACACGGACATGTTGGGGAAGCCAGGATGACACGGACATGTTGGGGAAGCCGGGATGACACGGACATGTTGGGGAAGCCGGGATGACAGGGACATGTTAGGGAAGCCGGGATGACACGGACGTGTTTGGGAAGCCAGGATGACACGGACATGTTGGGGAAGCCGGGATGACACGGACATGTTGGGGAAGCCAGTATGACACGGACATGTTGGGGAAGCCGGGATGACACGGACGTGTTTGGGAAGCCGGGATGACACGGACGTGTTTGGGAAGCCGGGGTGACAGGGACATGTTGGGGAAGCCGGGATGACACGGACATGTTGGCGAAGCCGGGATGACACGGACATGTTGGGGAAGCCGGGATGACAGGGACATGTTGGGGAAGCCGGGATGACACGGACATGTTGGGGAAGCCGGGATGACACGGACATGTTAGGGAAGCCGGGATGACAGGGACATGTTGGGGAAGCCGGGATGACAGGGACATGTTGGGGAAGCCAGGATGACAGGGACATGTTGGGGAAGCCGGGATGACAGGGACATGTTGGGGAAGCCGGGATGACACGGACATGTTAGGGAAGCCGGGATGACAGGGACGTGTTGGGGAAGCCGGGATGACACGGACGTGTTTGGGAAGCCGGGGTGACAGGGACATGTTGGGGAAGCCGGGATGACACGGACATGTTGGCGAAGCCGGGATGACACGGACATGTTGGGGAAGCCGGGATGACAGGGACATGTTGGGGAAGCCGGGATGACACGGACATGTTAGGGAAGCCGGGATGACAGGGACATGTTGGGGAAGCCGGGATGACAGGGACATGTTGGGGAAGCCAGGATGACAGGGACATGTTGGGGAAGCCGGGATGACAGGGACATGTTGGGGAAGCCGGGATGACACGGACATGTTAGGGAAGCCGGGATGACAGGGACATGTTGGGGAAGCCGGGATGACAGGGACATGTTAGGGAAGCCGGGATGACAGGGACATGTTAGGGAAGCCGGGATGACAGGGACATGTTGGGGAAGCCGGGATGACAGGGACATGTTAGGGAAGCCGGGATGACAGGGACATGTTGGGGAAGCCGGGATGACAGGGACATGTTGGGGAAGCCGGGATGACAGGGACATGTTGGGGAAGCTGGGATGACAGGGACATGTTAGGGAAGCCGGGATGACAGGGACATGTTAGGGAAGCCGGGATGACAGGGACATGTTGGGGAAGCCGGGATGACAGGGACATGTTAGGGAAGCCGGGATGACACGGACATGTTAGGGAAGCCGGGATGACACGGACATGTTGGGGAAGCCGGGATGACACGGACATGTTGGGGAAGCCAGGATGACACGGACATGTTGGGGAAGCCGGGATGACACGGACATGTTGGGGAAGCCGGGATGACAGGGACATGTTAGGGAAGCCGGGATGACACGGACGTGTTTGGGAAGCCAGGATGACACGGACATGTTGGGGAAGCCGGGATGACACGGACATGTTGGGGAAGCCAGTATGACACGGACATGTTGGGGAAGCCGGGATGACACGGACGTGTTTGGGAAGCCGGGATGACACGGACGTGTTTGGGAAGCCGGGGTGACAGGGACATGTTGGGGAAGCCGGGATGACACGGACATGTTGGCGAAGCCGGGATGACACGGACATGTTGGGGAAGCCGGGATGACAGGGACATGTTGGGGAAGCCGGGATGACACGGACATGTTGGGGAAGCCGGGATGACACGGACATGTTAGGGAAGCCGGGATGACAGGGACATGTTGGGGAAGCCGGGATGACAGGGACATGTTGGGGAAGCCAGGATGACAGGGACATGTTGGGGAAGCCGGGATGACAGGGACATGTTGGGGAAGCCGGGATGACACGGACATGTTAGGGAAGCCGGGATGACAGGGACGTGTTGGGGAAGCCGGGATGACACGGACGTGTTTGGGAAGCCGGGGTGACAGGGACATGTTGGGGAAGCCGGGATGACACGGACATGTTGGCGAAGCCGGGATGACACGGACATGTTGGGGAAGCCGGGATGACAGGGACATGTTGGGGAAGCCGGGATGACACGGACATGTTGGGGAAGCCGGGATGACACGGACATGTTAGGGAAGCCGGGATGACAGGGACATGTTGGGGAAGCCGGGATGACACGGACATGTTGGGGAAGCCGGGATGACACGGACATGTTGGGGAAGCCGGGATGACACGGACATGTTGGGGAAGCCGGGATGACAGGGACATGTTGGGGAAGCCGGGATGACAGGGACATGTTGGGGAAGCCGGGATGACAGGGACATGTTGGGGAAGCCGGGATGACACGGACATGTTGGGGAAACCGGGATGACACGGACATGTTGGGGAAGCTGGGATGACAGGGACATGTTGGGGAAGCCGGGATGACACGGACGTGTTTGGGAAGCCGGGATGACAGGGACATGTTGGGGAAGCCGGGATGACAGGGACATGTTGGGGTAGCCAGGATGACACGGACGTGTTTGGGAAGCCGGGATGACACGGACATGTTGGGGAAGCCGGGATGACAGGGACATGTTGGGGAAGCCAGGATGACAGGGACATGTTAGGGAAGCCGGGATGACAGGGACATGTTGGGGAAGCCGGGATGACAGGGACATGTTGGGGAAGCCGGGATGACAGGGACATGTTGGGGAAGCCGGGGTGACAGGGACATGTTTGGGAAGCCGGGATGACAGGGACATGTTGGGAAGCCGGGATGACAGGGACATGTTGGGAAGCCGGGATGACAGGGACATGTTAGGGAAGCTGGGATGACACGGACATGTTAGGGAAGCCGGGATGACATGGACGTGTTTGGGAAGCCGGGATGACAGGGACATGTTAGGGAAGCCGGGATGACAGGGACATGTTAGGGAAGCTGGGATGACAGGGACATGTTAGGGAAGCTGGGATGACAGGGACATGTTAGGGAAGCTGGGATGACAGGGACATGTTGGGGAAGCCGGGATGACACGGACATGTTGGGGAAGCAGGGATGACACGGACATGTTCGGGAAGCCGGGATGACACGGGCATGTTGGGGAAGCCGGGATGACAGGGACATGTTGGGGAAGCCGGGATGACACGGACATGTTGGGGAAGCCGGGATGACAGGGACATGTTGGGGAAGCCGGGATGACACGGACATGTTAGGGAAGCCGGGATGACAGGGACATGTTAGGGAAGCCGGGATGACAGGGACATGTTGGGGAAGCCGGGATGACAGGGACATGTTAGGGAAGCCGGGATGACACGGACATGTTAGGGAAACCGGGATGACAGGGACATGTTAGGGAAGCCGGGATGACACGGACATGTTGGGGAAGCCGGGATGACACGGACATGTTAGGGAAGCCGGGATGACAGGGACATGTTGGGGAAGCCGGGATGACAGGGACATGTTAGGGAAGCCGGGATGACAGGGACATGTTGGGGAAGCTGGGATAACAGGGACATGTTAGGGAAGCCGGGATGACACGGACATGTTGGGGAAGCCGGGATGACAGGGACATGTTAGGGAAGCCGGGATGACAGGGACATGTTGGGGAAGCTGGGATGACGGGGACATGTTGGGGAAGCCGGGATGACAGGGACATGTTGGGGAAGCCGGGATGACAGGGACATGTTAGGGAAGCCGGGATGACAGGGACATGTTAGGGAAGCCGGGATGACAGGGACATGTTGGGGAAGCCGGGATGACAGGGACATGTTAGGGAAGCCGGGATGACAGGGACATGTTAGGGAAGCCGGGATGACAGGGACATGTTGGGGAAGCCGGGATGACAGGGACATGTTGGGGAAGCCGGGATGACACGGACGTGTTTGGGAAGCCAGGATGACACGGACATGTTGGGGAAGCCGGGATGACAGGGACATGTTGGGGAAGCCGGGATGACAGGGACATGTTGGGGAAGCCAGGATGACAGGGACATGTTGGGGAAGCCGGGATGACAGGGGCATGTTGGGGAAGCCGGGATGACACGGACGTGTTTGGGAAGCCGGGATGACAGGGACATGTTAGGGAAGCCGGGATGACAGGGACATGTTGGGGAAGCCGGGATGACAGGGACATGTTGGGGAAGCCAGGATGACACGGACGTGTTTGGGAAGCCGGGATGACAGGGGCATGTTGGGGAAGCCGGGATGACACGGACATGTTGGGGAAGCCGGGATGACACGGACATGTTCGGGAAGCCGGGATGACACGGGCATGTTGGGGAAGCCGGGATGACACGGACATGTTAGGGAAGCCGGGATGACAGGGACATGTTGGGGAAGCCGGGATGACACGGACATGTTGGGGAAGCCGGGATGACACGGACATGTTAGGGAAGCCGGGATGACAGGGACATGTTAGGGAAGCCGGGATGACAGGGACATGTTGGGGAAGCCGGGATGACAGGGACATGTTAGGGAAACCGGGATGACAGGGACATGTTAGGGAAGCCGGGATGACACGGACATGTTGGGGAAGCCGGGATGACACGGACATGTTAGGGAAGCCGGGATGACAGGGACATGTTGGGGAAGCCGGGATGACAGGGACATGTTAGGGAAGCCGGGATGACAGGGACATGTTGGGGAAGCTGGGATAACAGGGACATGTTAGGGAAGCCGGGATGACACGGACATGTTGGGGAAGCCGGGATGACAGGGACATGTTAGGGAAGCCGGGATGACAGGGACATGTTGGGGAAGCTGGGATGACGGGGACATGTTGGGGAAGCCGGGATGACAGGGACATGTTGGGGAAGCCGGGATGACAGGGACATGTTAGGGAAGCCGGGATGACAGGGACATGTTAGGGAAGCCGGGATGACAGGGACATGTTGGGGAAGCCGGGATGACAGGGACATGTTAGGGAAGCCGGGATGACAGGGACATGTTAGGGAAGCCGGGATGACAGGGACATGTTGGGGAAGCCGGGATGACAGGGACATGTTGGGGAAGCCAGGATGACACGGACATGTTGGGGAAGCCGGGATGACAGGGACATGCTGGGGAAGCCGGGATGACAGGGACATGTTGGGGAAGCCAGGATGACACGGACGTGTTTGGGAAGCCGGGATGACAGGGGCATGTTGGGGAAGCCGGGATGACACGGACGTGTTTGGGAAGCCGGGATGACAGGGACATGTTGGGGAAGCCGGGATGACAGGGACATGTTGGGGAAGCCAGTATGACACGGACATGTTGGGGAAGCCGGGATGACAGGGACATGTTAGGGAAGCCGGGATGACAGGGACATGTTGGGGAAGCCGGGATGACACGGACGTGTTTGGGAAGCCGGGATGACAGGGACATGTTGGGGAAGCCGGGATGACAGGGACATGTTGGGGAAGCCAGGATGACAGGGACATGTTGGGGAAGCCGGGATGACAGGGGCATGTTGGGGAAGCCGGGATGACACGGACGTGTTTGGGAAGCCGGGATGACAGGGACATGTTAGGGAAGCCGGGATGACAGGGACATGTTGGGGAAGCCGGGATGACAGGGACATGTTGGGGAAGCCGGGATGACACGGACGTGTTTGGGAAGCCGGGATGACAGGGGCATGTTGGGGAAGCCGGGATGACACGGATTCAGGGACATTTTGGGGAAGCCGGGATGACAGGGACATGTTGGGGAAGCTGGGATGACAGGGACATGTTGGGGAAGCCGGGATGACAGGGACATGTTGGGGAAGCCGGGATGACAGGGACATGTTGGGGAAGCCGGGATGACACGGACATGTTGGGGAAGCCGGGATGACACGGACATGTTGGGGAAGCCGGGATGACAGGGACATGTTAGGGAAGCCGGGATGACAGGGACATGTTAGGGAAGCCGGGATGACACGGACATGTTGGGGAAGCCGGGATGACACGGACATGTTGGGGAAGCCGGGATGACACGGACATGTTGGGGAAGCCGGGATGACAGGGACATGTTGGGGAAGCCGGGATGACACGGACATGTTGGGGAAGCCGGGATGACACGGACATGTTGGGGAAGCCGGGATGACAGGGACATGTTAGGGAAGCCGGGATGACACGGACGTGTTTGGGAAGCCAGGATGACACGGACATGTTGGGGAAGCCGGGATGACACGGACATGTTGGGGAAGCCAGTATGACACGGACATGTTGGGGAAGCCGGGATGACACGGACGTGTTTGGGAAGCCGGGATGACACGGACATGTTGGCGAAGCCGGGATGACACGGACATGTTGGGGAAGCCGGGATGACAGGGACATGTTGGGGAAGCCGGGATGACACGGACATGTTGGGGAAGCCGGGATGACACGGACATGTTCGGGAAGCCGGGATGACAGGGACACGTTGGGGAAGCCGGGATGACAGGGACATGTTGGGGAAGCCGGGATGACACGGACATGTTGGGGAAGCCGGGATGACACGGACATGTTGGGGAAGCCGTGATGACAGGGACATGTTGGGGAAGCCGGGATGACAGGGACATGTTGGGGAAGCCGGGATGACAGGGACATGTTGGGGAAGCCGGGATGACAGGGACATGTTGGGGAAGCCGGGATGACAGGGACATGTTGGGGAAGCCGGGATGACACGGACATGTTGGGGAAGCCGTGATGACAGGGACATGTTGGGGAAACCGGGATGACACGGACATGTTGGGGAAGCCGGGATGACAGGGACATGTTGGGGAAGCCGGGATGACAGGGACATGTTGGGGAAGCCGGGATGACAGGGACATATTGGGGAAGCCGGGATGACACGGACATGTTGGGGAAGCCGGGATGACACGGACATGTTGGGGAAGCCGTGATGACAGGGACATGTTGGGGAAGCCGGGATGACACGGACATGTTGGGGAAACCGGGATGACACGGACATGTTGGGGAAACCGGGATGACACGGACATGTTGGGGAAGCCGGGATGACAGGGACATGTTGGGGAAGCCGGGATGACAGGGACATGTTGGGGAAGCCGGGATGACAGGGACATGTTGGGGAAGCCGGGATGACACGGACATGTTGGGGAAGCCAGGATGACACGGACATGTTGGGGAAGCCGGGATGACAGGGACATGTTGGGGAAGCCGGGATGACACGGACATGTTGGGGAAGCCGGGATGACATGGACATGTTGGGGAAGCCGGGATGACAGGGACATGTTAGGGAAGCTGGGATGACACGGACATGTTGGGGAAGCCGGGATGACAGGGACATGTTGGGGAAGCCGGGATGACAGGGACATGTTGGGGAAGCCGGGATGACAGGGACATGTTGGGGAAGCCGGGATGACAGGGACATGTTAGGGAAGCCGGGATGACAGGGACATGTTGGGGATGCCGGGATGACACGGACATGTTAGGGAAGCCGGGATGACACGGACATGTTAGGGAAGCCGGGATGACACGGACATGTTAGGGAAGCCGGGATGACAGGGACATGTTGGGGAAGCCGGGATGACAGGGACATGTTAGGGAAGCCGGGATGACACGGACATGTTAGGGAAGCCGGGATGACACGGACATGTTAGGGAAGCCGGGATGACAGGGACATGTTGGGGAAACCGGGATGACACGGACATGTTGGGGAAGCCAGTATGACACGGACATGTTAGGGAAGCCGGGATGACACGGACATGTTAGGGAAGCCGGGATGACACGGACATGTTAGGGAAGCCGGGATGACACGGACATGTTGGGGAAGCCGGGATGACAGGGACATGTTGGGGAAGCCGGGATGACACGGACATGTTCGGTAAGCCGGGATGACACGGACGTGTTAGGGAAGCCGGGATGACACGGACGTGTTTGGGAAGCCGGGATGACAGGGACATGTTAGGGAAGCCGGGATGACAGGGACATGTTGGGGAAGCCGGGATGACACGGACATGTTGGGGAAGCCGGGATGACACGGACATGTTGGGGAAGCCGGGATGACAGGGACATGTTGGGGAAGCCGGGATGACAGGGACATGTTTGGGAAGCCGGGATGACACGGACATGTTAGGGAAGCCGGGATGACAGGGACATGTTGGGGAAGCCGGGATGACAGGGACATGTTAGGGAAGCCGGGATGACAGGGACATGTTTGGGAAGCCGGGATGACAGGGACATGTTGGGGAAGCCGGGATGACAGGGACATGTTGGGGAAGCCGGGATGACAGGGACATGTTACCCACCAACTCTCCGGATAGTGGGAAGCGAGCACCCACCACCCGGAAAATTCAGGTGCATATTCTGAACCAGGTGCGTTTGAGTTACGACACACGCAAGGGAGCAGTGTGCGACCCTTTATTTCTTCATTCCCTTGCCAGAGAAAGTGTCCGGCCACAGGAACAGGGACACAGTGCTTGGAAAAGCCGGGAAGAAACTCGGAAAAGCTATTGGGGAGAGCGGATTTTAGTAAAATAAGGCAGGATCTGGCCAAGGTCGAGTGGAAAGAGTTGCTTGTGGGGAAATCCACAGAAGAGCAGTGGGGGGCGTTCAAAAAGAAAACGTGGAGTTTTCAGGCTCAACATGTTCCCTCCAGGGTGATAGGAAGGAGTAAGCCCAGAGAACCATGGATCATCGGAGATACGATGAGAAGGAAAAGAGAGGCTCTTAGCAGGTACAAGAGGAGTATCTCAGCGGAGGCATGAGTGGAGCACAGAAAGTGCAGGATGGAGCTTATGGAATAAATTAGGAGAGCGAAGAGGTGATATGAGAAAGCTCAGGCTGGTAATAGTAGGGAAAATCCCAAGATATTCTATAAGTATATCAATGGGAAGAGGATACCAGGGAGCGTAGGGCCCATTAGGGACCAAGGTGGGAATCTGTGGGTGGAGCCAGAGGGCATTGGTACGGTGTTGAACGAATATTTCACATTCATCTTGACCCAATATTTTGATTTGATTTGATTTCTTGTCACATGTACCGAAGTACAGTGAAAAGTATTTTTCTGCGGCCGAGGGAACGGACACAGTACGTACATAGTAGACAAAATAATAATCAACAGAGAACATTGACAAACGGTACATCGACAAACAGTGATTGGTTACAGTGCGGAACAAGGGGCCAAACAAAGCAAATACATGAGCAAGAGCAGCATAGGGCGTCGTGAATAGTGTTCTTACAGGGAGCAGATCAGTCCGAGGGGGAGTCGTTGAGGAGTCTAGTAGCTGTTGAGGATGAGAATGTAGGTATGTAACTCAGGAGGAGAGACTGCGAGGTTCTTGAGCAAATTGACAGAGGGACTGATAAGGTGTTGGCAGGCTTGAAAGTGGATACATTTCCAGGTCTGGATGAATTGTGTTCCAGGCTGCTGTGGGAGACAAGGGACAAGATTGTGGGGACTCTGATTTAAATTTTTAATTATTCTCTGGCTAGAGGACTGGGGAACAGCTAATGTGGTCCCACTTTTTAAGAAAGGTTGTAGAGACAAGCCAGGGAACGACAGGCCAGTAAGTCTCACGTCAGTGGTAGGGAAACTACTGGAGAAAATTCTGAAGGAGAGAATCTGTCTCCACTTGGAGAGGCAAGGTTTGATCAGGAATAGTCAGCATGGCTTTGTCAGAGGGAGGTCATGCAAACAAACTTGATTTAAATTTTGAGCATGTGACCAGATGTGTAGATGAGGGTAGTGCAGTTGATGTAGTTTACATGGATTTCAGCAAAGCCTTTGACAAGGTCCCAGATGGGAGACTGATAAAGAACGCAAATTCTCATGGGGTACAGGGGAACTTGAGAAGGTGGGTTCAAGGCTGGCTGAGCTGTAGGAGACAGAGGATGGTGACAGACGGCTGCTTTAGTGCCTGGAAGCCAGTGAGCAGTGGTGACCACAGGGATATGTGCTGGGCTCCCTAGTGTTCCTCATTTATATAAACAACATAGGTGTCTATTTGGGGGGAAGGATCAGTAAGTGAATATGAATGGCCTGGTACTGGGAAGTTTCGAGGAACAAAGGGACCCTTGCAGTCCATAGATCTCTGAAGGCAGGAGGGCAGGTTAATGTGGTGGTGAAAAAGGCACATGGGACACTTGCCTTATCAATCGGGGCACAGATTACAAAAGCAGGGAGGTCATGTTGGAGTTGTATAGAACATTAGTGAGGCCACAGCTGGAGCACTGTGTGCAATTCTGGTCGCCACATTCTAGGAAGGATGTGATTGCACTGGAGGGGGTGCAGAGGAGATTCACCAGGATGTTGCCTGGGGTGGAACATTTAAGCTATGAAGAGAGGTTGGATAGGCTTGGGTTGTTTCGCTGGAGCAGAGAAGACTGAGGGGCGACCTGATCGAGGTTTTAAAGATTATGAGGGGCATGGACAGGGTGGATAGGGAACAGCTGTTCCCCTTAGTTGAAGGGTCAGTTACGAGGAGACACAAGTTCAAGGTGGGAGGTTTAGGGGGGATTTGAAGAAAAACCTTTTTACCCAGAGGGTGGTGAGGGTCTGGAACGCACGGCCTGGGAGGGTGGGAGAGGCGGGTAGCCTCACATCCTTCAAAAAGCACCTGGATGAGGACTTGGCCCATCGTAACATTCAAGGCTATGGACCAAGTGCTGGCAAATGTCAGGTCAGCTGTTTGTCACATGTCGGTACAGACTTACTGGGCCGAAGGGCCTCTTCTGCGCTGTGTGATTCTGTGCCATCCAGACTGAACTGATCCCAATTAGAGAGAGTTCATAAATATCCACCTTATCATCGTTCACAATATCCGGGGACCTTGGTGGAATATGCCTGCCAAGGAATGCCACTCGAAGGCCAAATTGATTCATTTGGAAAGACATGGGGCATCATTCTCCGACCCCCCGCCGGGTCGGAGAATGGCCGTTGGCCGCCGTGAATCCCGCCCCCGCCCCCGCCGAAGACTCCGGTACCAGAGATTGGGCGGGGGCGGGAATCGGGCCGCGCAGGTTGGCGGGACCCCCCACTCAATTCTCCGGGCCCGGATGGGCCGAAGTCCCGCCCAGAAATTGCCTGTCCCGCCGGCGTAAATCAAAGCTGGTATTTACCGGCGGGACCAGGCGGCGTGGGCGGGCTCCGGGGTCCTGGGGGGGGGGCGCGGGGCGATCTGACCCCGGGGGGTGCCCCCACGGTGGCCTGGCCCGCGATCGGGGCCCACCGATCCGCGGGCGGGCCTGTGCCGTGGGGGCACTCTTTCCCTTCCGCCTCCGCCACGGTCTCCACCATGGCAGAGGTCGAAGTGACTCTCCCCACTGCGCATGCGCGGGAAACTGTCGGCGGCCGCTGACGCTCCCGCGCAGGCGCCGCATTTCCGCGCCAGCTGGCGGGGCAACAAACGCCATTTCCGCCAGCTGGCGGGGCGGAAATCCCTCCGGCGCCTGCCTAGCCCCTCAATGTTGGGGCTCGGCTCCCAAAGATGCGGAGCATTCCGCACCTTTGGGCCGGCGCGATGCCCTTCTGATTGGCGCCGATTTTGGCGCCAGTCGGCGGACATCGCGCCGTTGGGGGAGAATTTCGCCCATGAGGTTGGACATGGTGCCAATTTCCGCAAAGAATGATATGGGCGTTTTAGTTGTTGTATTAATTATTTTTTATTTCAGTTATTGTTTGTCTGTTGATTTACTTTGTGTCAGTTCTGATTCATGTTAAAATAAAAACTCCAAAGAATGGAATCTTGTTGGTAATTTCTTCATTTCATAGAATCATAGAATAACTAGGATAAGAGTAGGGCCAGTCAAGGACAGTAGTGGGAAGTTGTGCTTGGAGTCCGAGGAGATAGGAGAGGGGCTAAATGAATATTTTTCGTCAGTATTCACACAGGAAAAAGACAATGTTGTCGAGGAGAATACTGAGATTTAGGCTACTAGACTAGAAGGGCTTGAGGTTCATAAAGAGGAGGTGTTAGCAATTCTGGAAAGTGTGAAAATAGATAAGTCACCTGGGCCGGATGGGATTTGTCCTAGGATTCTCTGGGAAGCTAGGGAGGAGATTGCTGAGCCTTTGGCCTTGATCTTTAAGTCATCTTTATCTACAGGAATAGTGCCAGAAGACTGGAGGATAGCAAATGTTGTCCCCTTGTTCAAGAAGGGGAGTAGAGATAACCCCGGCAACTATAGACCAGTGAGCCTTACTTCTGTTGTGGGAAAAATCTTGGAAAGGTTTACAAGAGATAGGATGTATAATCATCTGGAAAGGAATAATTTGATTAGAGATAGTCAACACGGTTTTGTGAAGGATAGGTCATGCCTCACAAAGCTTATAGAGTTCTTTGAGAAGGTGACCAAACAGGTAGATGAGGGTAAAGCAGTTGATGTGGTGTATATGGATTTCAGTAAAGCGTTTGATAAGGTTCCCCATGGTAGGCTACTGCAGAAAATATGGAGGCATGGGATTCAGGGTGATTTAGCAGTTTGGATCAGAAATTGGCTAGCTGGAAGAAGACAAAGGGTGGAGGTTGATGGGAAATGTTCAGACTGGAGTCCAGTTACTAATGGTATAACACAAGGATCTGTTTTGGGGCCACTGCTGTTTGTCATTTTTATAAATGACCTGGAGGAGGGCGTAGAAGGATGGGTGAGTAAATTTGCAGATGGCACTAAAGTCGGTGGAGTTGTGGACAGTGCAGAAGGATGTTACAAGTTACAGAGGGACATAGATAAGCTGCAGCACTGGGCTGAGAGGTGGCTAATGGAGTTTAATGCAGAAAAGTGTGAGGTGATTCATTTTGGAAGGAATAACAGGAAGACTGAGTACTGGGTTAATGGTAAGATTCTTGGCAGTGTGGATGAACAGAGAGATCTCGGTGTCCATGTACATAGATCCCTGAAAGTTGCCACTCAGGTTGAGAGGGTTGTTAAGAAGGCGTACGGTGTGTTAGCTTCTATTGGTAGAGGGATTGAGTTTTGGAGCCATGAAGTCATGTTGCAGCTATACAACACTCTGGTGCGGCCACATTTGGAGTATTGCGTGCAATTCTGGTCGCTGCATTATAGGAAGGATGTGGAAGCATTGGAAAGGGTGCAGAGGAGATTTACCAGAATGTTGCCTGGTATGGAGGGAAGATCTTATGAGGAAAGGCTGAGGGACTTGAGGCTGTTTTCATTAGAGAGAAGAAGGTTAAGAGGTGACTTAATTGAGGCATACAAGATGATCAGGGGATTGGATAGGGTGGACAGTGAGAGCCGTTTTCCTCGAATGGTGATGTCTAGCACGAGGGGATATAACTTTAAATTGAGGGGAGATAGATATAAGACAGATGTCAGAGGTAGGTTCTTTACTCAGAGAGTAGTAAGGGCGTGGAATGCCCTGCCTGCAACAGTAGTGGACTCGCCAACACTAAGGACATTCAAATGGTCATTGGATAGACATATGGACAATAAGGGAAGAGTGTAGATGGGCTTTAGAGTGGTTTCACAGGTCGGCGCAACATCGAGGGCCGAAGGGCCTGTACTGCGCTGTAATCTTCTATGTTCTATGTTCCGTTCACTGACTCTGTTCGTGGTTGGAGAGAGATTGAATGTTTGTGGAAGGGGGAGCAATCAAGCGGGTTGTTTTGTCCTGGATGGTGTTGAGTTTCTTGAGTGTTGTTGGAGCTGCACTCATCCAGGCAAGTGGAGAGTATTCCATCACACTCCTGACTTGTGCCTTGTAGATGGTGGAAAGGATTTGGGGAGATAGGAGGTGAGTTTCTAGCCTTTGGCCTGCCCTGGTAGCCACAATATTAATATGGCTAGTCCAGTTTAGCTTCTGGTCAATGGTAACCCCCAGGATGTTGATTATGGGGGATCAGCGATGGTAATGCCATTGAATGTCGAGGGGCGATGGTTAGATCCTCTCTTGTAGGAGATGGTCATTGCCTGGCACTTGTGTGGCACGAATGTAAGTTGCCACTTGTCAGCCCAAGCCTGGATATTGTCCAGGTCTTGCTGCATTTGGACACAGACTGCTTCATTATCTGAGGAGTCGCGAATGGTGCTGAACATTGTACGGTTATCAGGAAACATCCCCACCTCTGACCTTATGATGGAGGGGAGGTCATTGATGAAGCAGCTGAAGATGGTTGGGCCTAGGACACTACCCCGAGGAACTCCTGCAGTGATGTCCTGGATCTCAGAAGATTGACCTCCAATAACCACAACCATCTTCCTTTGTGCCAGGTATGACTCCAACCAGCGGAGAGTTTTCCCTGATTCCCATTGGCTCCAGTTTAGCTCGGGCTCCTTGATGCCACACTCGGTCAAACGCTGCCTTGATGTCGAGGGCAGTCACTCTCACCTCACCTCTGGCATTCAGCTCTTTTGTCCATGTTTGAATCAAGGCTGTAATGAGGTCAGGAGCTGAGTGACCCTGGCGGAACCCAAACTGAGCATCCGTGAGCAGGTTATTGCTGAGTAAGTGCTGCTTGACAGCACTGTTGATGACTCCTTCCATCACTTTGCTGATGATGGTGAGTAGACGCACAGGGCGGTAATTGGCTGGGTTGGATTTGTCCTGTTTCTTGTGTACAGGACACACTGGGCAATTTCCACATTGCCGGGTAGATGCCAGTGTTGTAGCTGTACTGGAACAGCTTGGCTAGGGGAGCGGCAAGTTCTGGAGCACAAGTCTTCAGTACTATTGCTGAGATATTGTCAGGACCCAGAGCCTTTGCAGCACCCAGTGCCTCCAGCCATGTCTTGATATCACGTGGGGTGAATCGTATTGGCTGAAGACTGACATCTGTGATGCTGGGGACCTCCGGAGGAGACCGAGACGGATCATCCACTCGGCACTGCGGGCTGGAGATTGTTGCGAATGCCTCAGCCTTGTCTTTCGCACAGATGTGCTGGGCTCCTCCATCATTGAGGATGGGGATATTTGTGGAGCTTCCTTCTCTAGTGAGTTGTTTAATTGTCCACCACCATTCACAGCTGGATGTGGCAGGACTACAGAGCTTAGATCTGATGTGTTCCTTGTGGAATCGCTCAGCTCTGTCTATCACTTGCTGCTTATGCTGTTTGGCACAGAAGTAGTCCTGTGTTGTCGCTTCACCAGGTTGGCACCTCGTTTTTCGGTCTGCCTGATGTTGCTCCCTCTCCTTTGGGATGCAGAGGTGGTGGCCAGAATTTTAGTCTTCCTTAGACTCAGAAGACATACCAGAGGACTGGAGAGGATGGGTTCTACCATGGGTTCTATCTGGAGAGGCTGGGTTCTACAAAGGAAATTAGAAATAGTATCCGATTCAAGGAAGAAGAATACAGATTGGCCAAGAAAAATAGTTGGTCTGAGGATTGGGAGCAGTTTAGAATTCAGCAAAGAAAGACGAAGGGATTGATTAAGAAGGGGGAAGTACAGTACGAAAGGAAGCTTGCAGGGAACATAAAGACACTAAGAGTTTCTACAGATATGTGAAGAGACAGAGATTGGTAAAGAGAAATGTAGGCCCCCTACAGACAGAAACAGGGAAATAATAAGGGACAAAGAAATGGCTGAGCAATTGAATACATACTTTGGTTCTGTCTTCACAAATGAGGACACAAATCAGACCCCAGAAATGTTGGAGAATGAAAGGTTTAGTGAGAGGGAAGAACTGAGGGAGATTAACATTAGTTGAGAAATGGTGCTGGGAAAACTGATGGGATTGAAGGTGGATAAATCCCCAGGGCCTGAGAATCTGCATCCCAGAGTGCTTAAGGAGGTGGCTCTGGTAATAATGGATGCATTGGTGGTCATCTTCCGGTATTCTATAGACTCTGGAACTGTCCCTGCAGATTGGAGGGAAGCTTACGTCACTCCAATATTCAAAAAGGGAGGTAGAGAGAAAGCAGGGAATTATAGACCAGTAAGCCTAACATCGGTAGTGGGGAAAATGTTTGAATCCATTATCAAGGACTTTATAGCGGAACATTTAGAAAGCAGTGGCAGGATCAGTCAGAGTCAGCATGGATTTATGAAGGGAAAATCATGCTTGACAAATCTGTTGGAATTCTTTGAAGATGTAACCAGAACAGTTGACAAGGGGGAGCCAGTTGATGTGGTATATTTGGACTTTCAGATGGCATTTGACAAAGTCCCGCATAAGAGATTATTGTGCAAAATGAAAGCGCATGGGATTGGGGAAATGTATTGAGGTTGGTAGAAAACTGGTTAGCAGAGAGGAAACAAAGAGTCGGGATTAATGGGTCCTTTTCAAAGTGGCAGGCAGTAACCAGTGGGGTACCATAGGGATCAGTGCTGGGACCCCAGCTATTCACAATATATATTAATGATTTGGATGAAGGAACAAAATGTAACATCTCAAAGTTTTCAGATGATACCAAGTTGGGTGGGAGGGAGGCTGCAGGGATCCTACAGCATGATCGGGACAGGTTGGACGAGTGGGCAAATCAATGGCAGATGCAGTATAATTTGGATAAATGTGAGGTTATTCACTTTGGAAGCAAAAACAGGAAGGCAGGTTACTGCCTGAATGGTTGTAAATTGGGAGAGGGGAGTGTGCAGCGGGACCTGGGTGTCCTTGTGCACCATTCGCTGAAGGTAAGCATACAGGTGCAGCAGGCGGTAAAGAAGGCTAATGGTATGTTGGCCTTCATTGCGAGAGGTTTCGAGTATAGAAGCAGGGATGTGTTGCTGCAATTATACAGGGCCTTGGTGAGGACACACCTGGAGTATTGTGTGCAGTTTTGGTCTCCTTCTCTGAGGAAGGATGTTCTTGCTCTCGAGGGAGTGCAGCGAAGGTTTACCAGACTGATTCCAGGGATGGCGAGACTGTCATATGAGGAGAGATTGACGAGGTTGGGATTGTTCTCGCTGGAGTTCAGAAGAATGAGGGGGGATCTCAGAGAGACTTATAAAATTCTAACAGGACTAGACAGGGTAGATGCAGGGAAGATGTTACCAATGATGGGTGTGTCCAGAACGAGGGGTCACATTCTGAGGATTCAGGGTAAACCATTTCGGACAGAGATAAGGAGACATTTCTTCACACAAAGAGCGGTGAGCCTGTGGAATTCATTACCACAGGAAGTAGTTGATGCTAAAACTTTGAATATATTCAAGAGGCGGCTGGATATAGCACTTGGGGAGAATGGGATCAAAGCTACGGGGAGAAAGCAGGATTAGACTATTGAGTTGGATGATCAGCCATGATCGTGATGAATGGGGGAGCAGGCTCGAAGGGCCAAAAGACCTCCTCCTGCCCCTATCTTCTATGTATCTATGTACACAGAATGACTCTCACTGGGGTACGGGTTCCACACACACTGACTCTCACTGGGGAACGGGTCCCACACACACTGACTCTCACTGGGGTACGGGTCCCACACACACTGACTCTCACTGGGGTACGGGTCCCACACACACTGACTCTCACTGGGTTACGGGTTCCACACACACTGACTGTCACTGGGGTACGGGTTCCACACACACTGACTCTCACTGGGGTACGGGTTCCACACACACTGACTCTCACTGGGGAACGGGTCCCACACACACTGACTCTCACTGGGGTACGGGTTCCACACACACTGACTGTCACTGGGGTACGGGTTCCACACACACTGACTCTCACTGGGGTACGGGTTCCACACACACTGACTCTCACTGGGGAACGGGTCCCACACACACTGACTCTCACTGGGGTACGGGTTCCACACACACTGACTCTCACTGGGGTACGGGTCCCACACACACTGACTCTCACTGGGGTACGGGTTCCACACACACTGACTCTCACTGGGTTACGGGTTCCACACACACTGACTGTCACTGGGGTACGGGTTCCACACACACTGACTCTCACTGGGGTACGGGTTCCACACACACTGACTCTCACTGGGGAACGGGTCCCACACACACTGACTCTCACTGGGGTACGGGTTCCACACACACTGACTCTCACTGGGGTACGGGTTCCACACACACTGACTCTCACTGGGGTACGCATTCCACACACACTGACTCTCACTGGGGTACGGGTCCCACACACACTGACTCTCACTGGGGTAGGGGTTCCACACACACTGACTGTCACTGGGGTATGGGTTCCACACACACTGACTCTCACTGGGGTACAGGTTCCACACACACTGACTCTCACTGGGGTACTGGTTCCACACACACTGACTCTCACTGGGGTACGGGTCCCACACACACTGACACTCACTGGGGTACGGGTTCCACACACACTGACTCTCACTGGGGTATGGGTTCCACACACACTGACTCTCACTGGGGTACGGGTCCCACACACACTGACTCTCACTGGGGTACAGGTTGCAATGGATGTTATTTGAATTCTGTGCTGTTCTGGTGTTTGTGAAATCCTGTCACGCACAATCAGTGGGAATTGGGTCTGTGAGCTGCTGAGTCACAATAATATTATTTATAATGTTTACTGGAGGGACAGATCTGTTTCTCCAAAGGTCACAATAATTATCCTGGGCTAATTTGGTTATTTTCATTCCCATTTACTGTTAATGATGAGAACATTTCCACCCAAGAGAAATCACCTCATGTTGGGAGCACCGAGTTAAAGAGCGTTTGTGGAATAATGATGTTGAACCGAGAGGAGATGACGAGTGTTAATGATGATGGGAAGAATAATTACCAGGTGCTAAGTACTGGTGGCCGACACAAGCAGCCGTATTCTGGCAGTCCGGGGATGGAAGGTCCTTCATTTACCATCCCTGTGACATACACTCTCACGCCTCAAATTCATTAATAATTTCTTTCCCTTGTTGCAATGATCTCGCCCCACCAAGGTGTATGTTTAATGAGCTGCCATCGTCATCATTTAAAATAACAATAACACTTTTAGAGAGACACAAATATATTTCAGAAATCCAGCAACTTCTCCACTTGGCATTTCCTTATCCTGGTCAATAATCACAAACCGATTTCTGTTTAGTTCTTGCACAGGATGTGGGCATCACCGGTGAGGGCAGCCTTGGTGCCCATCCCGAATTGGCCTTGAACTGAGTGCGTTGTTCAGCTGTGTCAGAGGGGGGCAGTAAAGTGTCAGCCACATTGCTGTGGGTCTGGAGTCACATGTAGGCCAGACCGGGTAAGGACGGCAGATTTCCTTCCCGAAACAAGAGCGAACCAGATGGGTTTTTAGGACAATCAATGATGGCTTTGTGTTGAGTGGTCCTGGGAGCAGCTTTATATTCCAGATTTTATTAACTCTCAAATGAATTCCGCCAGCTACCATGATGGGTTTGAACCCAGAGGATTAGGCCAGGCCTCTGGATTATGAATGCAGTGACATTTGAACATTTCCACAAGGCCAAGATC
Source organism: Scyliorhinus torazame (assembly GCF_047496885.1). Classification (NCBI taxonomy): domain Eukaryota; kingdom Metazoa; phylum Chordata; class Chondrichthyes; order Carcharhiniformes; family Scyliorhinidae; genus Scyliorhinus; species Scyliorhinus torazame. The sequence goes on from NC_092714.1 coordinate 4,237,691, forward strand.
TTCCAGAGTGGTTAAAGACAGGCAGGGATGAATATACACAGGCAGGGTGAATATACACAGGCAGGGTGAATATTATACACAGGCAGGGTGAATATTATACACAGGCAGGGTGAATATTGGGCAGGGTTCTCTGACCCTGTTGCTAAGTGTTGACGCCGTCGGAAACGGCGTCGCATTTCTCGACGGCGTCAACACGGCCTCAGGACCAGCAATTCTGGGCCCTCGAGGGGGCCAGCACGGCACTGGAGCGGCCCACACCGCTTCAGCTGCTGATCCCGGTGTCAACTGAGCACCGCTGGGTCCGCGCATGCGCAGTGGCACCAGCGCCAATGCGTGCATGCGCAGTGGGTCCCTTCTCCGTGCCGGCCCGACGCAACCCGGCGCAGGGCTACAGGGGCTGGCGCGGAACAAAGGAGGCCCCCAGCCCGAGAGATCAGCCAGCCGATCGGTAGGCCCCAATCGTGGGCCAGGTCACAGCGGAGTCCCCCCCCCCCCCCTGGGGCCGATCCGCCCCCCCCACAGGCCGCCCCCGGACCCCTCCACGCCGAGGTCCCACCGGCTGAGAGCAGATTACAATGGCGCCGGCGGGACTCCGGTGTTTTGCTCCGGCTGCTCGGCTCTTCCCAGGCTGAGAATTGGCAGGGGGGCCGTTCTATGTTCTACACAGGCAGGGTGAATATACACAGGCAGGGTGAATATACACAGGCTGGGTGAATATACACAGGCAGGGTGAATATACACAGGCAGGGTGAATATACACAGGCAGGGTGAATATACACAGGCTGGGTGAATATACACAGGCAGGGTGAATATACACAGGCTGGGTGAATATACACAGGCTGGGTGAATATACACAGGCAGGGTGAATATACACAGGCAGGGTGAATATACACAGGCAGGGCGAATATACACAGGCAGGGCGAATATACACAGGCAGGGTGAATATTAACAGGCAGTGTGAATATACACAGGCAGGATGAATATACACAGGCAGGGCGAATATACACAGGCAGGGCGAATATACACAGGCAGGGTGAATATTAACAGGCAGGGCGAATATACACAGGCAGGGCGAATATACACAGGCAGGGCGAATATACACAGGCAGGGCGAATATACACAGGCAGAGTGAATATACACAGGCAGGGTGAATATTATACACAGGTAGGCTCAATATGCAGAGGAAAGTGAATATTAAACACAGACAGGGTGAATATACACAGGCAAAGTGAATATACACAGGCAGGGTGAATATTAACAGGCAGGGTGAATATACACAGGCAGGGTGAATATACACAGGCAGGGTGAATATACACAGGCAGGGTGAATATTATACACAGGCAGTCTAAATATTATACACAGGCAGGGTGAATATTATACACAGGTAGGCTCAATATGCAGAGGAAAGTGAATATTAAACACAGACAGGGTGAATATACACAGGCAAAGTGAATATACACAGGCAGGGTGAATATTGACAGGCAGGGTGAATATACACAGGCAGGGTGAATATACACAGGCAGGGTGAATATTATACACAGGCAGTCTAAATATTATACACAGGCAGGGTGAATATTATACACAGGCAGGCTCAATATGCAGAGGAAAGTGAATATTAAACAGAGGCAGGGTGAATATACACAGTCAGGGTGAATATACACAGGCAGGGTGAATATTATACTCAGCCAATGATCCTGGTCTATAGACAGAGTTCACTGATCCTGGTCTGGAGGGTATTAGCGATGCGGAGAGGCTGAATAGACTCTGACTGATTTCATTAGAACGACGGAGGTTGGGGGGTGACCTGATAGAGGTCTACAAGATTATGAGGGGCATGGATAGAGTGGATGGGCAGGCACTCTTTCCCAGGGTGGAGGGGTCAGTCACCAGGGGGCACAGGTTTAGGATCCATGGGGCAAAGTTTAGAGGAGATGTGTGAGACAGTTTTTTTATGCAGAGGGTGGTGAGAGCCTGGAACGCATTGCCAGGGGAGGTTGTGGAAGCAGATACATTAATGGTGTTCAAAAGGCATCTTGACAAACACATGGATAGGACGGGTATAGAGGGATACGGCACAAGGAAGTGCTGAGGGTGTTGGCAAGGGGCAGTATCATGACCGGTACAGGCTTGGAGGGCCGAAGGGCCTGTTCCTGTGCTGTATTGCTCTTTGTTAATTCTATGAGCTCCAGCTGATAGGCCTCCACCCTTTAGCGAGAAGCTCGTATTCCACGAGTCCCAAGAGGAGATCAAGTTTTTTGTCCCCATGGGTCTTGTGAGGGTTATTACATCCCCCCCTCCCAATTTCCTCTGTTGCTGGTCACAGAGGAGGTCCCCTTCGCCATATTGCCCACAATTGTGCTTCCGACAGCTGTGGCGCTGGGCCAGGGGGTGTGCAACGTGTTGGGGAGCGTTGTTTTCACACTGACCATTGGAGGGGTCCTGTCAGAGGCCTGTCTCTGACCAAACTGTCCTCCAAAAGTATTGAGGATTCCGTATCCATATCTGGTGTTGAATCTTCCATCTCATGCTGACCTGGGCCCAGGCCCCTGAGAGTTGTGCTCCCAAGTGATGGATGGTAGGCAAGGGGGAAGGGGACCGATTCGTCTGGCGGGGTTACCTCCGCCGCAGGCTCCCTGCCTTTGATATGCTCCACGTTCTTGTGTAGGGTCCGTCCTCTGGTGTTGACTCTATAGGTGACTGGTCCTGTCTTCTCCACTATAATCCCGGGTATCCACCGCGCGCCATCCCCAAACTTACATCCCCTGGTTTGAATCCTCTGTCCTGTCTCTGGTGGTTATCATACCTCTTCTGGAGGTCCTGTTTTTATTGCACCGACCCGCCAAGGTTGGGAAATATCAAACTTAAATGGGTCCGGAGCCATTGGCCCATCAGTAGCTCTGCCGATGCTCCCACACGTTAGTGAACCAGGTGGGTTTTTACAACAATCGACTGATGGTTACCATGGGCGAGATTCTCCGACCCCCCTGGCGGAGGCAGAAGAGACTCCCTCCACTGCGCATGCGTGGGAAGCTGTCAGCGGCCGCTGATGCTCCCGCGCATGCGCCGCCCGGAGATGTCATTTCCGCGCCAGCTGGCGGGGCAACAAAGGCCGTTTCCGCCAGCTGGTGGGGCGGAAATTCGTCCGGGGCGGGCCTAGCCCCTTAAGGTTGGGGCTCGGCCCCCAAAGATGAGGAGCATTCCGCACCTTTGGAGCGGCGCGATGCCCGTCTGATTTGCGCCATTTTGGGCGCCAGTCGGCGGACATCGCGGCGTTTCCGGAGAATTTCGCCCCATAGCTTTATATTCCAGAGTTATTGACTGAATTTAAATTCCACCTGCCAGAGTGAAATTTCAGCCCATGTCCCCAGAATGTTAGCCTGGGCCCCAGGATCACTAATCCAGTGATAATATCACTGGCCCACCATCTCCCATTATATTTATAAATTTTTCTTGTGCTTCCCTTACTTTCCCTTGACAGTCATTTTCCTCTCACCCGTATGCGTTCTATATTCCTCGCAAATGTCTGCAGTATCGATCTTGGTATTACATCCAAACCGGCACACTCCTGGAAATCCATGGATCGAGATTAGTGAATCCCAATTTATTTGTGTGAACCCCCCCCCCATCTCCCCTTCAATACCCCCCCTGCCCTGACACTGAGTTACCGTCATGTAGCTGTTTGCCACCTCACATCTCAGCTGAGGGAATTTGAAAGGCAATGAGGGATAAACAACAACATTCACAACAGGAAAGAATGAAAAACACAGGCTGGGATTCTTCGATCCCGCGGCCAAGTTCTGACGCCGACGTCAAAAGCGGCGCGGGCCACTCCGGCCAGGTCCGGGTATGCACCCCTTTCCAGGGGGCCAGTACAGCGCCGGAATGGTGTCTGCTGCCCCGGCGCTCGGAAGCTGGCGTGCCACGGCCACCGCAGGTCCGCGCATGCGCGTGGGTTCCCGTCTCCGCGCCAAATTCCGGGCAATATGGCGGAGCCCTCCAGGGGCCTGAAGCGGAGGAACATAGGCCCCCACGGAACTACCCCGCCCGCCGATCGGTAGGCCCCAATCGCGGGCCAGGCCACCGTGGAGGACCCCCCAGGGTCAGGTCCCCCCGCGGGTGCCCAAGAATCGCGCCGCAGAATCGGCGGGCCGGCTTTGGAGAATCCCGGCCACAAGCTTTCCCAGTTGAAAACTTTTACGCCTGGGTTGGAATTTTCCGGAAACGTGGAAATCCCACTGATAGCAGTGGGACCAGAATATCCCGCCCGCAGCCAATGGCAGGCTGCCTCCCGCTGCAGAGAAAGACGCCTTGGGGTTCGTGGAAAATTCCCCCCAAAGTGTGGGGAAAAGAAGATGAACGGTCTCCTACATGCTGTAAGGGTGAGTGACCACTTGTCTCCCCGGCATCACTCCGGTCAGTCACCCCCGACACGTCACCATCCACCCGATCCCATTTTGTTGTGTGATGACTATGTGATATTTTTATATATATTGTATTATGTGTCTGTTGCAGGAATGTGAGGTATCCAGTTTGCTAAATCTGTGATGAAGGGGTTAACAGCTAGGCAGGCTGTGATGGCACTCATGGGAGGGGCTGGGTCTGTTTTTAGTTTCATTTGGGGATTTATGCTCTGGTTTCTGAGGAAAGAAGGTGTTTCTCAGACTGACTTCTGAAAGCTTCTCTCCCAAGGACTTTGTGAATAAACCTGTAAGCCACTGAGTGCTAATTACATTGATAAGTGGCATTTGATCTGTGTGTGTGGATTTTGCTTCATTCAAATTTTAGCAGGAGATGGGAAAATAAGCTCAAAGACCTTTCTTTATTTTGTATGAACTGTTTAACTGTTTCTTCCCCTGGATGTGAATGGGGTTAACCTGTGTTAATAATAAAGTTGTTTTAATATAAAACATCCCTGGTTGTCAGTGGGATCATTCCTGGAGAGAAGTATCTTTTCCTCTCATTTACAAGTTGAAATATTGTTGGGGACTTCTCTGGTTTCCGAATAAACAGTTACGGTCCGGTTACCGTTACAGCAGCCTCCCTACACCCAACCTCCCACCCTGCGCAACTCCTCATCACAAACCCTTCCTGCCTGGATACGGTGCCCACATATGCCAGTTCATCTCAAGCTCCAACCCACCTCACTCACAATGTCCTCTTTGTGTCTCCGCAGGAGAAGTTAGCCCACAATAAAAGGCAGAGGGAGAAGAGGGACGTTGGGATACCCAAGTTAAAAATCCTCACTCCCTATGGAGAAAGGGCAACGAAGCTCGGAGGGGAGGCCAGCAGTGAGCTGTGGCCAACAACAAGGTTGGCCTACACCAGAGAAGTGAGGATCCACTGCACATTCATCCAGATGACCTGTCTCAAGTGAGTTGCAAATCGCCCAGACCCTTGTCCTTCCCATTCACTGAACCATACCCCTTGTCTTGCAGGATCAGCATCTGATGAGGGCGGGCTATCCAAAGGCAGACCCTGCAACCCTCGACAGCACCTTGGAGAAGTTCTTCGAGGAGGACACGGATGACGTGTCACAGCTATCACCTGCACCACCCACCATCGCAGAGACAAGCACCTCAGTGGGTGGACTGAGCAGACAGTCTTCTGGGTCACTACCTGGTAAGCATCATACAGCTGCTGATGCACATCAAGTGGGGATGTAAACATCCCAGGTATCAGACTGCCAGAGGTCTCCAGGATCCCAGAACACAGCTGTTCCTCACCCAGATGCCATACCTCTGGACAGGTTCCTCCCTGAGCAGCTGGGAGATCCGGCGGGAGGAGGGGGGGGGGGGGGGGGTTGTCAGTGAAATTCCAGCAGCTGCAAGGCCGTTTGGGGGAGGAGGAGCAGTCTCTGTCAGGGAGAGAACCTGAGAACATCTAAGACACTCAGAAGGTAAGAAGGTAAGTAAGTGATTTTTACTCATTTTTACTTTTATACCTTTTTCAAATTGTGTGTGTCGGGGGGAAACTGAAGTGACATCACAGAAAAGCTGTGGCCAGAGTGGCTGGTTGGGAATCTACACTAAATTAAAAAAATTAAGCATTGGTAACTAATTAAACATAATCACTCAATTATAATTTAGAGGGATATCTAAGCCAGAGATCGGAAAGTACTATATTTAGCTTTCAGATTTATATTAGAAATCTAGTGCTAGGAAGCAGATAGTTAACAGTAACTTTAAAACAAAAATTTTTTAAAAAACTTTTAATTTTAATTTACTAATTAATTGACGCAATGTCAGTTAGAGGGGTGCAGTGCTCTGACTGTGAGATGTGGCAGGTCCGGGAGGCTTCCAGCGTCCCGGATGGCTTCATCTGCAGAAAGTGCACCCAACTGGAGCTCCTCACAGACCGCATGGTTCGGTTGGAGCAGCAATTGGATGCACTTAGGAGCATGCAGGTGGCGGAAAGCGTCATAGATCGCAGTTATGTAAATGTGGTCACACCCAAGGTGCAGGCAGAGAAATGGGTGACCACCAGAAAGGGCAGGCAGTCAGTGCAGGAATCCCCTGTGGTTGTCCCCCTCTCGAACAGGTATACCCCTTTGGATACTGTCGGGGGGGATAGCCTATCAGGGGAAAACAGCAGCAGCCAGAGCAGTGGCACCACGGCTGGCTCTGATGTTCAGAAGGGAGGGTCAAAGCGCAGAAGAGTAATAATAATAATAGGGGACTCTATAGTCAGGGGCACAGATAGGCGCTTCTGTGGACGTGAAAGAGACTCCAGGATGGTATGTTGCCTCCCTGGTGCCAGGGTCCAGGATGTCTCCGAACGGGTAGAGGGCATCCTGAAGGGGGAGGGCAAACAGGCAGAGGTTGTTGTACATATTGGTACTAACGACACAGGCAGGAAGGGGCATGAGGTCCTGCAGCAGGAGTTCAGGGAGCTAGGCAGAAAGTTAAAAGACAGGACCTCTAGGGTTGTAATCTCGGGATTACTCCCTGTGCCACGTGCCAGTGAGGCTAGAAATAGGAAGATAGAGCAGCTAAACACGTGGCTAAACAGCTGGTGTAGGAGGGAGGGTTTCCGTTATCTGGACCACTGGGAGCGCTTCCGGGGCAGGTGTGACCTATATAAGAAGGACAGGTTGCATCTAAACCGGAGAGGCATAAATATCCTGGCCGCGAGGTTTGCTAGTGTCACATATGTTTTAATACAAGAAGTATTACGGGTAAGGCAGATGAACTTAGAGCTTGGATTAGTACTTGGAACTATGATGTTGTTGCCATTACAGAGACCTGGTTGAGGGAAGGGCAGGATTGGCAGCTAAACGTTCCAGGATTTAGATGTTTCAGGCGGGATAGAGGGGGATGTAAAAGGGGTGGCGGAGTTGCGCTACTGGTTAGGGAGAATATCACAGCTGTACTACGGGAGGACACTTCAGAGGGCAGTGAGGCTATATGGGTAGAGACAAGGAATAAGAAGGGTGCAGTCACAATGTTGGGGGTTTACTACAGGCCTCCCAACAGCCAGCGGGAGATAGAGGAGCAAATAGGTAGACAGATTTTGGAAAAGAGTAAAAACAACAGGGTTGTGGTGATGGGAAACTTCAACTTCCCCAATATTGACTGGGACTCACTTAGTGCCAGGGGCTTAGGCGGGGCAGAGTTTGTAAGGAGCATCCAGGAGGGCTTCTTAAAACAATATGTAGACAGTCCAACTAGGGAAGGGGCGGTACTGGACCTGGTATTGGGGAATGAGCCCGGCCAGGTGGTAGAAGTTTCAGTAGGGGAGCATTTCGGGAACAGCGACCACAATTCAGTAAGTTTTAAAGTGCTGGTGGACAAGGATAAGAGTGGTCCTAGGATGAATGTGCTAAATTGGGGGAAGGCTAATTATAACAATATTAGGCGGGAACTGACGAACATAGATTGGGGGCGGATGTTTGAGGGCAAATCAACATCTGACATGTGGGAGGCTTTCAAGTGTCAGTTGAAAGGAATTCAGGACCGGCATGTTCCTGTGAAGAAGAAGGATAAATACGGCAATTTTCGGGAACCTTGGATAACGAGAGATATTGTAGGCCTCATCAAAAAGAAAAAGGAGGCATTTGTCAGGGCTAAAAGGCTGGGAACAGACGAAGCCTGTGTGGAATATAAGGAAAGTAGGAAGGAACTTAAGCAACGAGTCAGGAGGGCTAGAAGGGGTCACGAAAAGTCATTGGCAAATAGGGTTAAGGAAAATCCCAAGGCTTTTTACACGTACATAAAAAGCAAGAGGGTAGCCAGGGAAAGGGTTGGCCCACTGAAGGATAGGCAAGGGAATCTATGTGTGGAGCCAGAGGAAATGGGCGAGGTACTAAATGAATACTTTGCATCAATATTCACCAAAGAGAAGGAATTGGTAGATGTTGAGTCTGGAGAAGGGTGTGTAGATAGCCTGGGTCACATTGAGATCCAAAAAGACAAGGTGTTGGGTGTCTTAAAAAATATTAAGGTAGATAAGTCCCCAGGGCCTGATGGGATCTATCCCAGAATACTGAAAGAGGCTGGAGAGGAAATTGCTGAGGCCTTGACAGAAATCTTTGGCTCCTCACTGTCTTCAGGTGATGTCCCGGAGGACTGGAGAATAGCCAATGTTGTTCCTCTGTTTAAGAAGGGTAGCAAGGATAATCCAGGGAACTACAGGCCGGTGAGCCTTACTTCAGTGGTAGGGAAATTACTGGAGAGAATTCTTCGAGACAGGATCTACTCAGGTGAATTTGGAAGCAAATGGACGTATTAGTGAGAGGCAGCATTGTTTTGTGAAGGGGAGGTCGTGTCTCACTAACTGGATAGAGTTTTTCGAGGAAGTCACAAAGATGATTGATGCAGGTAGGGCAGTGGATGTTGTCTATATGGACTTCAGTAAAGCCTTTGACAAGGTCCCTCATGGTAGACTAGTACAAAAGGTGAAGTCACACGGGATCAGGGGTGAGCTGGCAAGGTGGATACAGAACTGGCTAGGTCATAGAACAGTACGAAGTCTTACAACACCAGGTTAAAGTCCAACAGGTTTGTTTCGATGTCACTAGCTTTCGGAGCGCTGCTCCTTCCTCAGGTGAATGAAGAGGTCTGTTCCAGAAACACATATATAGACAAATTCAAAGATGCCAAACAATGCTAGGAATGCGAGCATTAGCAGGTGATTAAATCTTTACAGATCCTAAACACATTAAAGAAGCCATCCCCTATGGACAAGTGCTCCGTATACACAGGATCTGCTCAGACGAGGAGGAGCGTAACAGACATCTACAGACGTTGAAAGATGCCCTCGTACGAACGGGATATGGCACTCGACTCATCGATCGACAGTTCCAACGCGCCACAGCAAAAAACCGGACCGACCTCCTCAGAAGACAAACATGGGACACAACCGACAGAATACCCTTCGTCGTCCAGTACTTCCCCGGAGCGGAGAAACTACGTCATCTTCTTCACAGCCTTCAACACGTCATTGATGACGATGAATATCTTGCCAAGGTCATCCCCACACCCCCACTACTTGCCTTCAAAACAACCGCGCAACCTCAAACGAACCATTGTTTGCAGCAAACTACCCAGTCTTCAGAACAGTGACCACGACACCATACAACCCTGTCATGGCAATCTCTGCAAGACATGCCAGATCATCGACATGGATACCACTATTACACGTGAGAACACCACCCACCAGGTACGCGGTACATACTCGTGCGACTCGGCCAACGTTGTCTACCTCATACGCTGCAGGAAAGGATGTCCCGAAGCGTGGTACATTGGCGAGACCATGCAGACGCTGCGACAACGAATGAACGGACATCGCGCAACAATCACCAGGCAGGAATGTTCCCTTCCAGTCGGGGAACACTTCAGCAGTCAAGGGCATTCAGCCTCTGATCTCCGGGTAAGCGTTCTCCAAGGCGGCCTTCAGGACCCGCGACAATGCAGAATCGCCGAGCAGAAACTTATAGCCAAGTTCCGCACACATGAGTGCAGCCTCAACCGGGACCTGGGATTCATGTCGCATTACATTCATCCCCCACTTTTGTAAGGGCCCCGAAGAATCCAGCACGAGTTTTAAGGATACAAAATAATAACGTTTATTTACTATAACAATATATACATAACAGTAGCAGTAACTTCCCTTGCTACCTTCTCCTTCCTCCTGGTTCCTGGACTGGCCAGCTTATTTATAGTAGGAGTTTCTCCGCCCCCCTCATTGGGGAAGTTCATACTCCCATAGGATTGTGGGATAGTCATTAGTCCCCAGCCAATCATCAGTAGGCAGGTTATAACACCCACCATCTGGCCTGCAAAATCCTACCAACTGTCCTGGCTTGATACAATTCACACCTCTTTAACCTGGGGTTACCCCATCTCTGGATCTGTAAAGATTTAATCACCTGCTAATGCTCGCATTCCTAGCATTGTTTGGCATCTTTGAATTTGTCTATATATGTGTTTCTGGAACAGACCTCTTCATTCACCTGAGGGAGGAGCAGTGCTCCGAAAGCTCGTGACATCGAAACAAACCTGTTGGACTTTAACCTGGTGTTGTAAGACTTCTTACTGTGCTCACCCCAGTCCAACGCCGGCATCTCCACATCATAGGTCATAGAAGGCAGAGAGTAGCAATGGAAGGATGCTTTTCTAATTGGAGGGCTGTGACCAGTGGTGTTCCACAGGGATCAGTCCTGGGACCGTTGCTGTTTGTAGTATATATAAATGATTTGGAGGAAAATGTAACTGGTCTGATTAGTAAGTTTGCAGATGACACAAAGGTTGGTGGAATTGCGGATAGCGATGAGGACTGTCAGAGGATACAGCAGGATTTAGATTGTTTGGAGACTTGGGCGGAGAGATGGCAGATGGAGTTTAATCCGGACAAATGTGAGGTAATGCATTTTGGAAGGTCTAATGCAGGTAGGGAATATACAGTGAATGGTAGAACCCTCAAGTGTATTGAAAGTCAGAGAGATCTAGGAGTACAGGTCCACAGGTCACTGAAAGGGGCAACACAGGTGGAGAAGGTAGTCAAGAAGGCATACGGCATGCTTGCCTTCATTGGCTGGGGCATTGAGTATAAGAATTGGCAAGTCATGTTGTAGCTGTATAGAACCTTAGTTAGGCCACACTTGGAGTATAGTGTTCAATTCTGGTCGCCACACTACCAAAAGGATGTGGAGGCTTTAGAGAGGGTGCAGAAGAGATTTACCAGAATGTCGCCTGGTATGGAGGGCATTAGCTATGAGGAGCGGTTGAATAAACCCGGTTTGTTCTCACTGGAACGAAGGAAGTTGAGGGGCAACCTGATAGACGTCTACCAAATTATGAGGGGCATAGACAGAGTGGATAGTCAGAGGCTTTTCCCCGGGGTAGAGGGGTCAATTACTAGGGGGCATAGGTTTAAGGTGAGAGGGGCAAGGTTTAGAGTAGATGTACGAGGCAAGTTTTTTTACACAGAGGGTAGTGGGTGCCTGGAACTCGCTACCGGAGGAGGTGGTGGAAGCAGGGACGATGGTGACATTTAAGGGGCATCTTGACAAATACATGAATAGGATGGGAATGGAGGGATACGGACCCAGGAAATGTAGAAGATTGTAGTTTAGTCGGGCAGCATGGTCGGCACGGGCTTGGAGGGCCGAAGGGCCTGTTCCTGTGCTGTACATTTCTTTGTTCTTTGTAGGGGAGTCATAGATAGAATTTACAGTGCAGAAGGAGGCCATTCGGCCCATCGAGTCTACATCGGCTCTTGAAAAGAGCACCCTACCCAAGGTCCACACCTCCACCCTATCCCCATAACCCAGTAACCCCTCCCAACACTCAGGGCAATTTTGGACATTATGGGAAATTTAGCATGGCCAATCCACCTAACAGTCTCAAAGCCTTCAGTCGCAGGAGATGTTGCCGGCATCGGATGGCACCCAGGTCAGCACTGCTGGGGTGGATAGGCATGGACAGGGTGTCAGAGTCGTGAGTGACGGAGTGTAAGGCATGGTCCAGTCTCTGAGTACCATTGCTGAGGACCTTGAGCATGGCCCAGTCACAGAGGGCATGGCTGAGGGGCTCCAGAGCTTGGTGCAGACAGAGGCCCATTGCTGAGGGTTCCCACACACTGGCAGCCCTTCAGGGGGCAGCACGGTAGCACAGTGGTTAGCACTATTGTTCCACAGCACCAGGGTCCCAGGTTCGATTCCCGGCTTGGGTCACTATCTGTACGTTCTCCCCGTGTCTGTGTGGGTTTCCTCCGGGTGCTCCGGTTTCCTCCCACAAGTCGCGAAAGACGTGCTTGCTAGGTGTATTTCGACATTCGGAATTCTCCCACCCAAACAGACGCTGGAATGTGGCGACTGGGGGCTTTTCACAGTAACTTCATTGCGCTGTTAATGTGAGCCTACTTGTGACAATAATAAAGATTATTATTATTAGGACTGGCAGTGAGAGGCGATGCAGAGGCTTCTGGAGCTTACTCCAGCTGCCCCTCTGTCCCATGGAGTAGCCCAGGGGCCCACATGCATCTCGATGGAGGAGGGAGCGCTGGAGTGCATCCCCGGGTGATCTGCCAAGGAGAATCAGGAAGTCTTCAGCCTTCTGAATCCCCCCTTCCTGATTCAGGCACATCTCATGGGCAGTGGGTAGAATGGGGTGACAAACAACACCAGCAACACCCGAAAATCAGCTGGGCCCCTTCAGGTCGGGACCCTCCAGAGGACGCGTGCCAAGGGCATCTCAGACCATTGGGAGCAGAGGCAGCTGCGGCCTCGAGCTCTAATGTGCACCCTGGGGTAACTTAGACGTAGCAATCGGCCACAGAAGATTAAGAGGTTGTTGGTGCACAGAGTGGACACAGCAGATTAAATAATGTTCTCCTCAAAGCCCCAATGCCTCTGTGTTTGACCCATCCCCCACGCGGAAGAGTCATCTCCCCAAATGGACTGAGAAACCCCTGCAGGAAATCCCAACAGTTAGACCCCCCCCATGAGACCCTCAGTGACAGACAGACTGAGATGATGCTTCATCACTCACTGAGCCCTAAACCTTTCCCCTTTCCCCCCCTTGGAACTGTTCCCCCGACCCTGTTGTGGAGCTGCAGGACTCCAAGCCTCCTAATGGATGAACCTGGAGGCTATGAAGGGAGCTGTGCCCCTCCTGCCATGGTGCAGCTTGTCCTCCCTCCTCAGGGTCCTCCTCGGGTTCTTGCTCCACTTCCTTCTGGTCCTCCTCATCATCAGAGGAAGCGGCATGTTCCTCCTCTTCCAGCCAGGTTGTGGAGGGCACAGCAGACGCTGACAATATGGGACACCATCTGAGGGTTATACTGAAGAGCATCACGGACCTGTTGAGGCAGTGGAAACACATCTTCAGCAGCGCGATACACCATTTGGTTACTGACCGGGTGGCACTGTGAGCCTATAACGGGATTCTACCTCGGGCCTCTGTACTCAGGTCATCAGCCGTGACCTCAATGGGTAGCCCTTGACCCTCATGAGCCATCCCGGCAGCCTGGGGGGTCCTTGAAGACCCTGGGAATCTGCGAATGCCCCAGTATGAAGCTGTCAAGCATGGTCCCAGGGAATGTGCACACACATGCCTGCTGTTCTGGTGGTCGCAGACAATTGGACATTCAGGGAGTGGAACCCTTTACGATTGATGAAGGGAACTCCTTGATGCCACGTTGCTCTCAAGGCCGCATGTGTCTCATTTATATCCCCTTGGATCGGAGGGCACCTCAGCAATGGCAGCAGATCCTGCAGCCTGGGCATCTTGGTGGGCCTGTCGAGGTCCAAGTGGACGAAGTCGATGCCAGGGCAGACAGAGCATCCGTGACCCATTGGCTGCACTTGTGGGTTGACGATTGAGAGAAACCACAGAGTTTGCCAGGCAAACTCTGGAATGAGCCGGTGGTGAAGAGGTTCAGAAATGCCACGCTATTCATGGTCACAGGGAGCAGGTGCCCTCCTCCTCCAAGTCCCGTGAGCTCTGCAAGGATGTGGCAGAGGTGCTGCACTGTCTCTTTGTGCAGACGCAGTCCTCGGAGGCACCTGGTGTCCGACAGCTCCAGGAACGACACGTGACTCCTGTGAAACCGAGCTCTCCTCCGTCGTCTTCAACCCCCGTCCTTAGCCTGATGGGTAGCCGGGTGGCCGGATCTTGAGCCTGTCCAGTGGCTTCCATTCTACTGGCTCAGGCTCCACTCCGAGTTATACTTCATGGCATCTCTCTGCCTCTAGGGCTGTGAGTAGAATCATTGCCAGTTCTACTGCCTCCAAATCGAGACAAGTCAGTAATCGGGGAGGAATGGGACAATGAAAGAGAGACAGTCACTGAGGTGATCCATCCCGTGAGCCTCAACCCCTCCCAACACCCCTTATCCTCCTGATCCGTGAAGCTGAATGTCCTCTGTCAGCAGGCACTCCCTCAACTCTCTGTTGTCCATCACACTTCATCGTTTGATTGGCCAGTCACTTCCCTCACTCCTTCATAGTCACCTGTGGCCTCGCGTCTGGTTATTCCGTCCCTTAATATTGAGATTCATCGTGTGTTGAGGCAAATTAATGTCCCTGTGAACCTTGATTGCTGGTGGATCTCCAGAACATTTGGTTGGTCACAGCTGAGAGGCTCCACACGACCCCCCCCCCCCCCCCCCCCCCCCCCCGGTGGCCTGCACCCAACCTTCATCCCGTGACCCTTAACCCCTCACCTTAACTGTGAGCAACTGATATTGGTGTGGGTCAAATGATGATGGCCAATTAGCTGGATGAGCAAGATTCTCAGAACTGTTGGAGGACACTCTCTGAGGCAGAGACAGGCTGCACCAATAGGCACCGTGAATATTCAGGCATTGTCATCTCGTGATATAATTGCTGTTCTATCTGTACACGTAAAACACCTCAGCTGCCACTGCATGGCCTATGACTTACAACGTACTGGTGTCCCCATATTCTCCAGCCCCCTACCCCACTAGCCCCGGCCTGAACTTTACTGTCCCGCCTTCTGTCTTGGGGCCGGGATTCTCCGAGGCCATTCACCAGCAGAGGGAATCCCGATGGCCGTGAATCGGTGGTGAAACCCTTTGTGAGTCTCCCAGTTCGGCCCACCGACCCCGACTGGGTTTCCACCCAGACTCCGAGGGAACTTGCAAATAGCTCATTGCAGCGGTTTTCAATGTAATTTATGGGCAGGGCGACCAATTCACTGGCCTCCTGGGAAGCTCAGATTCCCCCAACCAGGGGTCCTGCTGGTGTAAATTGGTGCAAGTCCTGAGAAAGGAGAACCTAGCGGCTGGCAGTCTGAGGGGGTGAGTGTCCTCCCTACAAATGCCTCCAGGGTGCAGAGGCCATTCTTCATGGGAGGTGGGGATCAAAGAGCCTCTTGCTGGGCTGGAGGGGCTCAGGTTGGGGCTCTTTCCTGGGATGGGCCTAGTTTGGCTGCTCTTCCCATTTGCTACCTTTTAACCCTTTAAACTGTCTGTCAGTATGCCAAGTTCAATGATCTGTGCGATGAAGATAAAGTATTCCGTTTAATGTGGCGGAAACCTTTGAAGTGTTTTTTTTAACAGTTAATTTCATTGCCCTCTAACTTTTTCTGGCCTGTTTGTACGCCTCAAAGTCTAAAAGCTTTGAACTGCATTGTTTCTATTCAATTTCACGGACTATTGCCTTTTACAAGATTTCTGGTGGACAAGTCCAGGAAATTTCAAAGGGAGGATTAAGATTGTTTATTTATATAGTTCTGCAGGGATCCATTCACTCAGGGGAGCAGCTGTTTTTCGAACTGCAGTTTTTTCAGACGCTGTCTCATGATAAAAAGCAGGGCAGAGGGGCTGGGGGAGGATTTTGCAAGTAATCTGGGGTCAGTGGGCCTTGCCAGTGATCCGGGGGAGCTGCAGCAGCATTCTGAGATTGGGGTGTCCTTTAAAAATGGTGCCCTGGTCTCTGAGGACCGGGACCTGTCACTCTCAGATCCAGCGAAAACCCCAGTGCGCCACTAAATGGCACGGAAATTCCAATTGAGGGTAAATTATTTTCCAGGTGCCATTGAATGTCATGTTGGGGTGGTTCCTACTCCGGTTTTCCGGCTGGCAGGAGTCCTAGGAGAATGGCACCTTGGGTATCTCGTGGCCAACCTCTTAGGCTGGCAACCCTCAGTCTCATTATTTCCTCCTTCACCCCAGATCATCAGCCCTGCTCCACCAGCCGGACCAGCCACACAGGCCACTGGCCGCCGATATTCCTCAGCTTGTTCTCATTTCTTAGGTGCACAGTCTAAGAATTTATTCCTAGCAGTGGAAAGGTTTTAATTAAAGAACCCTTCCACTAATCGCTGAGGGCTAACAGCAGTCGGGTTTAAAAAAAAAACATTCAAAACAACAGCTGAGTGAAGCCAGACCACAGGTATGTCAACAAAGAACCTCTTCAAACTTCATGGCATATTAAATGCTTTTACAAATGACAAACTGCAGAATGGCGCTGTCCTGTGAGGAGACTTTAGGGCAGATAGGCTGCAGAATGGCCCTGTCCTGTGAGGAGACTTTAGGGCAGATAGGCTGCAGAATGGCGCTGTCCTGTGAGGAGACTTTAGGGCAGATAGGCTGCAGAATGGCTCTGTCCTGTGAGGAGACTTTAGGGCAGATAGGCTGCAGAATGGCTCTGTCCTGTGAGGAGACTTTAGGGCAGATAGGCTGCAGAATGGCGCTGTCCTGTGAGGAGACTTTAGGGCAGATAGGCTGCAGAATGGCTCTGTCCTGTGAGGAGACTTTAGGAGGGATAGGCTGCAGAATGGCTCTGACCTGTGAGGAGACTTTAGGGCAGATAGGCTGTAGAATGACTCTGTCCTGTGAGGAGACTTTAGGGCAGATAGGCTGCAGAATGGCTCTGTCCTGTGAGGAGACTTTAGGGCAGATAGGCTGCAGAATGGCTCTGTCCTGTGAGGAGACTTTAGGGCAGATAGGCTGCAGAATGGCTCTGTCCTGTGAGGAGACTTTAGGAGGGATAGGCTGCAGAATGGCTCTGACCTGTGAGGAGACTTTAGGGCAGATAGGCTGTAGAATGACTCTGTCCTGTGAGGAGACTTTAGGGCAGATAGGCTGCAGAATGGCTCTGTCCTGTGAGGAGACTTTAGGGCAGATAGGCTGCAGAATGGCTCTGTCCTGTGAGGAGACTTTAGGGCAGATAGGCTGCAGAATGGCTCTGTCCTGTGAGGAGACTTTAGGGCAGATAGGCTGCAGAATGGCTCTGTCCTGTGAGGAGACTTTAGGGCAGATAGGCTGCAGAATGGCTCTGTCCTGTGAGGAGACTTTAGGGCAGATAGGCTGTAGAATGGCCCTGTCCTGTGAGGAGACTTTAGGGCAGATAGGCTGCAGAATGGCTCTGTCCTGTGAGGAGACTTTAGGGCAGATAGGCTGCAGAATGGCCCTGTCCTGTGAGGAGACTTTAGGGCAGATAGGCTGCAGAATGGCCCTGTCCTGTGAGGAGACTTTAGGGCAGATAGGCTGCAGAATGGCTCTGTCCTGTGAGGAGACTTTAGGGCAGATAGGCTGCAGAATGGCTCTGTCCTGTGAGGAGACTTTAGGACAGATAGGCTGCAGAATGGCTCTGTCCTGTGAGGAGACTTTAGGGCAGATAGGCTGCAGAATGGCTCTGTCCTGTGAGGAGACTTTAGGGCAGATAGGCTGTAGAATGGCCCTGTCCTGTGAGGAGACTTTAGGGCAGATAGGCTGCAGAATGGCTCTGTCCTGTGAGGAGACTTTAGGGCAGATAGGCTGCAGAATGGCCCTGTCCTGTGAGGAGACTTTAGGGCAGATAGGCTGCAGAATGACTCTGTCCTGTGAGGAGACTTTAGGGCAGATAGGCTGTAGAATGGCTCTGTCCTGTGAGGAGACTTTAGGGCAGATAGGCTGTAGAATGGCTCTGACCTGTGAGGAGACTTTAGGACAGATAGGCTGCAGAATAGCTCTGGGCTGTTAAAGGCTTTTAAACCAGAAAGACAGCAGGCTTCAAGGCTTTTGAGATCATTCATGACCCGAATACTGGGGGAGACCCCCACCCTTGCCCCCTGAACCCTAGACTGACCCACCCAACTCCCAACTCTCTGGAAGGACCTGGACCTCCTCCTCCCCCCACCCATATCCGGCGAGCAGAAATATTGCCCTTATGCACCCTGGCACTAAGTGCAGAGCGGGACTGACCACCTTCCTCCCTCCCAGAGTCTAAGGCACCTGATCCACATTTTTAAAGGTAAGCAACATGACATCACTCTGCTGGGAGGGAAAATTCAGTGATGCTGGCACATCTGACTTTAATCTTGTTAATGAGATTCAAATGCATTCAAATCAAGTTCTCTCCCTTTCTGGCATGAACCTGACTACATCATTGGGAAAGGCCCAGAAAGATCACGGGCGGGATTCTCCTGGAAACTGGAAGGGGGCGAGCGGTCAGGAATACAGAGAAACTGGAAGGGAGCGAGCGGTCAGGAATACAGAAAAACTGGAATGGAGCGAGCGGTCAGGAATACAGAGAAAATGGAAGGGAGCGAGCGGTCAGGAATACAGAGAAACTGGAAGGGAGCGAGCGGTCAGGAATACAGAGAAACTGGAAGGGAGCGAGCGGTCAGGAATACAGAGAAACTGGAAGGGAGCGAGCGGTCAGGAATACAGAGAAACTGGAAGGGTGCGAGCGGTCAGGAATACAGAGAAACTGGAAGGGAGCGAGCGGTCAGGAATACAGAGAAACTGGAAGGGTGCGAGCGGTCAGGAATACAGAGAAACTGGAAGGGAGCGAGCGGTCAGGAATACAGAGAAACTGGAAGGGAGCGAGCGGTCAGGAATACAGAGAAACTGGAAGGGAGCGAACGGTCAGGAATACAGAGAAACTGGAAGGGAGCGAACGGTCAGGAATACAGAGAAACTGGAAGGGAGCGAGCGGTCAGGAATACAGAGAAACTGGAAGGGAGCGAGCGGTCAGGAATACAGAGAAACTGGAAGGGAGCGAACGGTCAGGAATACAGAGAAACTGGAAGGGAGCGAATGGTCAGGAATACAGAGAAACTGGAAGGGAGCGAACGGTCAGGAATACAGAGAAACTGGAAGGGAGCGAGCGGTCAGGAATACAGAGAAACTGGAAGGGAGCGAGCGGTCAGGAATACAGAGAAACTGGAAGGGAGCGAGCGGTCAGGAATACAGAGAAACTGGAAGGGAGCGAGCGGTCAGGAATACAGAGAAACTGGAAGGGAGCGAGCGGTCAGGAACACAGAGAAACTGGAAGGGAGCGAGCGGTCAGGAATACAGAGAAACTGGAAGGGAGCGAGCGGTCAGGAATACAGAGAAACTGGAAGGTAGCGAGCGGTCAGGAATACAGAGAAACTGGAAGGGAGCGAGCGGTCAGGAATACCGAGAAACTGGAAGGGAGTGAGCGGTCAGGAATACAGACTGTAAGAATCTGAATGAGGGGGGAATGTGAGAGTGGAAGGCAGTGGTGATGCCGGATTTAAGTTGCAGCGTAAGTGGATTCTGATTAGCATAGGATAGGGAGAGAGTGAGTGAGAGACTGGAGAGCTGATCTTACTGATAACAGAGTGTTTTGATAGCCAACATGAATGAATTGCCCTATTATGCTGTCTCCTCAGACACTGTCATTTATCCCTGTTACCCAGCAGTCAGAATGGAATGGAAATGACTGTTATCGTCAGATACCGACTGGAGTGGCAATTTACTCAATTCCCAAACCAGCAAAAGGATTGTTTGGAATCTGAGGTGAAAAATAACAGGATAATAAAATTCACACTGGGGCAAAACTGACATTTCATATTTCGATATGAACATTAAAAAATGAAATTAGAGGCATCTGTCAAGTAACAGGGTAATTAAATGGCAGGTGAATGAGTGGAGGAGCACAGGCATCGCAAACACTGGGTGAGATTCAGACTGTTCCCCTCTGTCTGCACACTAACTGCAGCTTGTACAAATGTTGCTGATTATCATTGATGTGTTATCTGTGTTGGATTAACACGGACTGCAACTCGATGCAGTATCACTTGAAAACAGGCTTCCACCGCTGTAGATGGTTCAACACTGTTTTATTGAACTTGCCAAGTAATGTACACAGTTCGCTGTGAGTCGACACTCTGGGGCGAGATTCTCTGACCCCCCGCCGGGTCGGAGAATCGCCGGGGGCTGGCGTGAATCCCGCCCCCGCTGGTTGCCGAATTCTCCGGCCCCGGATATTCGGCGGGGGTGGGAATCACGCCGCGCCGGTTGGCAGGCGACCCCCGGCGAGTCTCCGGCCCGCGATGGGCCGAAGTCCCGCTGCTGGAATGCCTGTCCCGCCAGCGAGAATCAAACCACCTCTTACCGGCGGGACAAGGCGGCGCGGGCCGGCTCCGGGGTCCTGGGGGGGCGTGGGGCGATCTGGCCCCAGGGGGTTCCCCCACGGTGGCCTGGCCCGCGATCGGGGCCCACCGATCCGCGGGTGGGCCTGTGTCGTGGGGGCACTCTTTTCCTTCCGCCTTCGCCATGGTCTCCACTATGGCGGAGGCGGAAGAGACCCCCTCCACTGCGCATGCGCGGGGATGCCGTGAGCGGCCGCTGACGCTCCCGCGCATGCGCCGCACGGCAAAGTCATTTCCGCGCCAGATGGCGGGGCACCAAAGGTCTTTCCCGCCAGCTGGTGGGGCGGAAATCAGTCCGGCGCCGGCCTAGCCCCTCAAGGTTAGGGCTCGGCCCCTCAAGATGCGGAGACTTCCGCACCTTTGGGGCGGCACGATGCCGGACTGATTCGCGCCGTTTTTGGCGCCGGTCGGCGGACGTCGCGCCGATATCGGAGAATCCCGCCCTCTATCAATCTAAGCTTGCTAACCTTGGTCTGCCATGCCCAGACTTACCCTGTGCCATGTGTAGTAGGTGCTGACTGTACATTGCACCCTGACTGCTGCTACAGCTATCACCAGTATGAAGAGGCCGAGCCTTCCGGCCTCGTGTGTTTTATACTGGTAATGTACCCTGTAGTGTCCTGCCTGGTGATTGGTTGTTCTGTATTCTGTGTGGTGATTGGTTCCTGTGTGTGTCCCTTACTGCCTGTCTGTATCTCATTATGAACATGAGTGCATATTGTGACAATCATTAGCTGTGGGGACAGGATCGAGAAAGCAGCACACACTCACACTCACACACACACACTCACACACTCACTCACACTCACACACACACACTCACTCACACTCACACACACACACACTCACACACACACTCACACACACACACACACTCACACACACACACACTCACATTCACTGACACACATACACATTCACACACACACACACTCACACACACACACTCACACACACACTCACACACACTCACACTCACACACACACACTCACTCACACTCACACACACACACTCACTCACACTCACACACACTCACACACACACACTCACACACACACTCACACACACACACATTCACACACACACTCACACACACACACACTCACATTCACTCACACACATACACATTCACACACTCACACCCACTCACACTCCCACATTCACTCACACACACACACTCACACAGATTATTGGGTGTATTGTTTACAGATTATTGGGTGTATTGTTTACAGATTATTGGAGTGTATTGTTTACAGATTATTGGGTGTATTGTTTACAGATTATTGGAGTGTATTGTTTACAGATTATTGGGTGTATTGTTTACAGATTATTGGAGTGTATTGTTTACAGATTATTGGGTGTATTGTTTACAGATTATTGGGTGTATTGTTTACAGATTATTGGGTGTGTTGTTTACAGATTATTGGGTGAATTGTTTACAGATTATTGGGTGAATTGTTTACAGATTATTGGGTGTGTTGTTTACAGATTATTGGAGTGTATTGTTTACAGATTATTGGGTGTATTGTTTACAGAGTATTGGGTGTATTGTTTACAGATTATTGGAGTGTATTGTTTACAGATTATTGGAGTGTATTGTTTACAGATTATTGGGTGTATTGTACACAGATTATTGGGTGTATTGTTTACAGATTATTGGAGTGTATTGTTTACAGATTATTGGAGTGTATTGTTTACAGATTATTGGGTGTATTGTTTTCAGATTATTGGGTGTATTGTTTACAGATTATTGGGTGTATTGTTTACAGATTATTGGTGTGTATTGTTTACAGATTATTGGGTGTATTGTTTACAGATTATTGGGTGTATTGTTTTCAGATTATTGGGTGTATTGTTTACAGATTATTGGAGTGTATTGTTTACAGATTATTGGGTGTATTGTTTACAGATTATTGGAGTGTATTGTTTACAGTTTATTGGGTGTATTGTTTACAGTTTATTGGGTGTATTGTTTACAGATTATTGGGTGTGTTGTTTACAGATTACTGGGTGCATTGTTTAAAGCGTATTGGGTGTATTATTTACAGATTATTGGGTGTGTTGTTTACAGATTATTGGGTGTATTGTTTACAGATTATTGGAGTGTATTGTTTACAGATTATTGCGTGTATTGTTTACAGGTTATTGGAGTGTATTGTTTACAGTTTATTGGGTGTATTGTTTACAGTTTATTGGGTGTATTGTTTACAGATTATTGGGTGTGTTGTTTACAGATTACTGGGTGCATTGTTTAAAGCGTATTGGGTGTATTATTTACAGATTATTGGGTGTGTTGTTTACAGATTATTGGGTGTATTGTTTACAGATTATTGGGTGTATTGTTAACAGATTATTGGGTGTATTGTTTACAGATTATTGGGTGTATTGTTAACAGATTATTGGGTGTATTGTTTACAGATTATTGGGTGTATTGTTTACAGATTATTGGGTGTATTGTTTACAGATTATTGGAGTGTATTGTTTACAGATTATTGGGTGTATTGTTTACAGATTATTGGGTGTATTGTTTACAGATTATTGGGTGTATTGTTTACAGATTATTGGGTGTATTGTTTACAGCATATTGGGTGTATTGTTAACAGATTATTGGGTGTATTGTTTACAGATTATTGGGTGTATTGTTTACAGATTATTGGGTGTATTGTTTACAGATTATTGGAGTGTATTGTTTACAGATTATTGGGTGTATTGTTTACAGATTATTGGGTGTATTGTTTACAGATTATTGGGTGTATTGTTTACAGATTATTGGGTGTATTGTTTACAGCATATTGGGTGTATTGTTAACAGATTATTGGGTGTATTGTTTACAGATTATTGGGTGTATTGTTTACAGATTATTGGGTGTATTGTTTACAGATTATTGGAGTGTATTGTTTACAGATTATTGGGTGTATTGTTTACAGATTATTGGGTGTATTGTTTACAGATTATTGGAGTCTATTGTTTACAGATTATTGGAGTGTATTGTTTACAGATTATTGGAGTGTATTGTTTACAGATTATTGGGTGTATTGTTTACAGATTATTGGGTGTATTGTTTACAGATTATTGGGTGTATCGTTTACAGATTATTGGGTGTATTGTTTACAGATTATTGGGTGTATTGTTTACAGATTATTGGGTGTATTGTTTACAGATTATTGGGTGTATTGTTTACAGATTATTGGAGTGTATTGTTTACAGATTATTGGGTGTATTGTTTACAGATTATTGGGTGTGTTGTTTACAGATTATTGGGTGTATTGTTTACAGATTATCGGAGTGTATTGTTTACAGATTATTGGGTGTATTTCTTACAGATTATTGGGTGTATTGTTTACAGATTATTGGAGTGTATTGTTTACAGATTATCGGAGTGTATTGTTTACAGATAATTGGGTGTATTGTTTACAGATTATTGGAGTGTATTGTTTACAGATTATTGGGTGTATTGTTTACAGATTATTGGGTGTATTGTTCACAGATTATTGGGTGTATTGTTTACAGATTATTGGGTGTATTGTTTACAGATTATTGGGTGTATTGTTAACAGATTATTGGGTGTATTGTTTACAGATTATTGGGTGTATTGTTTACAGATTATTGGAGTGTATTGTTTACAGATTATTGGGTGTATTGTTTACAGATGATTGGAGTGTATTGTTTACAGATTATTGGAGTGTATTGTTTACAGATTATCGGAGTGTATTGTTAAAAGATTATTGGGTGTATTGTTTACAGATTATTGGGTGTATTGTTTACAGATTATTGGAGTGTATTGTTTACAGATTATTGGGTGTATTGTTTACAGATTATTGGAGTGTATTGTTTACAGATTATTGGGTGTATTGTTTACAGATTATTGGGTGTATTGTTTACAGATTATTGGAGTGTATTGTTTCCAGATTATTGGGTGTATTGTTTACAGATTATTGGAGTGTATTGTTTACAGATTATTGGGTGTATTGTTTACAGATTATTGGGTGTATTGTTAACAGATTATTGGGTGTATTGTTTACAGATTATTGGGTGTATTGTTTACAGATTATTGGGTGTATTGTTTACAGATTATTGGGTGTATTGTTTACAGATTATTGGGTGTATTGTTTACAGATTATTGGGTGTATTGTTTACAGATTATTGGAGTGTATTGTTTACAGATTATTGGGTGTATTGTTTACAGATTATTGGGTGTATTGTTTACAGATTATTGGGTGTGTTGTTTACAGATTATTGGAGTGTATTGTTTACAGATTATTGGGTGTATTGTTTACAGATTATTGGGTGTATTGTTTACAGATTATTGGGTCTATTGTTTACAGATTATTGGAGTGTATTGTTTACAGATTATTGGGTGTATTGTTTACAGATTATTGGGTGTATTGTTTACAGATTATTGGTGTGTATTGTTTACAGATTATTGGGTGTATTGTGTACAGATTATTGGGTGTATTGTATAGAGATTATTGGGTGTATTGTTTACAGATTATTGGTGTGTATTGTTTACAGATTATTGGGTGTATTGTATACAGATTATTGGGTGTATTGTTTACAGATTATTGGGTGTATTGTTTACAGATTATTGGGTGTATTGTTTACAGATTATTGGAGTGTATTGTTTACAGATTATTGGGTGTATTGTATACAGATTATTGGGTGTATTGTTTACAGATTATTGGGTGTATTGTTTACAGATTATTGGGTGTGTATTGTTTACAGATTATTGGGTGTATTGTATACAGATTATTGGGTGTATTGTTTACAGATTATTGGGTGTATTGTTTACAGATTATTGGGTGTATTGTTTACAGATTATTGGAGTGTATTGTTTACAGATTATTGGGTGTATTGTATACAGATTATTGGGTGTATTGTTTACAGATTATTGGGTGTATTGTTTACAGATTATTGGGTGTATTGTTTACAGATTATTGGAGAGTATTGTTTACAGATTATTGGGTGTATTGTTTACAGATTATTGGGTGTATTGTTCACAGATTATTGGGTGTGTTGTTTACAGATTATTGGTGTGTATTGTTTACAGATTATTGGGTGTATTGTTTACAGATTATTGGGTGTATTGTTTACAGATTATTGGGTGTATTGTTTACAGATTATTGGGTGTATTGTTTACAGATTATTGGAGTGTATTGTTTACAGATTATTGGGTGTATTGTTTACAGATGATTGGAGTGTATTGTTTACAGATTATTGGAGTGTATTGTTTACAGATTATCGGAGTGTATTGTTAAAAGATTATTGGGTGTATTGTTTACAGATTATTGGGTGTATTGTTTACAGATTATTGGAGTGTATTGTTTACAGATTATTGGGTGTATTGTTTACAGATTATTGGAGTGTATTGTTTACAGATTATTGGGTGTATTGTTTACAGATTATTGGGTGTATTGTTTACAGATTATTGGAGTGTATTGTTTACAGATTATTGGGTGTATTGTTTACAGATTATTGGAGTGTATTGTTTACAGATTATTGGGTGTATTGTTTACAGATTATTGGGTGTATTGTTAACAGATTATTGGGTGTATTGTTTACAGATTATTGGGTGTATTGTTTACAGATTATTGGGTGTATTGTTTACAGATTATTGGGTGTATTGTTTACAGATTATTGGGTGTATTGTTTACAGATTATTGGGTGTATTGTTTACAGATTATTGGGTGTATTGTTTACAGATTATTGGGTGTATTGTTTACAGATTATTGGGTGTGTTGTTTACAGATTATTGGAGTGTATTGTTTACAGATTATTGGGTGTATTGTTTACAGATTATTGGGTGTATTGTTTACAGATTATTGGGTCTATTGTTTACAGATTATTGGAGTGTATTGTTTACAGATTATTGGGTGTATTGTTTACAGATTATTGGGTGTATTGTTTACAGATTATTGGTGTGTATTGTTTACAGATTATTGGGTGTATTGTGTACAGATTATTGGGTGTATTGTATAGAGATTATTGGGTGTATTGTTTACAGATTATTGGTGTGTATTGTTTACAGATTATTGGGTGTATTGTATACAGATTATTGGGTGTATTGTTTACAGATTATTGGGTGTATTGTTTACAGATTATTGGGTGTATTGTTTACAGATTATTGGAGTGTATTGTTTACAGATTATTGGGTGTATTGTATACAGATTATTGGGTGTATTGTTTACAGATTATTGGGTGTATTGTTTACAGATTATTGGGTGTGTATTGTTTACAGATTATTGGGTGTATTGTATACAGATTATTGGGTGTATTGTTTACAGATTATTGGGTGTATTGTTTACAGATTATTGGGTGTATTGTTTACAGATTATTGGAGTGTATTGTTTACAGATTATTGGGTGTATTGTATACAGATTATTGGGTGTATTGTTTACAGATTATTGGGTGTATTGTTTACAGATTATTGGGTGTATTGTTTACAGATTATTGGAGTGTATTGTTTACAGATTATTGGGTGTATTGTTTACAGATTATTGGGTGTATTGTTTACAGATTATTGGAGTGTATTTTTTACAGATTATTGGGTGTATTGTTTACAGATTATTGGAGTATATTGTTTACAGATTATTGGGTGTATTGTTTACAGATTATTGGAGTGTATTTTTTACAGATTATTGGGTGTATTGTTTACAGATTATTGGGTGAATTGTTTACAGATTATTGGGTGTGTTGTTTACAGATTTTTGGGTGTATTGTTTACAGATTATTGGGTGTATTGTTTACAGATTATTGGGTGTATTGTTTACAGGTTATTGGGTGTGTTGTTTACAGATTATTGGGTGTATTGTTTACAGAGTATTGGGTGTATTGTTTACAGATTATTGGGTGTATTGTTTACAGATTATTGGGTGTATTGTTTACAGATTATTGAGTGTGTTGTTTACAGATTACTGGGTGTATTGTTTACAGATTATCGGGTGTGTTGTTTACAGATTATTGGGTGTATTGTTTACAGGTTACTGGGTGTATTGTTTACAGATTATTGGGTGTATTGTTTACAGATTATTGGGTGTGTTGTTTACAGATTATTGGGTGAATTGTTTACAGATTATTGGGTGAATTCTTTACAGATTATTGGGTGTGTTGTTTACAGATTATTGGAGTGTATTGTTTACAGATTATTGGGTGTATTGTTTACAGAGTATTGGGTGTATTGTTTACAGATTATTGGGTGTATTGTTTACAGATTATTGGGTGTATTGTTTACAGATTATTGGGTGTATTGTACACAGATTATTGGGTGTATTGTTTACAGATTATTGGAGTGTATTGTTTACAGATTATTGGAGTGTATTGCTTACAGATTATTGGGTGTATTGTTTACAGATTATTGGGTGTATTGTTTACAGATTATTGGGTGTATTGTTTACAGATTATTGGGTGTATTGTTTACAGATTATTGGGTGTATTGTTTACAGATTATTGGAGTGTATTGTTTACAGTTTATTGGGTGTATTGTTTACAGTTTATTGGGTGTATTGTTTACAGATTATTGGGTGTGTTGTTTACAGATTACTGGGTGCATTGTTTAAAGCGTATTGGGTGTATTATTTACAGATTATTGGGTGTGTTGTTTACAGATTATTGGGTGTATTGTTTACAGATTATTGGAGTGTATTGTTTACAGATTATTGCGTGTATTGTTTACAGGTTATTGGAGTGTATTGTTTACAGATTATTGGGTGTATTGTTTACAGATTATTGGAGTGTATTGTTTACAGATTATTGGAGTGTATTGTTTACAGATTATCGGAGTGTATTGTTTACAGATTATTGGGTGTATTGCTTACAGATTATTGGGTGTATTGTTTACAGATTATTGGGTGTATTGTTTACAGATTATTGGAGTGTATTGTTTACAAATTATTGGGTGTATTGTTTACAGATTATTGGAGTGTATTGTTTACAGTTTATTGGGTGTATTGTTTACAGTTTATTGGGTGTATTGTTTACAGATTATTGGGTGTGTTGTTTACAGATTACTGGGTGCATTGTTTAAAGCGTATTGGGTGTATTATTTACAGATTATTGGGTGTGTTGTTTACAGATTATTGGGTGTATTGTTTACAGATTATTGGAGTGTATTGTTTACAGATTATTGCGTGTATTGTTTACAGGTTATTGGAGTGTATTGTTTACAGTTTATTGGGTGTATTGTTTACAGTTTATTGGGTGTATTGTTTACAGATTATTGGGTGTGTTGTTTACAGATTACTGGGTGCATTGTTTAAAGCGTATTGGGTGTATTATTTACAGATTATTGGGTGTTTTGCTACAGATTATTGGGTGTATTTTTTACAGATTATTGGGTGTATTGTTAACAGATTATTGGGTGTATTGTTTACAGATTATTGGGTGTATTGTTAACAGATTATTGGGTGTATTGTTTACAGATTATTGGGTGTATTGTTTACAGATTATTGGAGTGTATTGTTTACAGATTATTGGGTGTATTGTTTACAGATTATTGGAGTGTATTGTTTACAGATTATTGGAGTGTATTGTTTACAGATTATCGGAGTGTATTGTTTACAGATTATTGGGTGTATTGTTTACAGATTATTGGGTGTATTGTTTACAGATTATTGGGTGTATTGTTTACAGATTATTGGAGTGTACTGTTTACAGATTATCGGAGTGTATTGTTTACAGATTATTGGGTGTATTGTTTACAGATTATTGGAGTGTATTGTTTACAGATTATTGGGCGTATTGTTTACAGATTATTGGGTGTATTGTTTACAGATTATTGGGTGTATTGTTTACAGATTATTGGGTGTATTGTTAACAGATTATTGGGTGTATTGTTTACAGATTATTGGGTGTATTGTTTACAGATTATTGGAGTGTATTGTTTACAGATTATTGGGTGTATTGTTTACAGATTATTGGAGTGTATTGTTTACAGATTATCGGAGTGTATTGTTTACAGATTATTGGGTGTATTGTTTACAGATTATTGGGTGTATTGTTTACAGATTATTGGAGTGTATTGTTTACAGATTATTGGGTGTATTGTTTACAGATTATTGGAGTGTATTGTTTACAGATTATTGGGTGTATTGTTTACAGATTATTGGGTGTATTGTTTACAGATTATTGGAGTGTATTGTTTACAGATTATTGGGTGTATTGTTTACAGATTATTGGAGTGTATTGTTTACAGATTATTGGGTGTATTGTTTACAGATTATTGGGTGTATTGTTAACAGATTATTGGGTGTATTGTTTACAGATTATTGGGTGTATTGTTTACAGATTATTGGGTGTATTGTTTACAGATTATTGGAGTGTATTGTTTACAGATTATTGGGTGTATTGTTTACAGATTATTGGGTGTATTGTTTACAGATTATTGGAGTGTATTGTTTACAGATTATTGGAGTGTATTGTTTACAGATTATTGGGTGTATTGTTTACAGATTATTGGGTGTATTGTTTACAGATTATTGGAGTGTATTGTTTACAGATTATTGGAGTGTATTGTTTACAGATTATTGGGTGTATTGTTTACAGATTATTGGGTGCATTGTTTACAGATTATTGGGTGTATTGTTTACAGATTATTGGGTGTATTGTTTACAGATTATTGGAGTGTATTGTTTACAGATTATTGGGTGTATTGTTTACAGATTATTGGGTGTATTGTTTACAGATTATTGGGTGTATTGTTTACAGATTATTGGGTGTATTGTTTACAGATTATTGGATGTATTGTTTACAGATTATTGGGTGTATTGTTTACAGATTATTGGGTGTATTGTTTACAGATTATTGGGTGTATTGTTTACAGATTATTGGTGTGTATTGTTTACAGATTATTGGGTGTATTGTATACAGATTATTGGGTGTATTGTGTACAGATTATTGGGTGTATTGTTTACAGATTATTGGGTGTATTGTTTACAGATTATTGGGTGTATTGTTTACAGATTATTGGGTGTATTGTTTACAGATTATTGGAGTGTATTGTTTACAGATTATTGGGTGTATTGTGTACAGATTATTGGGTGTATTGTATACAGATTATTGGGTGTATTGTTTACAGATTATTGGTGTGTATTGTTTACAGATTATTGGGTGTATTGTATCCAGATTATTGGGTGTATTGTGTACAGATTATTGGGTGTATTGTTTACAGATTATTGGGTGTATTGTTTACAGATTATTGGGTGTATTGTTTACAGATTATTGGAGTGTATTGTTTACAGATTATTGGGTGTATTGTTTACAGATTATTGGGTGTATTGTTTACAGATTATTGGAGTGTATTTTTTACAGATTATTGGGTGTATTGTTTACAGATTATTGGAGTGTATTGTTTACAGATTATTGGGTGTATTGTTTACAGATTATTGGAGTGTATTTTTTACAGATTATTGGGTGTATTGTTTACAGATTATTGGGTGTATTGTTTACAGATTATTGGGTGTGTTGTTTACAGATTATTGGGTGTATTGTTTACAGATTATTGGGTGTATTGTTAACAGATTATTGGGTGTATTGTTTACAGATTATTGGGTGTATTGTTTACAGATTATTGGAGTGTATTGTTTACAGATTATTGGGTGTATTGTTTACAGATTATTGGAGTGTATTGTTTACAGATTATCGGAGTGTATTGTTAAAAGATTATTGGGTGTATTGTTTACAGATTATTGGGTGTATTGTTCACAGATTATTGGAGTGTATTGTTTACAGATTATTGGGTGTATTGTTTACAGATTATTGGAGTGTATTGTTTACAGATTATTGGGTGTATTGTTTACAGATTATTGGGTGTATTGTTTACAGATTATTGGGTGTATTGTTTACAGAGTATTGGGTGTATTGTTTACAGATTATTGGGTGTATTGTTTACAGATTATTGGGTGTATTGTTTACAGATTATTGGAGTGTATTGTTTACAGATTATTGGGTGTATTGTTTACAGATTATCGGAGTGTATTGTTTACAGATTATTGGGTGTATTGTGTACAGATTATTGGGTGTATTGTTTACAGATTATTGGGTGTATTGTTTACAGATTATTGGGTGTATTGTTTACAGATTATTGGAGTGTATTGTTTACAGATTATTGGAGTGTATTGTTTACAGATTATTGGAGTGTATTGTTTACAGATTATTGGGTGTATTGTTTACAGATTATTGGGTGTGTTGTTTACAGGTTATTGGGTGTATTGTTTACAGATTATTGGGTGTATTGTTTACAGATTATTGGAGTGTATTTTTTACAGATTATTGGGTGTATTGTTTACAGATTATTGGAGTGTATTGTTTACAGATTATTGGGTGTATTGTTTACAGATTATTGGAGTGTATTTTTTACAGATTATTGGGTGTATTGTTTACAGATTATTGGGTGTATTGTTTACAGATTATTGGGTGTGTTGTTTACAGATTATTGGGTGTATTGTTTACAGATTATTGGGTGTATTGTTAACAGATTATTGGGTGTATTGTTTACAGATTATTGGGTGTATTGTTTACAGATTATTGGAGTGTATTGTTTACAGATTATTGGGTGTATTGTTTACAGATTATTGGAGTGTATTGTTTACAGATTATCGGAGTGTATTGTTAAAAGATTATTGGGTGTATTGTTTACAGATTATTGGGTGTATTGTTCACAGATTATTGGAGTGTATTGTTTACAGATCATTGGGTGTATTGTTTACAGATTATTGGAGTGTATTGTTTGCAGATTATTGGATGTATTGTTTACAGATTATTGGGTGTATTGTTTACAGATTATTGGAGTGTATTGTTTACAGATTATTGGGTGTATTGTTTACAGATTATTGGAGTGTATTGTTTACAGATTATTGGGTGTATTGTTTACAGATTATTGGGTGTATTGTTAACAGATTATTGGGTGTATTGTTTACAGATTATTGGGTGTATTGTTTACAGATTATTGGGTGTATTGTTTACAGATTATTGGAGTGTATTGTTTACAGATTATTGGGTGTATTGTTTACAGATTATTGGGTGTATTGTTTACAGATTATTGGGTGTATTGTTTACAGATTATTGGGTGTATTGTTTACAGATTATTGGAGTGTATTGTTTACAGATTATTGGGTGTATTGTTTACAGATTATTGGGTGTATTGTTTACAGATTATTGGGTGTATTGTTTACAGATTATTGGGTGTATTGTTTACAGATTATTGGATGTATTGTTTACAGATTATTGGGTGTATTGTTTACAGATTATTGGGTGTATTGTTTACAGATTATTGGTGTGTATTGTTTACAGATTATTGGGTGTATTGTGTACAGATTATTGGGTGTATTGTATACAGATTATTGGGTGTATTGTTTACAGATTATTGGTGTGTATTGTTTACAGATTATTGGGTGTATTGTATACAGATTATTGGGTGTATTGTGTACAGATTATTGGGTGTATTGTTTACAGATTATTGGGTGTATTGTTTACAGATTATTGGGTGTATTGTTTACAGATTATTGGAGTGTATTGTTTACAGATTATTGGGTGTATTGTTTACAGATTATTGGGTGTATTGTTTACAGATTATTGGAGTGTATTTTTTTACAGATTATTGGGTGTATTGTTTACAGATTATTGGAGTGTATTGTTTACAGATTATTGGGTGTATTGTTTACAGATTATTGGAGTGTATTTTTTACAGATTATTGGGTGTATTGTTTACAGATTATTGGGTGTATTGTTTACAGATTATTGGGTGTGTTGTTTACAGATTATTGGGTGTATTGTTTACAGATTATTGGGTGTATTGTTTACAGATTATTGGGTGTATTGTTTACAGGTTATTGGGTGTGTTGTTTACAGATTATTGGGTGTATTGTTTACAGAGTATTGGGTGTATTGTTTACAGATTATTGGGTGTATTGTTTACAGATTATTGGGTGTGTTGTTTACAGATTATTGGGTGTATTGTTTACAGGTTACTGGGTGTATTGTTTACAGATTACTGGGTGTATTGTTTACAGATTATCGGGTGTGTTATTTACAGATTATTGGGTGTATTGTTTACAGGTTACTGGGTGTATTGTTTACAGATTATTGGGTGTAGGCCTCGTCAAAAAGAAAAAGGAGGCATTTGTCAGGGCTAAAAGGCTGGGAACAGACGAAGCCTGTGTGGAATATAAGGAAAGTAGGAAGGAACTTAAGCAAGGAGTCAGGAGGGCTAGAAGGGGTCACGAAAAGTCATTGGCAAATAGGGTTAAGGAAAATCCCAAGGCTTTTTACACGTACATAAAAAGCAAGAGGGTAGCCAGGGAAAGGGTTGGCCCACTGAAGGATAGGCAAGGGAATCTATGTGTGGAGCCAGAGGAAATGGGTGACGTACTAAATGAATACTTTGCATCAGTATTCACCAAAGAGAAGAAATTGGTAGATGTTGAGTCTGGAGAAGGGTGTGTAGATAACCTGGGTCACATTGAGATCCAAAAAGACGAGGTGTTGGGTGTCTTAAAAAATATTAAGGTAGATAAGTCCCCAGGGCCTGATGGGATCTACCCCAGAATACTGAAGGAGGCTGGAGAGGAAATTGCTGAGGCCTTGACAGAAATCTTTGGATCCTTGCTGTCTTCAGGGGATGTCCCGGAGGACTGGAGAATAGCCAATGTTGTTCCTCTGTTTAAGAAGGGTAGCAAGGATAATCCCGGGAACTACAGGCCGGTGAGCCTTACTTCAGTGGTAGGGAAATTACTGGAGAGAATTCTTCGAGACAGGATCTGCTCCCATTTGGAAGCAAATGGACGTATTAGTGAGAGGCAGCACGGTTTTGTGAAGGGGAGGTCGTGTCTCACTAACTTGATAGAGTTTTTCGAGGCGGTCACTAAGATGATTGATGAAGGTAGGGCAGTGGATGTTGTCTATATGGACTTCAGTAAGGCCTTTGACAAGGTCCCTCATGGTAGACTAGTACAAAAGGTGAAGTCACACGGGATCAGGGGTGAGCTGGCAAGGTGGATACAGAACTGGCTAGGCCATAGAAGGCAGAGAGTAGCAATGGAAGGATGCTTTTCTCATTGGAGGGCTGTGACCAGTGGTGTTCCACAGGGATCAGTACTGGGACCTTTGCTCTTTGTAGTATATATAAATGATTTGGAGGAAAATGTAACTGGTCTGATTAGTAAGTTTGCAGACGACACAAAGGTTGGTGGAATTGCGGATAGCGATGAGGACTGTCGGAGGATACAGCAGGATTTAGATTGTTTGGAGACTTGGGCGGAGAG
This sequence comes from Scyliorhinus torazame, assembly GCF_047496885.1. Lineage (NCBI taxonomy): Eukaryota > Metazoa > Chordata > Chondrichthyes > Carcharhiniformes > Scyliorhinidae > Scyliorhinus > Scyliorhinus torazame. The sequence goes on from NC_092714.1 coordinate 4,272,292, forward strand.
ATGGCAGATGGAGTTTAATCTGGACAAATGTGAGGTAATGCATTTTGGAAGGTCTAATGCAGGTAGGGAATATACAGTGAATGGTAGAACCCTCAAGAGTATTGAAAGTCAAAGAGATCTAGGAGTACAGGTCCACAGGTCATTGAAAGGGGCAACACAGGTGGAGAAGGTAGTCAAGAAGGCATACGGCATGCCTGCCTTCATTGGCCGGGTCATTGAGTATAAGAATTGGCAAGTCATGTTGCAACTGTATAGAACCTTAGTTAGGCCACACTTGGAGTATTGTGTTCAATTCTGGTCGCCACACTACCAGAAGGATGTGGAGGCTTTAGAGAGGGTGCAGAAGAGATTTACCAGAATGTTGCCTGGTATGGAGGGCATTAGCTATGAGGAGTGGTTGAATAAACTCGGTTTGTTCTCACTGGAACGAAGGAGGTTGAGGGGAGACCTGATAGAGGTATATAAAATTATGAGGGGCATAGACAGAGTGGATAGTCAGAGGCTTTTCCCCAGGGTAGGGGGGTCAATTACTAGGGGGCATAGGTTTAAGGTGAGAGGGGCAAGGTTTAGAGTAGATGTACGAGGCAAGTTTTTTACGCAGAGGGTAGTGGGTGCCTGGAACTCGCTACCGGAGGAGGTGGTGGAAGCAGGGACGATAGTGACATTTAAGGGGCATCTTGACAAATACATGAATAGGATGGGAATAGAGGGTTACGGACCCAGGAACTGTAGAAGATTGTAGTTTAGTCGGGCAGCATGGTCGGCACGGGCTTGTAGGGCCGAAGGGGCTGTTCCTGTGCTGTACATTTCTTTGTTCTTTGTTTGTATTGTATACAGATAATTGGGTGTATTGTTTACAGATTATTGGAGTGTATTGTTTACAGATTATTGGAGTGTATTGTTTACAGATTATTGGAGTGTATTGTTTACAGATTATTGGGTGTATTGTTTACAGATTATTGGGTGTATTGTTTACAGATTATTGGGTGTATTGTTTACAGATTATTGGGTGTATTGTTTACAGATTATTGGAGTGTATTGTTTACAGATTATTGGAGTGTATTGTTTACAGATTATTGGAGTGTATTGTTTACAGATTATTGGGTGTATTGTTTACAGATTATTGGGTGTATTGTTTACAGGTTATTGGGTGTATTGTTTACAGATTATTGGGTGTGTTGTTTACAGATTATTGGGTGTATTGTTTACAGATTATTGGAGTGTATTGTATACGGATTATTGGGTGTATTGTTTACAGATTATTGGGTGTATTGTTTACAGATTATTGGGTGTATTGTTTACAGATTATTGGAGTGTATTGTTTACAGATTATTGGGTGTATTGTTTACAGATTATTGGGTGTATTGTTTACAGATTATTGGGTGTATTGTTTACAGATTATTGGGTGTATTGTTTACAGGTTATTGGGTGTATTGTTTACAGATTATTGGGTGTGTTGTTTACAGATTATTGGGTGTATTGTTTACAGATTATTGGAGTGTATTGTATACGGATTATTGGGTGTATTGTTTACAGATTATTGGGTGTATTGTTTGCAGCGTATTGGGTGTATTGTTTACAGATTATTGGAGTGTATTGTTTACAGATTATTGGGTGTATTGTTTACAGATTATTGGGTGTATTGTTTACAGATTATTGGAGTGTATTGTTTACAGATTATTGGAGTGTATTGTTTACAGATTATTGGGTGTATTGTATACAGATTATTGGGTGTATTGTTTACAGATTATTGGGTGTATTGTATACAGATTATTGGGTGTATTGTTTACAGATTATTGGAGTGTATTGTTTACAGATTATTGGGTGTATTGTTTACAGATTATTGGGTGTATTGTTTACAGCATATTGGGTGTATTGTTTACAGATTACTGGGTGTGTTGTTTACAGATTATTGGAGTGTATTGTTTACAGATTATTGGGTGTATTGTTTACAGATTATTGGGTGTATTGTATACAGATTATTGGTGTGTATTGTTTACAGATTATTGGGTGTATTGTTTACAGCATATTGGGTGTATTGTTTACAGCGTATTGGGTGTATTGTTTACAGATTATTGGGTGCGTTGTTTACAGATTATTGGGTGTATTGTTTCAGATTATTGGGTGTATTGTTTACAGATTATTGGGTGTATTGTTTACATATTATTGGTGTGTATTGTTTACAGATTATTGGGTGTATTGTATACAGATTATTGGGTGTATTGTTTACAGATTATTGGGTGTATTGTATACAGATTATTGGGTGTATTGTTTACAGATTATTGGAGTGTATTGTTTACAGATTATTGGGTGTATTGTTTACAGATTATTGGGTGTATTGTTTACAGCATATTGGGTGTATTGTTTACAGATTACTGGGTGTGTTGTTTACAGATTATTGGAGTGTATTGTTTACAGATTATTGGGTGTGTTGTTTACAGATTATTGGGTGTATTGTATACAGATTATTGGTGTGTATTGTTTACAGATTATTGGGTGTATTGTTTACAGCATATTGGGTGTATTGTTTACAGCGTATTGGGTGTATTGTTTACAGATTATTGGGTGCGTTGTTTACAGATTATTGGGTGTATTGTTTCAGATTATTGGGTGTATTGTTTACAGATTATTGGGTGTATTGTTTACATATTATTGGGTGTATTGTTTACAGCGTATTGGGTGTATTGTTTACAGATTATTGGGTGTATCGTTTACAGATTATTGGGTGTATTGTTTACAGATTATTGGTGTGTATTGTTTACAGCGTATTGGGTGTATTGTTTACAGATTATTGGAGTGTATTGTTTACAGATTATTGGGTGTATTATTTACAGATTATTGGAGTGTATTGTTTACAGATTATTATGTGTATTGTTTACAGATTATTGGAGTGTATTGTTTACAGATTATTGGAGTGTATTGTGTACAGATTATTGGGTGTATTGATTACAGATTATTGGAGTGTATTGTTTACAGATTATTGGGTGTATTGTTTACAGATTATTGGAGTGTATTGTTTACAGATTATTGGAGTGTGTTGTTTACAGATTATTGGGTGTATTGTTTACAGATTATTGGGTGTATTGTTTACAGATTATTGGAGTGTATTGTTTACAGATTATTGGGTGTATTGTTTACAGATTATTGGAGTGTATTGTTTACAGATTATTGGGTGTATTGTTTACAGATTATTGGGTGTATTGTTTACAGATTATTGGGTGTATTGTTTACAGCATATTGGGTGTATTGTTTACAGATTATTGGGTGTATTGTTTACAGATTATTGGAGTGTATTGTTTACAGATTATTGGGTATATTGTTTACAGCATATTGGGTGTATTGTCTACAGATTATTGGGTGTATTGTTTACAGATTATTGGGTGTATTGTTTACAGCATATTGGGTGTATTGTTTACAGATTATTGGGTGTATTGTTTACAGATTATTGGAGTGTATTGTTTACTGATTATTGGGTGTATTGTTTACAGATTATTGGGTCTATTGTTTACAGATTATTGGAGTGTGTTGTTTACAGATTATTGGAGTGTATTGTGTACAGATTATTGGGTGTATTGTTTACAGATTATCGGAGTGTATTGTTTACAGATTATTGGGTGTATTGTTTACAGATTATTGGGTGTATTGTTTACAGATTATTGGAGTGTGTTGTTTACAGATTATTGGGTGTATTGTTTACAGATTATTGGGTGTATTGTTTACAGATTATTGGGTGTATTGTTTACAGATTATTGGCTGTATTGTTTACAGATTATTGGGTGTATTGTTTACAGATTATTGGGTGTATTGTTTACAGATTATTGGGTGTATTGTTTACAGATTATTGGGTGTATTGTTTACAGATTATTGGAGTGTATTGTTTACAGATTATTGGGTGTATTGTTTACAGCATATTGGGTGTATTGTTTACAGCATATTGGGTGTATTGTTTACAGATTATTGGGTGTGTTGTTTACAGATTATTGGGTGTATTGTTTACAGATTATTGGGTGTATTGTTTACAGATTATTGGGTGTATTGTTTACAGATTATTGGAGTGTATTGTTTACAGATTATTGGGTGTATTGTTTACAGCATATTGGGTGTATTGTTTACAGCATATTGGGTGTATTGTTTACAGATTATTGGGTGTATTGTTTACAGATTATTGGAGTGTATTGTTTACAGATTATTGGAGTGTATTGTTTACAGATTATTGGTGTGTATTGTTTACAGATTATTGGGTGTATTGTTTACAGATTATTGGGTGTATTGTTTACAGATTATTGGAGTGTATTGTTTACAGATTATTGGGTGTATTGTTTACAGATGATTGGAGTGTATTGTTTACAGATTATTGGAGTGTATTGTTTACAGATTATCGGAGTGTATTGTTAAAAGATTATTGGGTGTATTGTTTACAGATTATTGGGTGTATTGTTTACAGATTATTGGGTGTATTGTGTACAGATTATTGGGTGTATTGTTTACAGATTATTGGGTGTATTGTTTACAGATTATTGGTGTGTATTGTTTACAGATTATTGGGTGTATTGTTTACAGCATATTGGGTGTATTGTCTACAGATTATTGGGTGTATTGTTTACAGATTATTGGGTGTATTGTTTACAGCATATTGGGTGTATTGTTTACAGATTATTGGGTGTATTGTTTACAGATTATTGGAGTGTATTGTTTACTGATTATTGGGTGTATTGTTTACAGATTATTGGGTGTATTGTTTACAGATTATTGGAGTGTGTTGTTTACAGATTATTGGAGTGTATTGTGTACAGATTATTGGGTGTATTGTTTACAGATTATCGGAGTGTATTGTTTACAGATTATTGGGTGTATTGTTTACAGATTATTGGGTGTATTGTTTACAGATTATTGGAGTGTGTTGTTTACAGATTATTGGGTGTATTGTTTACAGATTATTGGGTGTATTGTTTACAGATTATTGGGTGTGTTGTTTACAGATTATTGGAGTGTATTGTTTACAGATTATTGGAGTGTATTGTTTACAGATTATTGGGTGTATTGTGTACAGATTATTGGGTGTATTGTTTACAGATTATTGGGTGTATTGTTTACAGATTATTGGTGTGTATTGTTTACAGATTATTGGTGTGTATTGTTTACAGATTATTGGGTGTATTGTTTACAGCATATTGGGTGTATTGTTTACAGCATATTGGGTGTATTGTTTACAGATTATTGGGTGTGTTGTTTACAGATTATTGGGTGTATTGTTTCAGATTATTGGGTGTATTGTTTACAGATTATTGGGTGTATTGTTTACAGATTATTGGGTGTATTGTTTTCAGATTATTGGGTGTGTTGTTTACAGATTATTGGGTGTATTGTTTACAGATTATTGGAGTGTATTGTTTACAGATTATTGGGTGTATTGTTTACAGATTATTGGGTGTATTGTTTACAGATTATTGGAGTGTATTGTTTACAGATTATTGGGTGTATTGTTTACAGATTATTGGGTGTATAGTTTACAGATTATTGGAGTGTATTGTGTACAGATTATTGGGTGTATTGTTTACAGATTATTGGGTGTATTGTTTACAGATTATTGGAGTGTATTGTTTACAGATTATTGGGTGTATTGTTTACAGATTATTGGGTGTATTGTTTACAGATTATTGGCTGTATTGTTTACAGATTATTGGGTGTATTGTTTACAGATTATTGGAGTGTATTGTTTACAGATTATTGGGTGTATTGTTTACAGATTATTGGGTGTATTGTTTACAGATTATTGGGTGTATTGTTTACAGATTATTGGAGTGTATTGTTTACAGATTATTGGAGTGTATTGTTTACAGATTATTGGTGTGTATTGTTTACAGATTATTGGGTGTATTGTTTACAGATTATTGGGTGTATTGTTTACAGATTATTGGAGTGTATTGTTTACAGATTATTGGAGTGTATTGTTTACAGATTATTGGGTGTATTGTTTACAGATTATTGGGTGTATTGTTTACAGATTATTGGAGTGTATTGTTTACAGATTATTGGAGTGTATTGTTTACAGATTATTGGTGTGTATTGTTTACAGATTATTGGGTGTATTGTTTACAGATTATTGGGTGTATTGTTTACAGATTATTGGAGTGTATTGTTTACAGATTATTGGAGTGTATTGTTTACAGATTATTGGGTGTATTGTTTACAGATTATTGGGTGTATTGTTTACAGATTATTGGGTGTATTGTTTACAGATTATTGGGTGTATTGTTTACAGATTATTGGGTGTATTGTTTACAGATTATTGGGTGCATTGTTTACAGATTATTGGTGTGTATTGTTTACAGATTATTGGGTGTATTGTTTACAGATTATTGGGTGTATTGTTTACAGATTATTGGAGTGTATTGTTTACAGATTATTGGCTGTATTGTTTACAGATTATTGGGTGTATTGCTTACAGATTATTGGGTGTATTGTTTACACATTATTGGGTGTGTTGTTTACAGATTATTGGGTGTATTGTATACAGATTATTGGTGTGTATTGTTTACAGATTATTGGGTGTATTGTTTACAGCATATTGGGTGTATTGTTTACAGCATATTGGGTGTATTGTTTACAGATTATTGGTGTGTATTGTTTACAGATTATTGGTGTGTATTGTTTACAGATTATTGGGTGTATTGTTTACAGCATATTGGGTGTATTGTTTACAGATTATTGGGTGTGTTGTTTACAGATTATTGGGTGTATTGTTTACAGATTATTGGAGTGTATTGTTTACAGATTATTGGGTGTATTGTTTACAGATTATTGGGTGTATTGTTTACAGATTATTGGAGTGTATTGTTTACAGATTATTGGGTGTATTGTTTACAGATTATTGGGTGTATTGTTTACAGATTATTGGAGTGTATTGTGTACAGATTATTGGGTGTATTGTTTACAGATTATTGGGTGTATTGTTTACAGATTATTGGGTGTATTGTTTACAGATTATTGGAGTGTATTGTTTACAGATTATTGGGTGTATTGTTTACAGATTATTGGGTGTATCGTTTACAGATTATTGGGTGTATTGTTTACAGATTATTGGGTGTATTGTTTACAGATTATTGGGTGTATTGTTTACAGATTATTGGGTGTATTGTTTACAGATTATTGGAGTGTATTGTTTACAGATTATTGGGTGTATTGTTTACAGATTATTGGAGTGTATTGTTTACAGATTATTGGATCCCTTTTGTGTGTGTCTCGGTGGAGGGTGAGATGAGGTTTTGGGTTTTGGTAGACTAGTAGACCAAAGTGGCAATTATTTCCTTCATACATTCAACTGTACTCTTGTTATAAATAAATTGTTTGTTAATTTTAATGTTTTACTTATAAGTTTGCTGTCTGTAACTCATTGGAGCAGCCAGGGTTAAAGATCTCAGGGAAACACACATTATTCGTTCATTCACTTATGCTGGGACTTCGGGGTCTGTGGGGTTGAAACTGACCGTGCGCTCGCCCCGGGTGTTGTAACAAAAGAGAGGTCGGAAGATGTGAATAAAACAGGGCAGTCAGAAAATTGTGACATGTTTCAACAGAGTTAACACAAAGGACCGAGAGTGAAACTATTGCCGGAAGTCTGCGGTCGTTGCCATTCAGTTTTCCCTCTGACAATACAATCCCGCACATGGGTGTCCGGCGGCGTGGGGTGGTTCTAATGGGAAATCCCACTGCCAAGTGGGTGGGGGGGGGGGGGGAGGAGAAAGCATCTCCCCTGCAGGCAAACTCCGCGCGGCCTTTCAGAGGGTCAGTCCAGACTTGATGGGCGGAAAGGCCATTCTATGATTGTATGATTGAGTATATTGTATCCCCATTGGCTGGTTCTCCAGAGTTGGATTGGAAAGTAAGCTTTTAGGAGAATACAAAGAAGTTGAAGGGTTTAGACGGGTTAGAGAAATGGATAGGAACGTGTCAACTATGGTACAATGTGGAGACACGGCCGCGCTTCTCTGGTCCGGCGCCAGAGTGCCGGCGCCAAAACGGGAGTACTTTACTCCCACGCTGGTTCTGAGACCCGATTCTCGGATCCTGGGGGGGCCAGCACGGCGCTGGAGTGGGCCACGCCGCTCCAGCTCCTGGCATCGACCCGGCACCGCACCATGAGCAGTTGGGTCAGCGCCAACTAGCGCATGCGCACTGGCCGTTATTCCCGCACCTGCCCCAACGCCAAATAGTGCAGGGATCCAGGAGCCGGCGCAGAAGAAAGGAGGTCCGCAGCCAGAGGGGCCGGACCGCCGATCGGTGGGCCCCGATCGTGGGCCAGGCCAGTGCAGAGGGCCTCTCCGGGGTTGGACCCCCCCTCACCCCATGCCACTGGCCACCCCCGGAGCCTTCAACCCCGAAGTCCCGCCGGCACAGAGCATGTTAGAATAGCGCCAGCGGGTCTCAGGTTTTTTTGGACGGCCGCTTGGCCGGAGAATCGCGGATCCGCCAGAGGATCCCCGCTACGGCTGTTTGCCACGATTCTTCATGCGGCCTGGCGCCATGTGCGCCCGCCCGTTTTTTCACGGGCGGGAGAATGGCGTCCCGGCGTCGGGGCAGCGTGGCGCGATTCGCGCAGCCCCCCGCCGGTCGCAGAATCGCGCCAGAGTTATCCAACATTAACAGGAAAGATTGAAAAGCAGAATATTTTCTAAATGGTGAGAGAAAAACGTTGGAATTCCATCGGATCCTGGTGTCATTGTTTATGAATTAAACAATGGTCGGCTCCTCCGCCCCCGAGAAACACGCTGCGGGAGGCGGTGACGTCCTGTCCCCGGAGTACACTGCACACGGGGATGTCCTGTCCCGGAGTACACTGCACACGGGGAAGTCCTGTCCCCGGAGTACACTGCACACGGGGAGGTCCTGTCCCGGAGTACACTGCACACGGGGAAGTCCTGTCCCGGAGTACACTGCACACGGGGAGGTCCTGTCCCGGAGTACACTGCACACGGGGAGGTCCTGTCCCGGAGTACACTGCACACGGGGAAGTCCTGTCCCGGAGTACACTGCACACGGGGAGGTCCTGTCCCGGAGTACACTGCACACGGGGAGGTCCTGTCCCGGAGTACACTGCACACGGGGAAGTCCTGTCCCAGAGTACACTGCACACGGGGATGTCCTGTCCCCGGAGTACACTGCACACGGGGAAGTCCTGTCCCGGAGTACACTGCACACGGGGAAGTCCTGTCCCGGAGTAGACTGCACACGGGGAAGTCCTGTCCCGGAGTACACTGCACACGGGGAAGTCCTGTCCCGGAGTACACTGCACACGGGGAAGTCCTGTCCCGGAGTACACTGCACACGGGGATGTCCTGTCCCGGAGTAGACTGCACACGGGGAAGTCCTGTCCCGGAGTACACTGCACACGGGGAAGTCCGGACCCCGGAGTACACTGCACACGGGGATGTCCTGTCCCGGAGTACACTGCACACGGGGAAGTCCGGACCCCGGAGTACACTGCACACGGGAAGTCCTGACCCCGGAGTACACTGCACACGGGGAAGTCCTGTCCCGGAGTACACTGCACACGGGGAAGTCCTGTCCCGGAGTACACTGCACACGGGGAAGTCCTGTCCCGGAGTACACTGCACACGGGGATGTCCTGTCCCGGAGTACACTGCACACGGGGAAGTCCGGACCCCGGAGTACACTGCACACGGGGAAGTCCTGTCCCTGGAGTACACTGCACACGGGGAAGTCCGGACCCCGGAGTACACTGCACACGGGGATGTCCTGTCCCGGAGTACACTGCACACGGGGATGTCCTGTCCCGGAGTACACTGCACACGGGGAAGTCCGGACCCCGGAGTACACTGCACACGGGGATGTCCTGTCCCTGGAGTACACTGCACACGGGGAAGTCCTGTCCCCGGAGTACACAGCACACGGAAGTCCTGTCCCGGAGTACACTGCACACGGGGAAGTCCTGTCCCGGAGTACACTGCACACGGGAAGTCCTGTCCCGGAGTACACTGCACACGGGAAGTCCTGTCCCCGGAGTACATAGCACACGGGAAGTCCTGTCCCGGAGTACACTGCACACGGGAAGTCCTGTCCCCGGAGTACACTGCACACGGGAAGTCCTGTCCCGGAGTACACTGCACACGGGAAGTCCTGTCCCCGGAGTACACAGCACACGGGAAGTCCTGTCCCGGAGTACACTGCACACGGGAAGTCCTGTCCCCGGAGTACACAGCACACGGGAAGTCCTGTCCCGGAGTACACTGCACACGGGGAAGTCCTGACCCCGGAGTACACAGCACACGGGGAAGTCCTGTCCCGGAGTACACTGCACACGGGGAAGACCTGTCCCCGGAGTACACTGCACACGGGGAAGTCAGGACCCTGCAGTACACTGCACACGGGGAAGTCCTGTCCCGAGGACACAGCACACGGGAAGTCCTGTCCCGGAGTACACAGCACACGGAAGTCCTGTCCCGGAGTACACAGCACACGGGAAGTCCTGTCCCAGAGTACACTGCACACGGGGAAGTCCTGTCCCGGAGTACACTGCACACGGGGAAGTCCTGTCCCAGAGTACACTGCACACGGGGAAGTCCTGACCCCGGAGTACACTGCACACGGGGAAGTCCTGTCCCGGAGTACACTGCACACGGGGAAGTCCTGACCCCGGAGTACACTGCACACGGGGAAGTCCTGACCCCGGAGTACACTGCACACGGGGAAGTCCGGACCCCGGAGTACACTGCACACGGGGAGGTCCGGACCCCGGAGTACACTGCACACAGGGAAGTCCTGTCCCGGAGTACACTGCACACGGGGAAGTCCTGTCCCGGAGTACACTGCACACGGGGAGGTCCTGTCCCGGAGTACACTGCACACGGGGAAGTCCAGTCCCAGAGTACACTGCACATGGGGAAGTCCTGTCCCGGAGTACACTGCACACGGGGAAGTCCTGTCCCGGAGTACACTGCACACGGGGAAGTCCTGTCCTGGAGTACACTGCACACGGGGAAGTCCTGTCCCGGAGTACACTGCACACGGGGAAGTCCTGTCCCGGAGTACACTGCACACGGGGAAGTCCTGTCCCGGAGTACACTGCACACGGGGAAGTCCTGACCCCGGAGTACACTGCACACGGGGAATTCCTGTCCCGGTGTACACTGCACACGGGGAAGTCCTGTCCCGGAGTACACTGCACACGGGAAGTCCTGACCCCGGAGTACACTGCACACGGGGAAGTCCTGTCCCGGAGTACACTGCACACGGGGAAGTCCTGTCCCGGAGTACACTGCACACGGGGAAGTCCTGTCCCGGAGTACACTGCAAACGGGGAAGTCCTGTCCCGGAGTACACTGCACACGGGGAAGTCCGGACCCCGGAGTACACTGCACACGGGGAAGTCCTGTCCCGGAGTACACTGCACACGGGGAAGTCCTGTCCCGGAGTACACTGCACACGGGGAAGTCCTGTCCCGGAGTACACTGCACACGGGGAAGTCCTGTCCCGGAGTACACTGCACATGGGGAAGTCCTGTCCCGGAGTACACTGCACACGGGGAAGTCCTGTCCCGGAGTACACTGCACACGGGGAAGTCCTGTCCCGGAGTACACTGCACACGGGGAAGTCCTGTCCCGGAGTACACTGCACACGGGGAAGTCCTGTCCCGGAGTACACTGCACACGGGGAAGTCCGGACCCCGGAGTACACTGCACACGGGGAAGTCCTGTCCCGGAGTACACTGCACACGGGGAAGTCCTGTCCCGGAGTACACTGCACACGGGGATGTCCTGTCCCGGAGTACACTGCACACGGGGAAGTCCTGTCCCGGAGTACACTGCACACGGGGAAGTCCGGACCCCGGAGTACACTGCACACGGGGATGTCCTGTCCCTGGAGTACACAGCACACGGAAGTCCTGTCCCGGAGTACACTGCACACGGGGAAGTCCGGACCCCGGAGTACACTGCACACGGGGAAGTCCTGTCCCGGAGTACACTGCACACGGGGAAGTCCTGTCCCGGAGTACACTGCACACGGGGAAGTCCTGTCCCGGAGTACACTGCACACGGGGAAGTCCTGTCCCGGAGTACACTGCACACGGGGAAGTCCTGTCCCGGAGTACACTGCACACGGGGAAGTCCTGTCCCGGAGTACACTGCACACGGGGAAGTCCTGTCCCGGAGTACACTGCACACGGGGAAGTCCTGTCCCGGAGTACACTGCACACGGGGAAGTCCTGTCCCGGAGTACACTGCACACGGGGAAGTCCGGACCCCGGAGTACACTGCACACGGGGAAGTCCTGTCCCGGAGTACACTGCACACGGGGAAGTCCTGTCCCGGAGTACACTGCACACGGGGATGTCCTGTCCCGGAGTACACTGCACACGGGGAAGTCCTGTCCCGGAGTACACTGCACACGGGGAAGTCCGGACCCCGGAGTACACTGCACACGGGGATGTCCTGTCCCTGGAGTACACAGCACACGGAAGTCCTGTCCCGGAGTACACTGCACACGGGGAAGTCCTGTCCCCGGAGTACACAGCACACGGAAGTCCTGTCCCGGAGTACACTGCACACGGGGAAGTCCTGTCCCGGAGTACACTGCACACGGGAAGTCCTGTCCCGGAGTACACTGCACACGGGAAGTCCTGTCCCCGGAGTACATAGCACACGGGAAGTCCTGTCCCGGAGTACACTGCACACGGGAAGTCCTGTCCCCGGAGTACACTGCACACGGGATGTCCTGTCCCGGAGTACACTGCACACGGGGAAGTCAGGACCCCGGAGTACACAGCACACGGGAAGTTCTGTCCCGGAGTACACTGCACACGGGAAGTCCTGTCCCGGAGTACACTGCACACGGGGAAGTCAGGACCCCGGAGTACACTGCACACGGGGAAGTCCTGTCCCGAGGACACAGCACACGGGAAGTCCTGTCCCGGAGTACACAGCACACGGAAGTCCTGTCCCGGAGTACACAGCACACGGGAAGTCCTGTCCCAGAGTACACTGCACACGGGGAAGTCCTGTCCCGGAGTACACTGCACACGGGGAAGTCCTGTCCCAGAGTACACTGCACACGGGGAAGTCCTGACCCCGGAGTACACTGCACACGGGGAAGTCCTGTCCCGGAGTACACTGCACACGGGGAAGTCCTGACCCCGGAGTACACTGCACACGGGGAAGTCCTGACCCCGGAGTACACTGCACACGGGGAAGTCCGGACCCCGGAGTACACTGCACACGGGGAGGACCGGACCCCGGAGTACACTGCACACGGGGAGGTCCTGTCCCGGAGTACACTGCACACGGGGAAGTCCTGTCCCAGAGTACACTGCACATGGGGAAGTCCTGTCCCGGAGTACACTGCACACGGGGAAGTCCTGTCCCGGAGTACACTGCACACGGGGAAGTCCTGTCCTGGAGTACACTGCACACGGGGAAGTCCTGTCCCGGAGTACACTGCACACGGGGAAGTCCTGTCCCGGAGTACACTGCACACGGGGAAGTCCTGACCCCGGAGTACACTGCACACGGGGAATTCCTGTCCCGGAGTACACTGCACACGGGGAAGTCCTGTCCCGGAGTACACTGCACACGGGAAGTCCTGACCCCGGAGTACACTGCACACGGGGAAGTCCTGTCCCGGAGTACACTGCACACGGGGAATTCCTGTTCCGGAGTTAACTGCACACGGGGAAGTCCTGTCCCGGAGTACACTGCACACGGGGAAGTCCTGTCCCCGGAGTACACTGCACACGGGGAAGTCCGGACCCCGGAGCACACTGCACACGGGGAAGTCCTGTCCCGGAGTACACTGCACACGGGCAAGTCCTGTCCCGGAGTACACTGCACACGGGGAAGTCCTGTCCCAGAGTACACTGCACACGGGGAAGTCCTGTCCCGGAGTACACTGCACACGGGGAAGTCCTGTCCCGGAGTACACTGCACACGGGGAGGTCCTGTCCGGAGTACACTGCACACGGGGAAGTCCTGTCCCAGAGTACACTGCACACGGGGAAGTCCTGTCCCGGAGTACACTGCACACGGGGAAGTCCTGTCCCAGAGTACACTGCACACGGGGAAGTCCTGTCCCGGAGTACACTGCACACGGGGAAGTCCTGTCCCGGAGTACACTGCACACGGGGAAGTCCTGTCCCGGAGTACACTGCACACGGGGAAGTCCTGTCCCGGAGTACACTGCACACGGGGAAGTCCTGTCCCGGAGTACCCTGCACACGGCGAAGTCCTGTCCCGGAGTACACTGCACACGGGGAAGTCCTGTCCCGGAGTACACTGCACACGGGGAAGTCCTGTCCCGGAGTACACTGCACACGGGGAAGTCCTGTCCCGGAGTACACTGCACACGGGGAAGTCCTGTCCCGGAGTACACTGCACACGGGGAAGTCCTGTCCCGGAGTACACTGCACACGGGGATGTCCTGTCCCCGGAGTACACTGCACACGGGGAAGTCCTGTCCCGGAGTACACTGCACACGGGGAAGTCCTGTCCCGGAGTACACTGCACACGGGGAAGTCCGGACCCCGAAGTACACTGCACACGGGGAAGTCCTGTCCCGGAGTACACTGCACACGGGGAAGTCCTGTCCCGGAGTACACTGCACACGGGGAAGTCCTGTCCCGGAGTACACTGCACACGGGGATGTCCTGTCCCGGAGTACACTGCACACGGGGATGTCCTGTCCCGGAGTAGACTGCACACGGGGAAGTCCTGTCCCGGAGTACACTGCACACGGGGAAGTCCGGACCCCGGAGTACACTGCACACGGGGATGTCCTGTCCCGGAGTACACTGCACACGGGGAAGTCCGGACCCCGGAGTACACTGCACACGGGAAGTCCTGACCCCGGAGTACACTGCACACGGGGAAGTCCTGTCCCGGAGTACACTGCACACGGGGAAGTCCTGTCCCGGAGTACACTGCACACGGGGAAGTCCTGTCCCGGAGTACACTGCACACGGGGATGTCCTGTCCCGGAGTACACTGCACACGGGGAAGTCCGGACCCCGGAGTACACTGCACACGGGGAAGTCCTGTCCCTGGAGTACACTGCACACGGGGAAGTCCGGACCCCGGAGTACACTGCACACGGGGATGTCCTGTCCCGGAGTACACTGCACACGGGGATGTCCTGTCCCGGAGTACACTGCACACGGGGAAGTCCGGACCCCGGAGTACACTGCACACGGGGATGTCCTGTCCCTGGAGTACACTGCACACGGGGAAGTCCTGTCCCCGGAGTACACAGCACACGGAAGTCCTGTCCCGGAGTACACTGCACACGGGGAAGTCCTGTCCCGGAGTACACTGCACACGGGAAGTCCTGTCCCGGAGTACACTGCACACGGGAAGTCCTGTCCCCGGAGTACATAGCACACGGGAAGTCCTGTCCCGGAGTACACTGCACACGGGAAGTCCTGTCCCCGGAGTACACTGCACACGGGAAGTCCTGTCCCGGAGTACACTGCACACGGGAAGTCCTGTCCCCGGAGTACACAGCACACGGGAAGTCCTGTCCCGGAGTACACTGCACACGGGAAGTCCTGTCCCCGGAGTACACAGCACACGGGAAGTCCTGTCCCGGAGTACACTGCACACGGGGAAGTCCTGACCCCGGAGTACACAGCACACGGGGAAGTCCTGTCCCGGAGTACACTGCACACGGGGAAGACCTGTCCCCGGAGTACACTGCACACGGGGAAGTCAGGACCCTGCAGTACACTGCACACGGGGAAGTCCTGTCCCGAGGACACAGCACACGGGAAGTCCTGTCCCGGAGTACACAGCACACGGAAGTCCTGTCCCGGAGTACACAGCACACGGGAAGTCCTGTCCCAGAGTACACTGCACACGGGGAAGTCCTGTCCCGGAGTACACTGCACACGGGGAAGTCCTGTCCCAGAGTACACTGCACACGGGGAAGTCCTGACCCCGGAGTACACTGCACACGGGGAAGTCCTGTCCCGGAGTACACTGCACACGGGGAAGTCCTGACCCCGGAGTACACTGCACACGGGGAAGTCCTGACCCCGGAGTACACTGCACACGGGGAAGTCCGGACCCCGGAGTACACTGCACACGGGGAGGTCCGGACCCCGGAGTACACTGCACACAGGGAAGTCCTGTCCCGGAGTACACTGCACACGGGGAAGTCCTGTCCCGGAGTACACTGCACACGGGGAGGTCCTGTCCCGGAGTACACTGCACACGGGGAAGTCCAGTCCCAGAGTACACTGCACATGGGGAAGTCCTGTCCCGGAGTACACTGCACACGGGGAAGTCCTGTCCCGGAGTACACTGCACACGGGGAAGTCCTGTCCTGGAGTACACTGCACACGGGGAAGTCCTGTCCCGGAGTACACTGCACACGGGGAAGTCCTGTCCCGGAGTACACTGCACACGGGGAAGTCCTGTCCCGGAGTACACTGCACACGGGGAAGTCCTGACCCCGGAGTACACTGCACACGGGGAATTCCTGTCCCGGTGTACACTGCACACGGGGAAGTCCTGTCCCGGAGTACACTGCACACGGGAAGTCCTGACCCCGGAGTACACTGCACACGGGGAAGTCCTGTCCCGGAGTACACTGCACACGGGGAAGTCCTGTCCCGGAGTACACTGCACACGGGGAAGTCCTGTCCCGGAGTACACTGCAAACGGGGAAGTCCTGTCCCGGAGTACACTGCACACGGGGAAGTCCGGACCCCGGAGTACACTGCACACGGGGAAGTCCTGTCCCGGAGTACACTGCACACGGGGAAGTCCTGTCCCGGAGTACACTGCACACGGGGAAGTCCTGTCCCGGAGTACACTGCACACGGGGAAGTCCTGTCCCGGAGTACACTGCACATGGGGAAGTCCTGTCCCGGAGTACACTGCACACGGGGAAGTCCTGTCCCGGAGTACACTGCACACGGGGAAGTCCTGTCCCGGAGTACACTGCACACGGGGAAGTCCTGTCCCGGAGTACACTGCACACGGGGAAGTCCTGTCCCGGAGTACACTGCACACGGGGAAGTCCGGACCCCGGAGTACACTGCACACGGGGAAGTCCTGTCCCGGAGTACACTGCACACGGGGAAGTCCTGTCCCGGAGTACACTGCACACGGGGATGTCCTGTCCCGGAGTACACTGCACACGGGGAAGTCCTGTCCCGGAGTACACTGCACACGGGGAAGTCCGGACCCCGGAGTACACTGCACACGGGGATGTCCTGTCCCTGGAGTACACAGCACACGGAAGTCCTGTCCCGGAGTACACTGCACACGGGGAAGTCCGGACCCCGGAGTACACTGCACACGGGGAAGTCCTGTCCCGGAGTACACTGCACACGGGGAAGTCCTGTCCCGGAGTACACTGCACACGGGGAAGTCCTGTCCCGGAGTACACTGCACACGGGGAAGTCCTGTCCCGGAGTACACTGCACACGGGGAAGTCCTGTCCCGGAGTACACTGCACACGGGGAAGTCCTGTCCCGGAGTACACTGCACACGGGGAAGTCCTGTCCCGGAGTACACTGCACACGGGGAAGTCCTGTCCCGGAGTACACTGCACACGGGGAAGTCCTGTCCCGGAGTACACTGCACACGGGGAAGTCCGGACCCCGGAGTACACTGCACACGGGGAAGTCCTGTCCCGGAGTACACTGCACACGGGGAAGTCCTGTCCCGGAGTACACTGCACACGGGGATGTCCTGTCCCGGAGTACACTGCACACGGGGAAGTCCTGTCCCGGAGTACACTGCACACGGGGAAGTCCGGACCCCGGAGTACACTGCACACGGGGATGTCCTGTCCCTGGAGTACACAGCACACGGAAGTCCTGTCCCGGAGTACACTGCACACGGGGAAGTCCTGTCCCCGGAGTACACAGCACACGGAAGTCCTGTCCCGGAGTACACTGCACACGGGGAAGTCCTGTCCCGGAGTACACTGCACACGGGAAGTCCTGTCCCGGAGTACACTGCACACGGGAAGTCCTGTCCCCGGAGTACATAGCACACGGGAAGTCCTGTCCCGGAGTACACTGCACACGGGAAGTCCTGTCCCCGGAGTACACTGCACACGGGATGTCCTGTCCCGGAGTACACTGCACACGGGGAAGTCAGGACCCCGGAGTACACAGCACACGGGAAGTTCTGTCCCGGAGTACACTGCACACGGGAAGTCCTGTCCCGGAGTACACTGCACACGGGGAAGTCAGGACCCCGGAGTACACTGCACACGGGGAAGTCCTGTCCCGAGGACACAGCACACGGGAAGTCCTGTCCCGGAGTACACAGCACACGGAAGTCCTGTCCCGGAGTACACAGCACACGGGAAGTCCTGTCCCAGAGTACACTGCACACGGGGAAGTCCTGTCCCGGAGTACACTGCACACGGGGAAGTCCTGTCCCAGAGTACACTGCACACGGGGAAGTCCTGACCCCGGAGTACACTGCACACGGGGAAGTCCTGTCCCGGAGTACACTGCACACGGGGAAGTCCTGACCCCGGAGTACACTGCACACGGGGAAGTCCTGACCCCGGAGTACACTGCACACGGGGAAGTCCGGACCCCGGAGTACACTGCACACGGGGAGGACCGGACCCCGGAGTACACTGCACACGGGGAGGTCCTGTCCCGGAGTACACTGCACACGGGGAAGTCCTGTCCCAGAGTACACTGCACATGGGGAAGTCCTGTCCCGGAGTACACTGCACACGGGGAAGTCCTGTCCCGGAGTACACTGCACACGGGGAAGTCCTGTCCTGGAGTACACTGCACACGGGGAAGTCCTGTCCCGGAGTACACTGCACACGGGGAAGTCCTGTCCCGGAGTACACTGCACACGGGGAAGTCCTGACCCCGGAGTACACTGCACACGGGGAATTCCTGTCCCGGAGTACACTGCACACGGGGAAGTCCTGTCCCGGAGTACACTGCACACGGGAAGTCCTGACCCCGGAGTACACTGCACACGGGGAAGTCCTGTCCCGGAGTACACTGCACACGGGGAATTCCTGTTCCGGAGTTAACTGCACACGGGGAAGTCCTGTCCCGGAGTACACTGCACACGGGGAAGTCCTGTCCCCGGAGTACACTGCACACGGGGAAGTCCGGACCCCGGAGCACACTGCACACGGGGAAGTCCTGTCCCGGAGTACACTGCACACGGGCAAGTCCTGTCCCGGAGTACACTGCACACGGGGAAGTCCTGTCCCAGAGTACACTGCACACGGGGAAGTCCTGTCCCGGAGTACACTGCACACGGGGAAGTCCTGTCCCGGAGTACACTGCACACGGGGAGGTCCTGTCCGGAGTACACTGCACACGGGGAAGTCCTGTCCCAGAGTACACTGCACACGGGGAAGTCCTGTCCCGGAGTACACTGCACACGGGGAAGTCCTGTCCCAGAGTACACTGCACACGGGGAAGTCCTGTCCCGGAGTACACTGCACACGGGGAAGTCCTGTCCCGGAGTACACTGCACACGGGGAAGTCCTGTCCCGGAGTACACTGCACACGGGGAAGTCCTGTCCCGGAGTACACTGCACACGGGGAAGTCCTGTCCCGGAGTACACTGCACACGGGGAAGTCCTGTCCCGGAGTACACTGCACACGGGGAAGTCCTGTCCCGGAGTACACTGCACACGGGGAAGTCCTGTCCCGGAGTACACTGCACACGGGGAAGTCCTGTCCCGGAGTACACTGCACACGGGGAAGTCCTGACCCCGGAGTACACTGCACACGGGGAAGTCCTGTCCCGGAGTACACTGCACACGGGGAAGTCCGGACCCCGGAGCACACTGCACACGGGGAAGTCCTGTCCCGGAGTACACTGCACACGGGCAAGTCCTGTCCCGGAGTACACTGCACACGGGGAAGTCCTGTCCCAGAGTACACTGCACACGGGGAAGTCCTGTCCCGGAGTACACTGCACACGGGGAAGTCCTGTCCCGGAGTACACTGCACACGGGGAAGTCCTGTCCCGGAGTACACTGCACACGGGGAAGTCCTGTCCCGGAGTACACTGCACACGGGGAGGTCCTGTCCGGAGTACACTGCACACGGGGAAGTCCTGTCCCAGAGTACACTGCACACGGGGAAGTCCTGTCCCGGAGTACACTGCACACGGGGAAGTCCTGTCCCGGAGTACACTGCACACGGGGAAGTCCTGTCCCGGAGTACACTGCACACGGGGAAGTCCTGTCCCGGAGTACACTGCACACGGGGAAGTCCTGTCCCGGAGTACACTGCACACGGGGAAGTCCTGTCCCGGAGTACACTGCACACGGGGAAGTCCTGACCCCGGAGTACACTGCACACGGGGAAGTCCGGACCCCGGAGTACACTGCACACGGGGAAGTCCTGTCCCGGAGTACACTGCACACGGGGAAGTCCTGTCCCGGAGTACACTGCACACGGGGAAGTCCTGTCCCGGAGTACACTGCACACGGGGAATTCCTGTCCCGGAGTACACTGCACACGGGGAAGTCCTGTCCCGGAGTACACTGCACACGGGGAAGTCCTGTCCCGGAGTACACTGCACACGGGGAAGTCCTGTCCCGGAGTACACTGCACACGGGGAATTCCTGTCCCGGAGTACACTGCACACGGGGAATTCCTGTCCCGGAGTACACTGCACACGGGGAAGTCCGGACCCCGGAGTACACTGCACACGGGGAAGTCCGGACCCCGGAGTACACTGCACACGGGGAAGTCCTGTCCCAGAGTACACTGCACACGGGGAAGTCCGGACCCCGGACTACACTGCACACGGGGAAGTCCTGTCCCGGATAACACTGCACACGGGGAAGTCCTCTCCCGGAGTACACTGCACACGGGGAAGTCCTGCCCCAGAGTACACTGCACACGGGGAAGTCCTGTCCCGGAGTACACTGCACACGGGGAAGTCCTGTCCCGGAGTACACTGCACACGGGGAAGTCCGGACCCCGGAGTACACTGCACACGGGGAAGTCCTGTCCCGGAGTACACTGCACACGGGGAAGTCCTGTCCCGGAGTACACTGCACACGGGGAAGTCCTGTCCCGGAGTACACTGCACACGGGGAAGTCCTGTCCCAGAGTACACTGCACACGGGGAAGTCCTGTCCCCGGAGTACACTGCACACGGGGAAGTCCTGTCCCGGAGTACACTGCACACGGGGAAGTCCTGTCCCGGAGTACACTGCACACGGAAGTCCTGACACCGGAGTACACTGCACACGGGGAAGTCCTGTCCCGGAGTACACTGCACACGGGGAAGTCCTGTCCCCGGAGTACACTGGACACGGGGAAGTCCTGTCCCCGGAGTACACTGCACATGGGGAATTCCTGTCCCGGAGTACACTGCACACGGGGAATTCCTGTCCCGGAGTACACTGCACACGGGGAAGTCCTGTCCCGGAGTACACTGCACACGGGGAAGTCCTGTCCCGGAGTACACTGCACACGGGGATGTCCTGTCCCGGAGTACACTGCACACGGGGAAGTCCTGTCCCCGGAGTACACTGCACACGGGGAAGTCCTGTCCCGGAGTACACTGCACACGGGGAAGTCCTGTCCCGGAGTACACTGCACACGGGGAAGTCCTGTCCCCGGAGTACACTGCACACGGGGAAGTCCTGACACCGGAGTACACTGCACACGGGGAAGTCCTGTCCCGGAGTACACTGCACACGGAAGTCCTGACACCGGAGTACACTGCACACGGGGAAGTCCTGTCCCGGAGTACACTGCACACGGGGAAGTCCTGTCCCGGAGTACACTGCACACGGGGAAGTCCTGTCCCGGAGTACACTGCACACGGGGAAGTCCTGTCCCGGAGTACACTGCACACGGGGAAGTCCTGTCCCGGAGTACACTGCACACGGGGAAGTCCTGTCCCGGAGTACACTGCACACGGGGAAGTCCTGTCCCGGAGTACACTGCACACGGGGAAGTCCTGTCCCGGAGTACACTGCACATGGGGAAGTCCTGTCCCGGAGTACACTGCACACGGGGAAGTCCTGTCCCCGGAGTACACTGGACACGGGGAAGTCCTGTCCCCAGAGTACACTGCACATGGGGAATTCCTGTCCCGGAGTACACTGCACACGGGGAATTCCTGTCCCGGAGTACACTGCACACGGGGAAGTCCTGTCCCGGAGTACACTGCACACGGGGAAGTCCTGTCCCGGAGTACACTGCACACGGGGAAGTCCTGTCCCGGAGTACACTGCACACGGGGAAGTCCTGTCCCGGAGTACACTGCACACGGGGAAGTCCTGTCCCGGAGTACACTGCACACGGGGAAGTCCTGTCCCGGAGTACACTGCACATGGGGAAGTCCTGTCCCGGAGTACACTGCACACGGGGAAGTCCTGTCCCGGAGTACACTGCACACGGGGAAGTCCTGTCCCGGAGTACACTGCACACGGGGAAGTCCTGTCCCAGAGTGCACTGCACACGGGGAAGTCCGGACCCCGGAGCACACTGCACACGGGGAAGTCCTGTCCCGGAGTACACTGCACACGGGGAAGTCCTGTCCCGGAGTACACTGCACACGGAAGTCCTGACCCCGGAGTACACTGCACACGGGGAAGTCCTGTCCCGGAGTACACTGCACACGGGGAAGTCCTGTCCCGGCGTACACTGCACACGGGGAAGTCCTGTCCCAGAGTGCACTGCACACGGGGAAGTCCGGACCCCGGAGCACACTGCACACGGGGAAGTCCTGTCCCGGAGTACACTGCACACGGGGAAGTCCTGTCCCGGAGTACACTGCACACGGGGAAGTCCTGTCCCGGAGTATACTGCACACGGGAAGTCCTGTCCCAGAGTGCACTGCACACGGGGAAGTCCTGTCCCGGAGTACACTGCACACGGGGAAGTCCTGTCCCGGAGTACACTGCACACGGGAAGTCCTGTCCCAGAGTACACTGCACACGGGGATGTCCTGTCCCAGAGTACACTGCACACGGGGAAGTCCTGACCCCGGAGTACACTGCACACGGGGAAGTCCGGACCCCGGAGTACACTGCACACGGGGAAGTCCTGACCCCGGAGTACACTGCACACGGGGAAGTCCTGTCCCGGAGTACACTGCACACGGAGAAGTCCTGTCCCGGAGTACACTGCACACGGGGAAGTCCTGTCCCCGGAGTACACTGCACACGGGGAAGTCCTGTCCCGGAGTACACTGCACACGGGGAAGTCCTGTCCCGGAGTACACTGCACACGGGGAAGTCCTGTCCCGGAGTACACTGCACACGGGGAAGTCCTGTCCCAGAGTGCACAACACACGGGGAAGTCCTGTCCCGGAGTACACTGCACACGGGGATGTCCTGTCCCAGAGTACACTGCACACGGGGAAGTCCTGACCCCGGAGTACACTGCACACGGGGAAGTCCTGTCCCGGAGTACACTGCACACGGGGAAGTCCTGTCCCGGAGTTCACTGCACACGGGGAAGTCCTGTCCCGGAGTACACTGCACACGGGGAAGTCCTGTCCCGGAGTACACTGCACACGGGGAAGTCCTGTCCCGGAGTACACTGCACACGGGGAAGTCCTGTCCCGGAGTACACTGCACACGGGGAAGTCCTGTCCCAGAGTGCACAACACACGGGGAAGTCCTGTCCCGGAGTACACTGCACACGGGGATGTCCTGTCCCAGAGTACACTGCACACGGGGAAGTCCTGACCCCGGAGTACACTGCACACGGGGAAGTCCTGTCCCGGAGTACACTGCACACGGGGAAGTCCTGTCCCGGAGTTCACTGCACACGGGGAAGTCCTGTCCCGGAGTACACTGCACACGGGGAAGTCCTGTCCCGGAGTACACTGCACACGGGAAGTCCTGTCCCGGAGTACACTGCACACGGGGAAGTCCTGTCCCGGAGTTCACTGCACACGGGGAAGTCCGGACTCCGGAGTACACTGCACACGGGGAAGTCCTGTCCCGGAGTACACTGCACACGGGGAAGTCCTGTCCCGGAGTACACTGCACACGGGGAAGTCCGGACCCCAGAGTACACTGCACACGGGGAAGTCCTGTCCCGGAGTTCACTGCACACGGGGAAGTCCGGACCCCAGAGTACACTGCACACGGGGAAGTCCTGTCCCCGGAGTACACTGCACACGGGGAAGTCCTGTCCCGGAGTACACTGCACACGGGGAAGTCCTGTCCCGGAGTACACTGCACACGGGAAGTCCTGTCCCGGAGTACACTGCACACGGGGAAGTCCTGTCCCGGAGTTCACTGCACACGGGGAAGTCCGGACTCCGGAGTACACTGCACACGGGGAAGTCCTGTCCCGGAGTACACTGCACACGGGGAAGTCCTGTCCCGGAGTACACTGCACACGGGGAAGTCCGGACCCCAGAGTACACTGCACACGGGGAAGTCCTGTCCCGGAGTACACTGCACACGGGGAAGTCCTGTCCCGGAGTTCACTGCACACGGGGAAGTCCGGACCCCAGAGTACACTGCACACGGGGAAGTCCTGTCCCGGAGTACACTGCACACGGGGAAGTCCTGTCCCGGAGTACACTGCACACGGGGAAGTCCTGTCCCGGAGTACACTGCACACGGGGAAGTCCTGACCCCGGAGTACACTGCACACGGGGAAGTCCTGTCCCGGAGTACACTGCACACGGGGAAGTCCTGTCCCGGAGTACACTGCACACGGGGATGTCCTGTCCCCGGAGTACACTGCACACGGGGAAGTCCTGTCCCGGAGTACACTGCACACGGGGAAGTCCTGTCCCGGAGTACACTGCACACGGGGAAGTCCTGTCCCGGAGTACACTGCACACGGGGAAGTCCTGTCCCGGAGTACACTGCACACGGGGAAGTCCTGACCCCGGAGTACACTGCACACGGGGAAGTCCTGTCCCGGAGTACACTGCACACGGGGAAGTCCTGTCCCGGAGTACACTGCACACGGGGAAGTCCTGTCCCGGAGTTCACTGCACACGGGGAAGTCCTGTCCCGGAGTACACTGCACACGGGGAAGTCCTGTCCCGGAGTACACTGCACACGGGGAAGTCCTGTCCCGGAGTACACTGCACACGGGGAAGTCCTGTCCCGGAGTACACTGCACACGGGGAAGTCCTGTCCCGGAGTATACTGCACACGGGAAGTCCTGTCCCAGAGTGCACTGCACACGGGGAAGTCCTGTCCCGGAGTACACTGCACACGGGGAAGTCCTGTCCCGGAGTACACTGCACACGGGAAGTCCTGTCCCAGAGTACACTGCACACGGGGATGTCCTGTCCCAGAGTACACTGCACACGGGGAAGTCCTGACCCCGGAGTACACTGCACACGGGGAAGTCCGGACCCCGGAGTACACTGCACACGGGGAAGTCCTGACCCCGGAGTACACTGCACACGGGGAAGTCCTGTCCCGGAGTACACTGCACACGGAGAAGTCCTGTCCCGGAGTACACTGCACACGGGGAAGTCCTGTCCCCGGAGTACACTGCACACGGGGAAGTCCTGTCCCGGAGTACACTGCACACGGGGAAGTCCTGTCCCGGAGTACACTGCACACGGGGAAGTCCTGTCCCGGAGTACACTGCACACGGGGAAGTCCTGTCCCAGAGTGCACAACACACGGGGAAGTCCTGTCCCGGAGTACACTGCACACGGGGATGTCCTGTCCCAGAGTACACTGCACACGGGGAAGTCCTGACCCCGGAGTACACTGCACACGGGGAAGTCCTGTCCCGGAGTACACTGCACACGGGGAAGTCCTGTCCCGGAGTTCACTGCACACGGGGAAGTCCTGTCCCGGAGTACACTGCACACGGGGAAGTCCTGTCCC
The DNA here is from genome assembly GCF_047496885.1 of Scyliorhinus torazame. Taxonomy (NCBI): domain Eukaryota; kingdom Metazoa; phylum Chordata; class Chondrichthyes; order Carcharhiniformes; family Scyliorhinidae; genus Scyliorhinus; species Scyliorhinus torazame. Next base: position 4,298,095 of record NC_092714.1, read on the forward strand.
GGAGTACACTGCACACGGGGAAGTCCTGTCCCGGAGTACACTGCACACGGGGAAGTCCTGTCCCGGAGTACACTGCACACGGGGAAGTCCTGTCCCAGAGTGCACAACACACGGGGAAGTCCTGTCCCGGAGTACACTGCACACGGGGATGTCCTGTCCCAGAGTACACTGCACACGGGGAAGTCCTGACCCCGGAGTACACTGCACACGGGGAAGTCCTGTCCCGGAGTACACTGCACACGGGGAAGTCCTGTCCCGGAGTTCACTGCACACGGGGAAGTCCTGTCCCGGAGTACACTGCACACGGGGAAGTCCTGTCCCGGAGTACACTGCACACGGGAAGTCCTGTCCCGGAGTACACTGCACACGGGGAAGTCCTGTCCCGGAGTTCACTGCACACGGGGAAGTCCGGACTCCGGAGTACACTGCACACGGGGAAGTCCTGTCCCGGAGTACACTGCACACGGGGAAGTCCTGTCCCGGAGTACACTGCACACGGGGAAGTCCGGACCCCAGAGTACACTGCACACGGGGAAGTCCTGTCCCGGAGTTCACTGCACACGGGGAAGTCCGGACCCCAGAGTACACTGCACACGGGGAAGTCCTGTCCCCGGAGTACACTGCACACGGGGAAGTCCTGTCCCGGAGTACACTGCACACGGGGAAGTCCTGTCCCGGAGTACACTGCACACGGGAAGTCCTGTCCCGGAGTACACTGCACACGGGGAAGTCCTGTCCCGGAGTTCACTGCACACGGGGAAGTCCGGACTCCGGAGTACACTGCACACGGGGAAGTCCTGTCCCGGAGTACACTGCACACGGGGAAGTCCTGTCCCGGAGTACACTGCACACGGGGAAGTCCGGACCCCAGAGTACACTGCACACGGGGAAGTCCTGTCCCGGAGTACACTGCACACGGGGAAGTCCTGTCCCGGAGTTCACTGCACACGGGGAAGTCCGGACCCCAGAGTACACTGCACACGGGGAAGTCCTGTCCCGGAGTACACTGCACACGGGGAAGTCCTGTCCCGGAGTACACTGCACACGGGGAAGTCCTGTCCCGGAGTACACTGCACACGGGGAAGTCCTGACCCCGGAGTACACTGCACACGGGGAAGTCCTGTCCCGGAGTACACTGCACACGGGGAAGTCCTGTCCCGGAGTACACTGCACACGGGGATGTCCTGTCCCCGGAGTACACTGCACACGGGGAAGTCCTGTCCCGGAGTACACTGCACACGGGGAAGTCCTGTCCCGGAGTACACTGCACACGGGGAAGTCCTGTCCCGGAGTACACTGCACACGGGGAAGTCCTGTCCCGGAGTACACTGCACACGGGGAAGTCCTGACCCCGGAGTACACTGCACACGGGGAAGTCCTGTCCCGGAGTACACTGCACACGGGGAAGTCCTGTCCCGGAGTACACTGCACACGGGGAAGTCCTGTCCCGGAGTACACTGCACACGGGGAAGTCCTGTCCCGGAGTACACTGCACACGGGGAGGTCCTGTCCCGGAGTACACTGCACACGGGGAAGTCCTGTCCCGGAGTACACTGCACACGGGGAAGTCCTGTCCCGGAGTACACTGCACACGGGGAAGTCCTGTCCCGGAGTACACTGCACACTTCTGATCCCCACACCTGAAGGGGGTGCAATGCCGGTTTACTAGACTAGAAGAAGAGGTTTTCCAGTGGGGAGAGATTGAGTAGACACGGCTTGTATTCTCTGGAGTTTAGAAGAATGAGAGGTGATCTGATTGATTTTTGTGGGGTTAGACAGGGTGGATTCTGGACGGATTTACCTCTTGGCTGGGGGACCTCGGACACGGGGTCACAGTCACAGAATCGGTGGCCGGCAATTTAGCCCCGAGATGAGGAGAAACTTCCTCACTGAGAAGATTGTTAAACTTTAAATTCTTTACCCGAGCGAGCCGCGATGCTCAGTCATTGAATATTCAAAACACAGCTCGATATAGTTTTGGGCACTAACGGAATCAACAGGACATGAGGCTGATGCAGGAAGGTATAGTTCATATAGAATCATATAGATTGACCGTACATGTCCGAAGGTCTGTATGGCCTCTTCTAGCTTCTATTTCATATGACACATGCACGTATGTGCACACACACACACGTGCTAAAGCGTGTATGAGGAATGTTGCTAAAAGCTGGCTCAGCGGTCAGTTTTGAAGCATGGGGCAAAAGCAAAGCTGGCACAGGGTATGGTTGATGTATCGGTGGACGGGACAGGACAAGAGTCACTGGGAAGCGGAGCACAGCACAGTGGGTGTGGAGCATCGTGGAATGTGGTGCATGAGGAACAGGCGACAGGTTCAGAGATGTGAATGATGGGATCCAGGGTGTCAGGGTGGGTTGGTTCCACAGCTGGTGGGAAGCAAGGGACGCAGACAATCAGAATTTCAATTCAGCAGTCGGTAAATTAATAGCAATCTGGGCAAAGGATTCGCGTTGGAGAATTCAGACCCAACAGAGATAACTGGCGTCATTAAATATAATCAAGAACTGTTAACAGAATATCAAACTCCAATCTGAATATGGATTCAGTCAAGGAGTGAAAGGAAGTGTAAACTGGAAACCACGTGGCGGTACCTGCAATGGGAATGCTTGTTGAAGAGTTGGGGCTACTCACCGTACACAAAGAGGATGTACTCGGCACTGTTGTGGCCCATGGTGTTGGCGGCCTCACAGTAATATGTGCCGTTGTCCGTTTTATTCAGAGCGCTGATGATCAGGATATTCCCCTCCACCACCATCCTGTCAGGATCGGGTAACTCAGCTCCGTCCTTCTTCCACTTCACTGCCTCAGGCCTGCAATCAGCCAGAAATCACTGTCAGCTTTCAAACTTCAGCAAAGATTCACACAGAGAGGCATCCCTTTAATGTCTCCATGCAGCACTCTCTCAGTACTGACCCTCTGACAGTGCGGCACTGCCTCAGTACTGACCCTCTGACAGTGCGGCATTCCCTCAGTACTGACCCTCTGACAGTGCAGCAGTCCCTCAGTACTGACCCTCTGACAGTGCAGCACTCCCTCAGTACTGACCCTCTGACAGTGCAGCACTCCCTCAGTACTGACCCTCTGACAGTGCAGCACCCGCTCAGTACTGACCCTCTGACAGTGCAGCACTCCCTCAGTACTGACCCTCTGACAGTGCAGCACTCCCTCAGTACTGACCCTCTGACAGTGCAGCACTCCCTCAGTACTGACCCTCTGACAGTGCAGCACCCGCTCAGTACTGACCCTCTGACAGTGCAGCACTCCCTCAGTACTGACCCTCTGACAGTGCAGCACTCCCTCAGTACTGACCCTCTGACAGTGCAGCACTCCCTCAGTACTGACCCTCTGACAGTGCAGCACCCGCTCAGTACTGACCCTCTGACAGTGCAGCACTCCCTCAGTACTGACCCTCTGACAGTGCAGCACTCCCTCAGTACTGACCCTCTGACAGTGCAGCACTCCCTCAGTACTGACCCTCTGACAGTGCAGCACTCCCTCAGTACTGACCCTCTGACAGTGCAGCACTCCCTCAGTACTGACCCTCTGACAGTGCAGCACTCCCTCAGTACTGACCCTCTGACAGTGCGGCACTCCCTCAGTACTGACCCTCTGACAGTGCAGCACCCGCTCAGTACTGACCCTCTGACAGTGCAGCACTCCCTCAGTACTGACCCTCTGACAGTGCAGCACTCCCTCAGTACTGACCCTCTGACAGTGCAGCACTCCCTCAGTACTGACCCTCTGACAGTGCAGCACTCCCTCAGTACTGATCCTCTGACAGTGCGACACTCCCTCAGTACTGACCCTCTGACAGTGCAGCACTCCCTCAGTACTGACCCTCTGACAGTGCGGCCCTCCCTCAGTACTGACCCTCTGACAGTGCTGCACTCCCTCAGTACTGACCCTCTGAGTGCGGCACTCCCTCAGTACTGACCCTCTGACAGTGCAGCACTCCCTCAGTACTGACCCTCTGACAGTGCGGCCCTCCCTCAGTACTGACCCTCTGACAGTGCTGCACTCCCTCAGTACTGACCCTCTGACAGTGCAGCACTCCCTCAGTACTGACCCTCTTACAGTGCGGCACTCCCTCAGTACTGACCCTCTGACAGTGCAGCACTCCCTCAGACCTGACCCTCTGACAGTGCGGCACTCCCTCATACTGACCCTCTGACAGTGCAGCACTCCCTCAGTACTGACCCTCTGTCAGTGCAGCACTCCCTCAGTACTGACCCTCTGACAGTGCAGCACTCCCTCAGTACTGACCCTCTGACAGTGCAGCACTCCCTCAGTACTGACCCTCTGACAGTGCATCACTCCCTCAATACTGACCCTCTGACAGTGCAGCACTCCCTCAGTACTGACCCTCTGACAGTGCAGCACTCCGTCAGTACTGACCCTCTGACAGTGCAGCACTCCCTCAGTACTGACCCTCTGACAGTGCAGCACTCCCTCAATACTGACCCTCGGACAGTGCAGCACTCCCACAGTACTGACCCTCTGACAGTGCAGCTCACCCTCAGTACTGACCCTCTGACAGTGCAGCACTCCCTCAGTACTGGCCCTCTGACAGTGCGGCACTCCCTCAGTACTGACCCTCTGACAGTGCGGCACTCCCTCAGTACTGACCCTCTGACAGTGCAGCACTCCCTCAGTACTGACCCTCTGACAGTGCAGCACTCCCTCAGTACTGACCCTCTGACAGTGCGGCACTCCCTCAGTACTGACCCTCTCACAGTGCGGCACTCCCTCAGTACTGACCCTCTAACAGTGCAGCACTCCTTCAGTACTGACCCTCTAACAGTGCAGCACACCCTCAGTACTGACCTTCTGACAGTGCAGCACTCCTTCAGTACTGACCCTCTAACAGTGCAGCACTCCCTCAGTACTGACCCTCTGACAGTGCGGCACTCTCTCAGTACTGACCCTCTGACAGTGCAGCACTCCCTCAGTACTGACCCTCTCACAGTGCGGCACTCCCTCAGTACTGACCCTCTGACAGTGCGGCACTCCCTCATACTGACCCTCTGGCAGTGCAGCACTCCCTCAGTACTGACCCTCTGACAGTGCAGCACTCCCTCAGTACTGACCCTCTGACAGTGCAGCACTCCCACCCCCTCCCCAGGCAGCGCGTTCCATATAATTACCACCCTCTGTGTAAGAAACTTGGCTCACACATCTGTTCTAAACTTCTCCCCACGCACTTTAAACCAATGTCCCCGAGTACGTGACTCTCCTACCCTAGGAAAGAGCATCTGACTATTCACTCTGTCCATGCCTCATAATCCTGTAGACCTCTATCAGGTCGCCTCTCAACTCCGCCATTCCAGTGAGAACAGACCTAGTTTATCTAACCTCTCCTCATAACTAATGCCCTCCATGCCAGGCAACATCCTAGTAAAAAGCTTCTGTACCTTCCGGTAGTGTGGCGACCCTGGGCGAGATTCTCCGACCCACCGCCGGGTCGGAGAATCGCCGGGGGCTGCTGTGAATCCCGCCCCCGCCGGTTGCCGAAGTCTCCGGCACCGGATATTCGGCGGGGGCGGGAATCGCGCCGCGCCGGTTGGCGGGCCCCCCCCGCTCGATTCTCCGGCCCGGATGGGCCGAAGTCCCACCGCTAAAATGCCTGTCCCGCCGGCGTAAATTATACCACCTACCTTACCGGCGGGACAAGGCGGCGCGGTCAGGCTCCGGGGTCCTGGGGGGGGGGGGGGCGATCTGGCCCCGGCGGGTACCCTCACGGTGGCCTGGCCCGCGATCGGGGCCCACCGATCCGCGGACGGGCCTGTGCCGTGGGGGCACTCTTTCCCTTCCGCCTCCGCCACGGTCTCCACCATGGCGGAGGCGGAAGAGACTCCCTCCACTGCACATGTGCGGGAAACTGTCAGCGGCCACTGACGCTCCCGCGCATGCGCCGCCTGGAGATGTCATTTCCGCGCCAGCTGGCGGGGCAACAAAGGCCGTTTCCGCCAGCTGGCGGGGCGGAAATTCGTCCGGCGCTGACCTAGCCCCTTAATGTTGGGGCTCGGCCCCCAAAGATGCGGAGCATTCCGCACCTTTGGGGCGGCGCGATGCCCGTCTGATTTGCACCGTTTTGGGCGCCAGTCGGCGGACATCGCGCCGTTTCCGGAGAATTTCACCCCAGAATTGTACACAATAATCCAAATGAGCCCTAACTAAGGTCCTGTACAGCTGCAACATGACTTGCCAAATTTTATATTCAATGCCCCGACCGATGAAGGCCAGCATGCCTTATGCCTTCTTGACCACCTTATCCACATGCGTTGCCACTTTCAGTGATCGGTGGACTTGCACGCGCAGATCTCTCTGCCTGTCAGTACTCGCAAGTGTTCTACCATTTACTGTATAATTCCGACATGCATTGGACCTTCCAAAGTGCATTACCTCACACTTGTCTGGATTAAACTCCATCTGCCATTTCTCCCCCCAAGCCTCCAACCAGTTTATATCTTGCTGTATCCTCTGACAATCCTCTGTGTCGTCTGCGAACTTATTAATCAGACCAGCTCCATTTTCTTCCAAATCATTTATATACACGATGTGGAGATGCCGGCGTTGGACTGGGGTGAGCACAGTACGAAGTCTTGCAACACCAGGTTAAAGTCCAACAGGTTTGTTTCGAATCACTAGCTTTCGGAGCGCTGCTCCTTCCTCAGGTGAATGAAGGGGTATGTTCCAGAAGCATATATATAGACAAATTCAAAGATGCGTTGAATCTGTCTATATATATGTTTCTGGAACATACCTCTGCATTCACCTGAGGAAGGAGCAGCGCTCCGAAAGCTAGTGTTTGAAACAAACCTGTTGGACTTCAACCTGGTGTGTAAGACTTCGCACTGATTTATATACACCACAAACAACAAAGGCCCCAGAAGTGATCCCTGTGGAATGCCGCTAGTCACAGCCTTCCATTGAGAAAAGCACCCTTTCCCTGCTACCCTCTGTGCCCAAGCCAGTTCTGAATCCAACTTCCCAGCTCTTTACTCAGAGAGTGGTTAGGGTGTGGAATGGACTGCCTGCTGTGATAGTGGAGTCGGACACTTTAGGAACTTTCAAGCGGTTATTGGATAGGCACATGGAGCACACCAGAATGACAGGGAGTGGGATAGCTTGATCTTGGTTTCAGACAATGCTCGGCACAACATCGAGGGCCGAAGGGCCTGTTCTGTGCTGTACTGTTCTATGTTCTCTGATCCCATGTGACTTCACCTTTTGTACCAGTCTACCATGAGGTACCTTGTCAAAGGCCTTACTGAAGTCCATGTATACAACATCTACTGCCTTTCCCTCATCTATCAGTTTTATCACTTCCTCAAAAAACTTGATCAAATTAGTGAGGCATGACCTCCCCTTCACAAAACCATGCTTCCATCACTGATAAGTCCATTTGTTTCCAAATGTGAGTAAATCCTATCTGTAAGAATCTTTTCCAATAGTTTCCCTACCACTGACGTGAGGCTCACCGGCCTATAATTTCCTGGATTATCCCTGCTGCCCTTCTTAAACAATGGAACAATATTGGCTACTCTCCAGTCCTTTGGAGCTTCACCTGTAGCCAATGAGGATACAAAGATTACTGCAAGGCCCCAGCAATTTCCTCCCTTGCCTCCCTCAGTATTCTGGGGTAGATCCCATCAGGCCCTGGGGACTTTTCTACTTTAATGCTTTTTAACATCTCTTTATTAATATCAACATGACACAGAATATCTACGCACTCTACCCTATACTCCTCATCCACCAAATCCTTCACTTTGGTGAAGACTGAGGCAAAGGATCATTTAGTATCTCTCCCATTTCCTCTGGTTCCATACATAGATTCCCTACAATATCCTTGAATGGACCAACCCTTTCTCTGGCTACCCTCTTGCTCTTTACATATGTATAAAACGCCTTTGGATTTTCCCCAATCCTTTTTGGCAACGACCTTTCATGACCCCTTTTAGCCTTCCTAACTCCTGCCTTAAGTTTCTTCCTGCTTGCTTCATCTGTCCTAAGCCTTTTAGACCTCACGAATGCTTCCTTTTTCTTTTCGACAAGGTTCATAATATCCCTCGTTACCCAGGCAGGACAGACACAGCAGAGGTGGCGGCACAGTGGTATACAGTTGGGAGGGAGGTGCCCTGGGAGTCCTCAACATCGACTCTGAACCTCATGAAGTCTCATGGCTTCAGGTTAAACAGGAAACCTCCTGATTACCACGTACCGGCCACCATCAGCTGATGAATCCGTACTCCTCCATGTTGATCACCATTTGGAGGAAGCACTGAGGGTGGAAAGGGCACAGAATACACTCTGGGTGGGGGTTTCAATGTCCATCACCAAGAGTGGCTCGGTGATACCACCACAGACCGAGCTGGCCGGGTCCTAAAGGACAGAGCTGCTAGACTGGGACTGCAGCAGGTGTGAGTCGCAGAGTTTTACAGCACAGAAAAAGGCCTTTCGGTCCATCGTGTCTGTGCTGGCCACCAAGCACCTATCTATTTCAATCTCTTTTTCCAGCACTTGGTCCGTAGCCTGGTGTGCCATGGAACTAATAGGAGGAAAAAGCACGCATCACCTGGTCCTCAACAATCTACATGATAGGTGTGACCATTGTGGTGTCCTTGTGGACACAATCATCTGGATGGTGAGTGGCTGGAGGGAACCTCCAGGTGGTGGGGTTCCCAAGTATCTGCTACTAGAACAAAGAACAAAGAAATGTATAGCACAGGAACAGGCCCTTCGGCCCTCCAAGCCCGTGCCGACCATGCTGCCCGACTAAACGACAATCTTCTACACTTCCGGGGTCCGTATCCCTCTATTCCCATCCTATTCATGTATTTGTCAAGATGCCCCTTAAATGTCCCTATCGTCCCTGCTTCCACCACCTCCTCCGGTAGCGAGTTCCAGGCACCCACTACACTCTGCGTAATAAACTTGCCTCGTACATCTACTCTAAACCTTGCCCCTCTCACCTTAAACCTATGCCCCCTAGTAATTGACCCCTCTACCCTAGGGAAAAGCCTCTGACTATCCACTCTGTCTATGCCCCTCATAATTTTGTCGACCTCTATCAGGTCGCCCCTCAACCTCCGTCGTTCCACTGAGAACAAACCAAGTTTATTCAACCGCTCCTCATAGCTAATGCCCTCCATACCAGGCAACATTCTGGTAAATCTCTTCTGCACCCTCTCTAAAGCCTCCATATCCTTCTGGTAGTGTGGTGACCAGAATTGAACACTGTACTCCAAGTGTGGCCTAACTAAGGTTCTATCCAGCTGCAACATGACTTGCCAATTCTTATACTCAATGCCCCGGCCAACGAAGGCAAGCATGCCGTATGCCTTCTTGACTACCTTCTCCACCTGTGTTGCCCCTTTCAGTGACCTGTGGACCTGTACACCTAGATCTCTCTGACTTTCAATACTTTTGTCCTTCTAGATGATGGTAGTCATGGGTTTGCAAGGGGCTGTCGAATGGATCTTGGTGAGTTGCTGCAGTGCATCTTGCAGATGGTACACGCGGCTGTTCATGGAAGGGGAGCAATCAAGCGGGGCTGCTTTGTCCTGGGTGGTGTTGAGCTTCTTGAATGTTGTGGAGCTGCGCTCATCCAGGCAAATGGAGAGTATCATGTAATTCCTACAGAGCAGAAGGAGGCCTTCTGAATCCTCTGAAGAAACACCCTCCCTAGGTCCACTCCCCACCCAATTTCCATAACCCTATAACCCCACCTAACCTAACCGTTGGACACTAAAAGGCATTTTAGCACGACCAATCCACCTAACCTGCACAGCTCTGGACTATGGGAGGAAACCGGAGCACCCGGAGGAAACCCACACAAACCAGAACTGAACCTGGGTCCCTGGCGCTGTGTATTCCATCACACTCCTGACTTGTGCTTTGTAGATGGTGGACAGGCTCTGGGGGGTCAGAAGGTGAGTTACTTGCCGAAAGATTCTTAGCCTTTGACTGACGGTGGTAGCCACAGTATTAATGTGGCTTTTCCAGTTCAGTTTCTGATCAATGGTAACCCCCAGGATGTTGATTGTGGGGATTCAGCGATGGTAATGCCATTGAATGTCAAAGGGCGATGGTTAGATCCTCTCTTGTAGGAGATGGTCATTGCCTGGCACTTGTGTGGCGCGAATGTAACTTGCCACTTGTCAGCCCCGAGCCTGGATATTGTCCAGGTCTTGCTGCATTATCTGAGGAGTCGCGAATGGTGCTGAACATTGTACAGTTATCAGGAAACATCCCCACCTCTGACCTTATGATGGAGGGAAGGTCATTGATGAAGCAGCTGAAGATGGTTGGGCCGAGGACACGACCCCGAGGAACTCCTGCAGTGATGTCCTGGAGCTGAGATGATTCAACTCCAACCACCACAACCATCTTCCTTTGTGCCGGGTCTGACTCCAACCAGCGAAGTGTCCCATTGACTCCAGTTTTGCTGGCCTCCGCCCGGATGACCTGTCACACGTGTGTTGTTCCTGCCAGCATGATGGTCCTTCCCGCTGACCGACCACATGTCCATTCTCCTGCAGGATCCCCATCCGATGGTGCTGGCCCATCTGGGGTGGCCCCCTCCCCTGTCTCCCACGGGAACACCTTGGAGGAGAGCTCGACGATCTGACCATAATCGTGTCACGATTTTCATCCTCCCCCTCCACCAGCGCAGAGACACTGGTGGGAAACGTTAGTGGACAGGCTTCAGCGGCACAATCTGGTGAGCAGCGCACAGCTGCTGATGTACATCAGACGGAGGCAGGAACCCCCAGGCGAGACTGCAGTCGGAGGTCTGCGGGATCCCAGGACCCAGCTGGGTCGCAGTCTGATGCTGAGCCTCTGGACCAGGTTATCCCGGAGCTGATGTAGTTAATAGGGTGCGGCCTTGAGATTCAGAGGAGGTGTCAGCGACACTGCAGAGGGTCCTTGGCCGATTGGATGAGTCCCAAAGGCTAAGGGTGCAGGAGATGGCACTGGCAATGCGTGGGACCGAAGTCAACACTGCGAGGGTGGTGACAGCACTGGTGATGTCCAAGGTGTGGCTCAGTCAGTATGGGCTGTGGCTGAGGGTCTCAGCAGCATGTCCGAGTCACTGGGTACGTGTCTCTGATGCAGGTAGACCTTGCCAAATCGCTGCGGAGCATGTCCCGGTCCGTGCCTGGACTCCCCGATCCTGGGCCTGGCAGACAACCCTCCCCAACGCCCCCCACCTCAGCCAGCCCATCCAATGGCAGCCCAGGGTCGTGCCTCTCTGTGTCCCACGTCCTGTCTCTCCCACACCGGCCATGCTGCCTGTTTCCCGATTTTTAGAACCACAAGTGAAATTCGCCATTGGTATTTCTCCCCACGGCGGAGGGGGAGCTTTGGGGAGACCTCGGAGAATATGGGTTCAGGCCCCGTATGAAGTGTGGATTGCGTTGGGTGTACGTGCGGTAAATACAGCTCGGCGTCGGAGCGGTTCACGTTGCTCGAGCCTCCCGTCCCGGCGCGAACTTGCGCCGCGCCAGCCCGTGCATGCGCGGTGGCCTCCCTCAACGTGCCGGCCCCGACACAGCATGGCGCGGGAGCTCAGTGGCGGAAGAAAATAGGCCCAGGGAGCGAGAGGCCGGCCCGCCGATCGGGGGGCTCCGAGGGTGACAGTCCGGACTGTCTGTGTGAGGGTGGGTCCGGACTGTCTGTGTGAGGGTGGGTCCGGACTGTCTGTGTGAGGGTGGGTCTGGACTGTCTGTGTGAGGGTGGGTCTGGACTGTCTGTGTGAGGGTGGGTCCGGACTGTCTGTGTGAGGGTGGGTCTGGACTGTCTCTGTGAGGGTGGGTCCAGACTGTCTGTGTGAGGGTGGGTCCAGACTGTCTGTGTGAGGGTGACAGTCCAGACTGTCTGTGTGAGGGTGGGTCCGGACTGTCTGTGTGAGGGTGGGTCCAGACTGTCTGTGTGAGGGTGGGTCCGGACTGTCTGTGTGAGGGTGGGTCCGGACTGTCTGTGTGAGGGTGACAGTCCGGACTGTCTGTGTGAGGGTGGGTCCGGATTGTCTGTGTGAGGGTCACAGTCCAGACTGTCTGTGTGAGGGTCACAGTCCAGACTGTCTGTGTGAGGGTGGGTCCGGACTGTCTGTGTGAGGGTGGGTCCGGAATGTCTGTGTGAGGGTGGGTCCGGACTGTCTGTGTGAGGGTGGGTCCGGACTGTCTGTGTGAGGGTGGGTCCGGACTGTCTGTGTGAGGGTGGGTCCGGATTGTCTGTGTGAGGGTGGGTCCGGACTGTCTGTGTGAGGGTGACAGTCCGGACTGTCTGTGTGAGGGTGGGTCCGGATTGTCTGTGTGAGGGTGGGTCCGGACTGTCTGTGTGAGGGTGACAGTCCAGACTGTCTGTGTGAGGGTGGGTCCGGACTGTCTGTGTGAGGGTGGGTCCGGACTGTCTGTGTGAGGGTGGGTCCGGACTGTCTGTGTGAGGGTGGGTCCGGACTGTCTGTGTGAGGGTGGGTCCGGACTGTCTGTGTGAGGGTGGGTCCAGACTGTCTGTGTGAGGGTGGGTCCGGACTGTCTGTGTGAGGGTGGGTCCGGACTGTCTGTATGAGGGTGACAGTCCAGACTGTCTGTGTGAGGGTGACAGTCCGGACTGTCTGTGTGAGGGTGACAGTCCGGATTGTCTGTGTGAGGGTGACAGTCCGGACTGTCTGTGTGAGGGTGGGTCCAGACTGTCTGTGTGAGGGTGGGTCCAGACTGTCTGTGTGAGGGTGGGTCCAGACTGTCTGTGTGAGGGTGGGTCCGGACTGTCTGTGTGAGGGTGACAGTCCGGACTGTCTGTGTGAGGGTGGGTCCGGACTGTCTGTGTGAGGGTGACAGTCCGGACTGTCTGTGTGAGGGTGGGTCCAGACTGTCTGTGTGAGGGTGACAGTCCGGACTGTCTGTGTGAGGGTGGGTCCAGACTGTCTGTGTGAGGGTGACAGTCCGGACTGTATGTGTGAGGGTGACAGTCCAGACTGTCTGTGTGAGGGTGGGTCCGGACTGTCTGTGTGAGGGTGACAGTCCACACTGTCTGTGTGAGGGTGGGTCCGGACTGTCTGTGTGAGGGTGGGTCCGGACTGTCTGTGTGAGGGTGGGTCCGGACTGTCTGTGTGAGGGTGGGTCCGGACTGTCTGTGTGAGGGTGGGTCCGGACTGTCTGTGTGAGGGTGACAGTCCGGACTGTCTGTGTGAGGGTGGGTCCGGACTGTCTGTGTGAGGGTGGGTCCGGACTGTCTGTGTGAGGGTGACAGTCCGGACTGTCTGTGTGAGGGTGGGTCCGGACTGTCTGTGTGAGGGTGGGTCCGGACTGTCTGTGTGAGGGTGGGTCCGGACTGTCTGTGTGAGGCTGGGTCCAGACTGTCTGTGTGAGGGTGGGTCCGGACTGTCTGTGTGAGGGTGGGTCCGGACTGTCTGTGTGAGGGTGGGTCCGGACTGTCTGTGTGAGGGTGGGTCCAGACTGTCTGTGTGAGGGTGGGTCCGGACTGTCTGTGTGAGGGTGGGTCCGGACTGTCTGTGTGAGGGTGGGTCCGGACTGTCTGTATGAGGGTGACAGTCCAGACTGTCTGTGTGAGGGTGACAGTCCGGACTGTCTGTGTGAGGGTGACAGTCCGGATTGTCTGTGTGAGGGTGACAGTCCGGACTGTCTGTGTGAGGGTGGGTCCAGACTGTCTGTGTGAGGGTGGGTCCAGACTGTCTGTGTGAGGGTGGGTCCGGACTGTCTGTGTGAGGGTGGGTCCGGACTGTCTGTGTGAGGGTGACAGTCCGGACTGTCTGTGTGAGGGTGGGTCCAGACTGTCTGTGTGAGGGTGACAGTCCGGACTGTCTGTGTGAGGGTGGGTCCAGACTGTCTGTGTGAGGGTGACAGTCCTGACTGTCTGTGTGAGGGTGGGTCCGGACTGTCTGTGTGAGGGTGACAGTCCACACTGTCTGTGTGAGGGTGGGTCCGGACTGTCTGTGTGAGGGTGGGTCCGGACTGTCTGTGTGAGGGTGGGTCCGGACTGTCTGTGTGAGGGTGGGTCCGGACTGTCTGTGTGAGGGTGACAGTCCGGACTGTCTGTGTGAAGGTGGGTCCGGACTGTCTGTGTGAGGGTGGGTCCGGACTGTCTGTGTGAGGGTGACAGTCCGGACTGTCTGTGTGAGGGTGGGTCCGGACTGTCTGTGTGAGGGTGGGTCCGGACTGTCTGTGTGAGGGTGGGTCCGGACTGTCTGTGTGAGGCTGGGTCCAGACTGTCTGTGTGAGGGTGGGTCCGGACTGTCTGTGTGAGGGTGGGTCCAGACTGTCTGTGTGAGTGTGACAGTCCGGACTGTCTGTGTGAGGGTGGGTCCACACTGTCTGTGTGAGGGTGGGTCCGGACTGTCTGTGTGAGGGTGAGTCCAGACTGTCTGTGTGAGGGTGACAGTCCGGACTGTCTGTGTGAGGGTGGGTCCACACTGTCTGTGTGAGGGTGGGTCCGGACTGTCTGTGTGAGGGTGGGTCCAGACTGTCTGTGTGAGTGTGACAGTCCGGACTGTCTGTGTGAGGGTGGGTCCACACTGTCTGTGTGAGGGTGGGTCCGGACTGTCTGTGTGAGGGTGGGTCCACACTGTCTGTGTGAGGGTGGGTCCGGACTGTCTATGTGAGGGTGGGTCCGGACTGTCTGTGTGAGGGTGGGTCCGGACTGTCTGAGTGAGGGTGGGTCCGGACTGTCTGTGTGAGGGTGGGTCCGGACTGTCTGTGTGAGGGTGGGTCCGGACTGTCTGTGTGAGGGTGACAGTCCAGACTGTCTGTGTGAGGGTGGGTCCGGACTGTCTGTGTGAGGGTGGGTCCGGACTGTCTGTGTGAGGGTGGGTCCAGACTGTCTGTGTGAGGGTGGGTCCGGACTGTCTGTGTGAGGGTGGGTCCGGACTGTCTGTGTGAGGGTGACAGTCCAGAAAGTCTGTGTGAGGGTGGGTCCGGACTGTCTGTGTGAGGGTGGGTCCGGACTGTCTGTGTGAGGGTGGGTCCGGACTGTCTGTGTGAGGGTGACAGTCCAGACTGTCTGTGTGAGGGTGGGTCCAGACTGTCTGTGTGAGGGTGACAGTCCAGACTGTCTGTGTGAGGGTGGGTCCGGACTGTCTGTGTGAGGGTGACAGTCCGGACTGTCTGTGTGAGGGTGGGTCCGGACTGTCTGTGTGAGGGTGGGTCCGGACTGTCTGTGTGAGGGTGGGTCCGGACTGTCTGTGTGAGGGTGACAGTCCAGACTGTCTGTGTGAGGGTGACAGTCCAGACTGTCTGTGTGAGGGTGGGTCCGGACTGTCTGTGTGAGGGTGGGTCCGGACTGTCTGTGTGAGGGTGGGTCCGGACTGTCTGTGTGAGGGTGGGTCCGGACTGTCTGTGTGAGGGTGACAGTCCGGACTGTCTGTGTGAGGGTGGGTCCAGACTGTCTGTGTGAGGGTGGGTCCGGACTGTCTGTGTGAGGGTGGGTCCGGACTGTCTGTGTGAGGGTGACAGTCCGGACTGTCTGTGTGAGGCTGGGTCCGGACTGTCTGTGTGAGGGTGGGTCCGGACGGCCTGTGTGAGGGTGACAGTCCGGACTGTCTGTGTGAGGGTGGGTCTGGACTGTCTGTGTGAGGGTGACAGTCCGGACTGTCTGTGTGAGGGTGACAGTCCAGACTGTCTGTGTGAGGGTGGGTCCACACTGTCTGTGTGAGGGTGGGTCCGGACTGTCTGTGTGAGGGTGGGTCCAGACTGTCTGTGTGAGGGTGGGTCCGGACTGTCTGTGTGAGGGTGACAGTCCGGACTGTCTGTGTGAGGCTGGGTCCGGACTGTCTGTGTGAGGGTGGGTCCGGACGGCCTGTGTGAGGGTGACAGTCCGGACTGTCTGTGTGAGGGTGGGTCTGGACTGTCTGTGTGAGGGTGACAGTCCGGACTGTCTGTGTGAGGGTGGGTCCTGACTGTCTGTGTGAGGGTGGGTCCGGACGGCCTGTGTGAGGGTGACAGTCCAGACTGTCTGTGTGAGGGTGGGTCCGGACTGTCTGTGTGAGGGTGGGTCCGGACTGTCTGTGTGAGGGTGACAGTCCGGACTGTCTGTGTGAGGGTGGGTCCGGACTGTCTGTGTGAGGGTGGGTCCGGACGGCCTGTGTGAGGGTGACAGTCCGGACTGTCTGTGTGAGGGTGGGTCTGGACTGTCTGTGTGAGGGTGACAGTCCGGACTGTCTGTGTGAGGGTGGGTCCTGACTGTCTGTGTGAGGGTGGGTCCGGACGGCCTGTGTGAGGGTGACAGTCCAGACTGTCTGTGTGAGGGTGGGTCCGGACTGTCTGTGTGAGGGTGGGTCCGGACTGTCTGTGTGAGGGTGGGTCCGGACTGTCTGTGTGAGGGTGGGTCCGGACTGTCTGTGTGAGGGTGACAGTCCGGACTGTCTGTGTGAGGGTGGGTCCGGACTGTCTGTGTGAGGGTGGGTCCGGACTGTCTGTGTGAGGGTGGGTCCAGACTGTCTGTGTGAGGGTGGGTCCGGACTGTCTGTGTGAGGGTGGGTCCGAACTGTCTGTGTGAGGGTGGGTCCGGACTGTCTGTGTGAGGGTGGGTCCGGACTGTCTGTGTGAGGGTGGGTCCGGACTGTCTGTGTGAGGGTGGGTCCGGACTGTCTGTGTGAGGGTGGGTCCAGACTGTCTGTGTGAGGGTGACAGTCCGGACTGTCTGTGTGAGGGTGGGTCCGGACTGTCTGTGTGAGGGTGGGTCCGGACTGTCTGTGTGAGGGTGGGTCCGGACTGTCTGTGTGAGGGTGGGTCCGGACCGTCTGTGTGAGGGTGGGTCCGGACTGTCTGTGTGAGGGTGGGTCCGGACTGTCTGTGTGAGGGTGGGCCGGACTGTCTGTGTGAGGGTGGGTCCGGACTGTCTGTGTGAGGGTGGGTCCGGACTGTCTGTGTGAGGGTGGGTCCAGACTGTCTGTGTGAGGGTGACAGTCCAGACTGTCTGTGTGAGGGTGGGTCCGGACTGTCTGTGTGAGGGTGGGTCCGGACTGTCTGTGTGAGGGTGGGTCCGGACTGTCTGTGTGAGGGTGGGTCCGGACTGTCTGTGTGAGGGTGGGTCCGGACTGTCTGTGTGAGGGTGGGTCCGGACTGTCTGTGTGAGGGTGGGTCCGGACCGTCTGTGTGAGGGTGGGTCCGGACTGTCTGTGTGAGGGTGGGTCCGGACTGTCTGTGTGAGGGTGGGCCGGACTGTCTGTGTGAGGGTGGGTCCGGACTGTCTGTGTGAGGGTGGGTCCGGACTGTCTGTGTGAGGGTGGGTCCAGACTGTCTGTGTGAGGGTGGGTCCGGACTGTCTGTGTGAGGGTGGGTCCGGACTGTCTGTGTGAGGGTGACAATCCGGACTGTCTGTGTGAGGGTGGGTCCGGACTGTCTGTGTGAGGGTGGGTCCGGACTGTCTGTGTGAGGGTGACAGTCCAGACTGTCTGTGTGAGGGTGGGTCGGACTGTCTGTGTGAGGGTGGGTCCGGACTGTCTGTGTGAGGGTGGGTCCGGACTGTCTGTGTGAGGGTGACAGTCCAGACTGTCTGTGTGAGGGTGGGTCCGGACTGTCTGTGTGAGGGTGGGTCCAGACTGTCTGTGTGAGGGTGGGTCCGGACTGTCTGTGTGAGGGTGGGTCCAGACTGTCTGTGTGAGGGTGGGTCCGGACTGTCTGTGTGAGGGTGGGTCCGGACTGTCTGTGTGAGGGTGACAATCCGGACTGTCTGTGTGAGGGTGGGTCCGGACTGTCTGTGTGAGGGTGGGTCCGGACTGTCTGTGTGAGGGTGACAGTCCAGACTGTCTGTGTGAGGGTGGGTCGGACAGTCTGTGTGAGGGTGGGTCCGGACTGTCTGTGTGAGGGTGGGTCCGGACTGTCTGTGTGAGGGTGACAGTCCAGACTGTCTGTGTGAGGGTGGGTCCGGACTGTCTGTGTGAGGGTGGGTCCGGACTGTCTGTGTGAGGGTAGGTCCGGACTGTCTGTGTGAGGGTGGGTCTGGACTGTCTGTGTGAGGGAGGGTCCGGACTGTCTGTGTGAGGGTGACAGTCCGGACTGTCTGTGTGAGGGTGGGTCCAGACTGTCTGTGTGAGGGTGGGTCCGGACTGTCTGTGTGAGGGTGGCAGTCCACACTGTCTGTGTGAGGGTGGGTCCGGACTGTCTGTGTGAGGGTGGGTCCGGACTGTCTGTGTGAGGGTGGGTCCAGACTGTCTGTGTGAGGGTGGGTCCGGACTGTCTGTGTGAGGGTGGGTCCGGACTGTCTGTGTGAGGGTGGGTCCGGACTGTCTGTGTGAGGGTGGGTCCGGACTGTCTGTGTGAGGGTGGGTCCGGACTGTCTGTGTGAGGGTGGGTCCGGACTGTCTGTGTGAGGGTGGGTCCGGACTGTCTGTGTGAGGGTGACAGTCCAGACTGTCTGTGTGAGGGTTGGTCCGGACTGTCTGTGTGAGGGTGGGTCCAGACTGTCTGTGTGAGGGTGGGTCCGGACTGTCTGTGTGAGGGTGGGTCCAGACTGTCTGTGTGAGGGTGGGTCCGGACTGTCTGTGTGAGGGTGGGTCCGGACTGTCTGTGTGAGGGTGGGTCCAGACTGTCTGTGTGAGGGTGGGTCCGGACTGTCTGTGTGAGGGTGGGTCCGGAATGTCTGTGTGAGGGTGGGTCCGGACTGTCTGTGTGAGGGTGGGTCCAGACTGTCTGTGTGAGGGTGGGTCCGGACTGTCTGTGTGAGGGTGGGTCCGGAATGTCTGTGTGAGGGTGGGTCCGGACTGTCTGTGTGAGGGTGGGTCCGGACTGTCTGTGTGAGGGTGGGTCCAGACTGTCTGTGTGAGGGTGGGTCCGGACTGTCTGTGTGAGGGTGGGTCCAGACTGTCTGTGTGAGGGTGGGTCCGGACTGTCTGTGTGAGGGTGGGTCCAGACTGTCTGTGTGAAGGTGGGTCCGGACTGTCTGTGTGAGGGTGGGTCCGGACTGTCTGTGTGAGGGTGGGTCCAGACTGTCTGTGTGAGGGTGGGTCCAGACTGTCTGTGTGAGGGTGGGTCCGGACTGTCTGTGTGAGGGTGGGTCCAGACTGTCTGTGTGAGGGTGGGTCCGGACTGTCTGTGTGAGGGTGGGTCCAGACTGTCTGTGTGAGGGTGACAGTCCGGACTGTCTGTGTGAGGGTGACAGTCCGGACTGTCTGTGTGAGGGTGGGTCCGGACTGTCTGTGTGAGGGTGGGTCCAGACTGTCTGTGTGAGGGTGGGTCCAGACTGTCTCTGTGAGGGTGGGTCCGGACTGTCTGTGTGAGGGTGGGTCCAGACTGTCTGTGTGAGGGTGGGTCCGGACTGTCTGTGTGAGGGTGGGTCCAGACTGTCTGTGTGAGGGTGACAGTCCGGACTGTCTGTGTGAGGGTGACAGTCCGGACTGTCTGTGTGAGGGTGGGTCCGGACTGTCTGTGTGAGGGTGGGTCCGGACTGTCTGTGTGAGGGTGGGTCCAGACTGTCTGTGTGAGGGTGGGTCCGGACTGTCTGTGTGAGGGTGGGTCCAGACTGTCTGTGTGAGGGTGGGTCCGGACTGTCTGTGTGAGGGTGGGTCCAGACTGTCTGTGTGAAGGTGGGTCCGGACTGTCTGTGTGAGGGTGACAGTCCAGACTGTCTGTGTGAGGGTGACAGTCCACACTGTCTGTGTGAGGGTGGGTCCGGACTGTCTGTGTGAGGGTGGGTCCAGACTGTCTGTGTGAGGGTGGGTCCGGACTGTCTGTGTGAGGGTGGGTCCGGACTGTCTGTGTGAGGGTGGGTCCGGACTGTCTGTGTGAGGGTGAGTCCGGACTGTCTGTGTGAGGGTGACAGTCCAGACTGTCTGTGTGAGGGTGACAGTCCACACTGTCTGTGTGAGGGTGGGTCCGGACTGTCTGTGTGAGGGTGACAGTCCAGACTGTCTGTGTGAGGGTGACAGTCCACACTGTCTGTGTGAGGGTGGGTCCAGACTGTCTGGGTGAGGGTGGGTCCGGACTGTCTGTGTGAGGGTGGGTCCGGACTGTCTGTGTGAGGGTGACAGTCCACACTGTCTGTGTGAGGGTGGGTCCGGACTGTCTGTGTGAGGGTGGGTCCGGACTGTCTGTGTGAGGGTGGGTCCGGACTGTCTGTGTGAGGGTGGGTCCGGACTGTCTGTGTGAGGGTGGGTCCAGACTGTCTGTGTGAGGGTGACAGTCCACACTGTCTGTGTGAGGGTGGGTCCGGACTGTCTGTGTGAGGGTGGGTCCGGACTGTCTGTGTGAGGGTGGGTCCGGACTGTCTGTGTGAGGCTGGGTCCGGACTGTCTTTGTGAGGGTGGGTCCGGACTGTCTGTGTGAGGGTGGGTCCGGACTGTCTGTGTGAGGGTGGGTCCGGACTGTCTGTGTGAGGGTGGGTCCGGACTGTCTGTGTGAGGGTGGGTCCAGACTGTCTGTGTGAGGGTGACAGTCCACACTGTCTGTGTGAGGGTGGGTCCGGACTGTCTGTGTGAGGGTGGGTCCGGATTGTCTGTGTGAGGGTGGGTCCGGACTGTCTGTGTGAGGGTGGGTCCGGACTGTCTGTGTGAGGCTGGGTCCGGACTGTCTTTGTGAGGGTGGGTCCGGACTGTCTGTGTGAGGGTGGGTCCGGACTGTCTGTGTGAGGGTGGGTCCGGACTGTCTCTGTGAGGGTGGGTCCGGACTGTCTGTGTGAGGGTGGGTCCGGACTGTCTGTGTGAGGGTGACAGTCCACACTGTCTGTGTGAGGGTGGGTCCGGACTGTCTGTGTGAGGGTGGGTCCGGACTGTCTGTGTGAGCGTGGGTCCGGACTGTCTGTGTGAGGGTGGGTCCGGACTGTCTGTGTGAGGGTGGGTCCACACTGTCTGTGTGAGGGTGGGTCCAGACTGTCTGTGTGAGGGTGGGTCCGGACTGTCTGTGTGAGGGTGGGTCCAGACTGTCTGTGTGAGGGAGACAGTCCACACTGTCTGTGTGAGGGTGGGTCCGGACTGTCTGTGTGAGGGTGGGTCCGGATTGTCTGTGTGAGGGTGGGTCCGGACTGTCTGTGTGAGGGTGGGTCCAGACTGTCTGTGTGAGGGTGGGTCCGGACTGTCTGTGTGAGGGTGGGTCCGGACTGTCTGTGTGAGGGTGGGTCCGGACTGTCTGTGTGAGGGTGGGTCCAGACTGTCTGTGTGAGGGTGGGTCCGGACTGTCTGTGTGAGGGTGACAGTCCGTACTGTCTGTGTGAGGGTGGGTCCGGAATATCTGTGTGAGGCTGGGTCCAGACTGTCTGTGTGAGGGTGACAGTCCGGACTGTCTGTGTGAGGGTGGGTCCGGACTGTCTGTGTGAGGCTGGGTCCAGACTGTCTGTGTGAGGGTGACAGTCCGGACTGTCTGTGTGAGGGTGGGTCCACACTGTCTGTGTGAGGGTGGGTCCGGACTCTCTGTGTGAGAGTGACAGTCCAGACTGTCTGTGTGAGGGTGGGTCAGGACTCTCTGTGTGAGGGTGGGTCCACACTGTCTGTGTGAGGGTGGGTCCAGACTGTCTGTGTGAGGGTGGGTCCAGACTGTCTGTGTGAGGGTGGGTCCGGACTGTCTGTGTGAGGGTGACAGTCCGGACTGTCTGTGTGAGGGTGGGTCCGGACGGCCTGTGTGAGGGTGGGTCCGGACTGTCTGTGTGAGGGTGGGTCCGGACTGTCTGTGTGAGGGTGACAGTCCAGACTGTCTGTGTGAGGGTGGGTCCGGACTGTCTGTGTGAGGGTGGGTCCACACTGTCTGTGTGAGGGTGACAGTCCGGACGGTCTGTGTGAGGGTGGGTCCACACTGTCTGTGTGAGGGTGACAGTCCGGACTGTCTGTGTGAGGGTGGGTCCGGACTGTCTGTGTGAGGGTGACAGTCCGGACTGTCTGTGTGAGGGTGGGTCTGGACTGTCTGTGTGAGGGTCAGTCCGGACTGTCTGTGTGAGGGTGACAGTCCGGACTGTCTGTGTGAGGGTGGGTCCGGACTGTCTGTGTGAGGGTGGGTTCGGACTGTCTGTGTGAGGGTGACAGTCCAGACTGTCTGTGTGAGGGTGACAGTCCACACTGTCTGTGTGAGGGTGGGTCCGGACTGTCTGTGTGAGGGTGACAGTCCAGACTGTCTGGGTGAGGGTGGGTCCGGACTGTCTGTGTGAGGGTGGGTCCGGACTGTCTGTGTGAGGGTGACAGTCCACACTGTCTGTGTGAGGGTGGGTCCGGACTGTCTGTGTGAGGGTGGGTCCGGACTGTCTGTGTGAGGGTGGGTCCGGACTGTCTGTGTGAGGGTGGGTCCGGACTGTCTGTGTGAGGGTGGGTCCAGACTGTCTGTGTGAGGGTGACAGTCCACACTGTCTGTGTGAGGGTGGGTCCGGACTGTCTGTGTGAGGTTGGGTCCGGATTGTCTGTGTGAGGGTGGGTCCGGACTGTCTGTGTGAGGGTGGGTCCGGACTGTCTGTGTGAGGCTGGGTCCAGACTGTCTGTGTGAGGGTGGGTCCGGACTGTCTGTGTGAGGGTGGGTCCGGACTGTCTGTGTGAGGGTGGGTCCGGACTGTCTGTGTGAGGGTGGGTCCGGACTGTCTGTGTGAGGGTGGGTCCGGACTGTCTGTGTGAGGGTGACAGTCCACACTGTCTGTGTGAGGGTGGGTCCGGACTGTCTGTGTGAGGGTGGGTCCGGACTGTCTGTGTGAGGGTGGGTCCGGACTGTCTGTGTGAGGGTGGGTCCAGACTGTCTGTGTGAGGGTGACAGTCCACACTGTCTGTGTGAGGGTGGGTCCGGACTGTCTGTGTGAGGGTGGGTCCGGACTGTCTGTGTGAGGGTGGGTCCAGACTGTCTGTGTGAGTGTGGGTCCGGACTGTCTGTGTGAGGGTGGGTCCAGACTGTCTGTGTGAGGGTGACAGTCCGTACTGTCTGTGTGAGGGTGGGTCCGGAATATCTGTGTGAGGCTGGGTCCGGACTGTCTGTGTGAGGGTGGGTCCAGACTGTCTGTGTGAGGGTGACAGTCCGGACTGTCTGTGTGAGGGTGGGTCCGGACTGTCTGTGTGAGGGTGGGTCCGGACTCTCTGTGTGAGAGTGACAGTCCAGACTGTCTGTGTGAGGGTGGGTCAGGACTCTCTGTGTGAGTGTGGGTCCACACTGTCTGTGTGAGGGTGGGTCCAGACTGTCTGTGTGAGGGTGGGTCCAGACTGTCTGTGTGAGGGTGGGTCCGGACTGTCTGTGTGAGGGTGGGTCCGGACGGCCTGTGTGAGGGTGGGTCCGGACTGTCTGTGTGAGGGTGGGTCCGGACTGTCTGTGTGAGGGTGACAGTCCAGACTGTCTGTGTGAGGGTGGGTCCGGACTGTCTGTGTGAGGGTGACAGTCCGGACGGTCTGTGTGAGGGTGGGTCCACACTGTCTGTGTGAGGGTGACAGTCCGGACGGTCTGTGTGAGGGTGGGTCCACACTGTCTGTGTGAGGGTGACAGTCCGGACTGTCTGTGTGAGGGTGGGTCCGGACTGTCTGTGTGAGGGTGACAGTCCAGACTGTCTGTGTGAGGGTGGGTCCGGACTGTCTGTGTGAGGGTGACAGTCCGGACTGTCTGTGTGAGGGTGGGTCTGGACTGTCTGTGTGAGGGTCAGTCCGGACTGTCTGTGTGAGGGTGACAGTCCGGACTGTCTGTGTGAGGGTGGGTCCGGACTGTCTGTGTGAGGGTGGGTCCGGACTGTCTGTGTGAGGGTGGGTCCGAACTGTCTGTGTGAGGGTGGGTCCGGACTGTCTGTGTGAGGGTGGGTTCGGACTGTCTGTGTGAGGGTGGGTCCGGACTGTCTGTGTGAGGGTGGGTTCGGACTGTCTGTGTGAGGGTGGGTCCGGACTGTCTGTGTGAGGGTGGGTCCGAACTGTCTGTGTGAGGGTGGGTCCGGACTGTCTGTGTGAGGGTGGGTTCGGACTGTCTGTGTGAGGGTGGGTCCGGACTGTCTGTGTGAGGGTGACAGTCCGGACTGTCTGTGTGAGGGTGGGTCCGGACTGTCTGTGTGAGGGTGGGTTCGGACTGTCTGTGTGAGGGTGGGTCCGAACTGTCTGTGTGAGGGTGGGTCCGGACTGTCTGTGTGAGGGTGGGTCCGAACTGTCTGTGTGAGGGTGGGTCCGGACTGTCTGTGTGAGGGTGGGTCCGGACTGTCTGTGTGAGGGTGGGTCCGAACTGTCTGTGTGAGGGTGACAGTCCGGACTGTCTGTGTGAGGGTGGGTCCGAACTGTCTGTGTGAGGGTGGGTCCAGACTGCCTGTGTGAGGGTGGGTCCGGACTGTCTGTGTGAGGGTGGGTCCGGACTGTCTGTGTGAGGGTGGGTCCAGACTGCCTGTGTGAGGGTGGGTCCGGACTGTCTGTGTGAGGGTGGGTCCGGACTGTCTGTGTGAGGGTGGGTCCACACTGTCTGTGTGAGGGTGACAGTCCGGACGGTCTGTGTGAGGGTGGGTCCACACTGTCTGTGTGAGGGTGACAGTCCGGACTGTCTGTGTGAGGGTGGGTCAGGACTGTCTGTGTGAGGGTGACAGTCCAGACTGTCTGTGTGAGGGTGGGTCCAGACTGTCTGTGTGAGGGTGGGTCCGGACTGTCTGTGTGAGGGTGACAGTCCAGACTGTCTGTGTGAGGGTGGGTCCGGACTGTCTGTGTGAGGGTGGGTCTGGACTGTCTGTGTGAGGGTGGGTCCGGACTGTCTGTGTGAGGGTGACAGTCCGGACTGTCTGTGTGAGGGTGGGTCCGGACTGTCTGTGTGAGGGTGGGTCCGGACTGTCTGTGTGAGGGTGGGTCCGGACTGTCTGTCTGAGGGTGGGTCTGGACTGTCTGTGTGAGGGTGGGTCCGGACTGTCTGTGTGAGGGTGGGTCCGGACTGTCTGTGTGAGGTTGGTTTCGGACTGTCTGTGTGAGGGTGGGTCCGGACTGTCTGTGTGAGGGTGGGTCCGGACTGTCTGTGTGAGGGTGGGTCCGAACTGTCTGTGTGAGGGTGGGTCCGGACTGTCTGTGTGAGGGTGGGTCCGGACTGTCTGTGTGAGGGTGGGTCCGGACTGTCTGTGTGAGGGTGACAGTCCGGACTGTCTGTGTGAGGGTGGGTCCGAACTGTCTGTGTGAGGGTGGGTCCGGACTGTCTGTGTGAGGGTGGGTCCAGACTGCCTGTGTGAGGGTGGGTCCGGACTGTCTGTGTGAGGGTGACAGTCCAGACTGTCTGTGTGAGGGTGGGTCCGAACTGTCTGTGTGAGGGTGGGTCCGGACTGTCTGTGTGAGGGTGGGTCCGGACTGTCTGTGTGAGGGTGGGTCCGGACTGTCTGTGTGAGGGTGGGTCCGGACTGTCTGTGTGAGGGTGGGTCCGGACTGTCTGTGTGAGGGTGGGTCCGGACTGTCTGTGTGAGGGTGGGTCCAGACTGTCTGTGTGAGGGAGGGTCCGGACTGTCTGTGTGAGGGTGACAGTCCGGACTGTCTGTGTGAGGGTGGGTCCGGATTGTCTGTGTGAGGGTGACAGTCCAGACTGTCTGTGTGAGGGTGGGTCCGAACTGTCTGTGTGAGGGTGGGTCCGGACTGTCTGTGTGAGGGTGGGTCCGGACTGTCTGTGTGAGGGTGACAGTCCAGACTGTCTGTGTGAGGGTGGGTCCGGACTGTCTGTGTGAGGGTGACAGTCCAGACTGTCTGTGTGAGGGTGGGTCCGGACTGTCTGTGTGAGGGTGGGTCCGGACTGTCTGTGTGAGGGTGGGTCGGACTGTCTGTGTGAGGGTGGGTCCGGACTGTCTGTGTGAGGGTGGGTCCGGACTGTCTGTGTGAGGGTGGGTCCGGACTGTCTGTGTGAGGGTGACAGTCCAGACTGTCTGTGTGAGGGTGGGTCCGGACTGTCTGTGTGAGGGTGACAGTCCGGACTGTCTGTGTGAGGGTGGGTCCGCATTGTCTGTGTGAGGGTGGGTCCGAACTGTCTGTGTGAGGGTGGGTCCGGACTGTCTGTGTGAGGGTGGGTCCGGACTGTCTGTGTGAGGGTGGGTCCGGACTGTCTGTGTGAGGGTGAGAGTCCAGACTGTCTGTGTGAGGGTGGGTCCGGACTGTCTGTGTGAGGGTAGGTCCGGACTGTCTGTGTGAGGGTGGGTCCGGACTGTCTGTGTGAGGGTGGGTCCGGACTGTCTGTGTGAGGGTGGGTCCGGACTGTCTGTGTGAGGGTGGGTCCGGACTGTCTGTGTGAGGGTGGGTCGGACTGTCTGTGTGAGGGTGGGTCTGGACTGTCTCTGTGTGAGGGTGGGTCCGGACTGTCTGTGTGAGGGTGGGTCCGGACTGTCTGTGTGAGGGTGGGTCCGGACTGTCTGTGTGAGGGTGGGTCCGGACTGTCTGTGTGAGGGTGAGAGTCCAGACTGTCTGTGTGAGGGTGGGTCCGGACTGTCTGTGTGAGGGTAGGTCCGGACTGTCTGTGTGAGGGTGGGTCCGGACTATCTGTGTGAGGGTGGGTCCGGACTGTCTGTGTGAGGGTGGGTCCGGACTGTCTGTGTGAGGGTGGGTCCGGACTGTCTGTGTGAGGGTGGGTCGGACTGTCTGTGTGAGGGTGGGTCTGGACTGTCTCTGTGTGAGGGTGGGTCCGGACTGTCTGTGTGAGGGTGGGTCTGGACTGTCTCTGTGTGAGGGTGGGTCTGGACTGTCTCTGTGTGAGGGTGGGTCCGGACTGTCTGTGTGAGGGTGGGTCTGGACTGTCTCTGTGTGAGGGTGGGTCCGGACTGTCTGTGTGAGGGTGGGTCGGACTGTCTGTGTGAGGGTGGGTCTGGACTGTCTCTGTGTGAGGGTGGGTCCGGACTGTCTGTGTGAGGGTGGGTCCAGACTGTCTGTGTGAGGGTGGGTCCGGACTGTCTGTGTGAGGGTGACAGTCCAGACTGTCTGTGTGAGGGTGGGTCCGGACTGTCTCTGTGTGAGGGTGGGTCCGGACTGTCTGTGTGAGGGTGGGTCCGGACTGTCTGTGTGAGGGTGACAGTCCAGACTGTCTGTGTGAGGGTGGGTCCGGACTGTCTGTGTGAGGGTGACAGTCCAGACTGTCTGTGTGAGGGTGGGTCCGGACTGTCTGTGTGTGGGTGGGTCCGGACTGTCTGTGTGTGGGTGGGTCCGGACTGTCTGTGTGAGGGTGGGTCCGGACTGTCTGTGTGTGGGTGGGTCCGGACTGTCTGTGTGAGGGTGGGTCCGGACTGTCTGTGTGAGGGTGGGTCCGGACTGTCTGTGTGAGGGTGGGTCCGGACTGTCTGTGTGAGGGTGGGTCCGGACTGTCTGTGTGAGGGTGGGTCCGGACTGTCTGTGTGAGGGTGGGTCCACACTGTCTGTGTGAGGGTGGGTCCGGACTGTCTGTGTGAGGGTGGGTCCGGACTGTCTGTGTGAGGGTGACAGTCCGGACTGTCTGTGTGAGGGTGGGTCCGGACTGTCTGTGTGAGGGTGGGTGCAGACTGTTTGTGTGATGGTGACAGTCCAGACTGTCTGTGTGAGGGTGGGTCCGGACTGTCTGTGTGAAGGTGACAGTCCGGACTGTCTGTGTGAGGGTGACAGTCCGGACTGTCTGTGTGAGGGTGGGTCCGGACTGTCTGTGTGAGGGTGGGTCCGGACTGTCTGTGTGAGGGTGGGTCCGGACTGTCTGTGTGAGGGTGACAGTCCGGACTGTCTGTGTGAGGGTGGGTCCGGACTGTCTGTGTGAGGGTGGGTGCAGACTGTCTGTGTGATGGTGACAGTCCAGACTGTCTGTGTGAGGGTGGGTCCGGACTGTCTGTGTGAAGGTGACAGTCCGGACTGTCTGTGTGAGGGTGACAGTCCGGACTGTCTGTGTGAGGGTGGGTCCGGACTGTCTGTGTGAGGGTGGGTCCGGACTGTCTGTGTGAGGGTGGGTCCGGACTGTCTGTGTGAGGGTGGGTCCGGACTGTCTGTGTGAGGGTGGGTCCGGACTGTCTGTGTGAGGGTGGGTCCGGACTGTCTGTGTGAGGGTGGGTCCGGACTGTCTGTGTGAGGGTGACAGTCCAGACTGTCTGTGTGAGGGTGGGTCCGGACTGTCTGTGTGAGGGTGGGTCCGGACTGTCTGTGTGAGGGTGACAGTCCGGAATGTCTGTGTGAGGGTGGGTCCGGACTGTCTGTGTGAGGGTGACAGTCCAGACTGTCTGTGTGAGGGTGGGTCCGGACTGTCTGTGTGAGGGTGACAGTCCGGACTGTCTGTGTGAGGGTGGGTCCGGACTGTCTGTGTGAGGGTGGGTCCGGACTGTCTGTGTGAGGGTGACAGTCCAGACTGTCTGTGTGAGGGTGGGTCCAGACTGTCTGTGTGAGGGTGGGTCCGGACTGTCTGTGTGAGGGTGGGTCCGGACTGTCTGTGAGAGGGTGACAGTCCGGACTGTCTGTGTGAGGGTGGGTCCGGACTGTCTGTGTGAGGGTGGGTCCGGACTGTCTGTGTGAGGGTGACAGTCCAGACTGTCTGTGTGAGGGTGGGTCCGGACTGTCTGTGTGAGGGTGGGTCCGGACTGTCTGTGTGATGGTGACAGTCCGGACTGTCTGTGTGAGGGTGGGTCCGGACTGTCTGTGTGAGGGTGGGTCCGGACTGTCTGTGTGAGGGTGGGTCCGGACTGTCTGTGTGAGGGTGACAGTCCAGACTGTCTGTGTGAGGGTGGGTCCGGACTGTCTGTGTGAGGGTGACAGTCCAGACTGTCTGTGTGAGGGTGGGTCCGGACTGTCTGTGTGAGGGTGGGTCCGGACTGTCTGTGTGAGGGTGGGTCCGGACTGTCTGTGTGAGGGTGGGTCCGGACTGTCTGTGTGAGGGTGGGTCCGGACTGTCTGTGTGAGGGTGGGTCCGGACTGTCTGTGTGAGGGTGGGTCCGGACTGTCTGTGTGAGGGTGGGTCCGGACTGTCTGTGTGAGGGTGGGTCCGGACTGTCTGTGTGAGGGTGGGTCCGGACTGTCTGTGTGAGGGTGACAGTCCGGACTGTCTGTGTGAGGGTGGGTCCGGACTGTCTGTGTGAGGGTGGGTCCGGACTGTCTGTGTGAGGGTGACAGTCCGGACTGTCTGTGTGAGGGTGGGTCCGGACTGTCTGTGTGAGGGTGACAGTCCAGACTGTCAGTGTGAGGGTGGGTCCGGACTGTCTGTGTGAGGGTGGGTCCGGACTGTCTGTGTGAGGGTGGGTCCGGACTGTCTGTGTGAGGGTGGGTCCGGACTGTCTGTGTGAGGGTGGGTCCGGACTGTCTGTGTGAGGGTGGGTCCAGACTGTCTGTGTGAGGGTGACAGTCCGGACTGTCTGTGTGAGGGTGGGTCCGGACTGTCTGTGTGAGGGTGGGTCCGGACTGTCTGTGTGAGGGTGGGTCCAGACATTCTGTGTGAGGGTGGGTCCGGACTGTCTGTGTGAGGGTGGGTCCGGACTGTCTGTGTGAGGGTGGGTCCGGACTGTCTGTGTGAGGGTGGGTCCGGACTGTCTGTGTGAGGGTGGGTCCGGACTGTCTGTGTGAGGGTGGGTCCGGACTGTCTGTGTGAGGGTGGGTCCAGACTGTCTGTGTGAGGGTGACAGTCCGGACTGACTGTGTGAGGCTGGGTCCAGACTGTCTGTGTGAGGGTGGGTCCGGACTGTCTGTGTGAGGGTGGGTCCGGACTGTCTGTGTGAGGCTGGGTCCAGACTGTCTGTGTGAGGGTGGGTCCGGACTGTCTGTGTGAGGGTGGGTCCAGACTGTCTGTGTGAGGGTGGGTCCGGACTGTCTGTGTGAGGGTGGGTCCGGACTGTCTGTGTGAGGGTGGGTCCAGACTGTCTGTGTGAGGGTGACAGTCCGGACTGTCTGTGTGAGGGTGGGTCCGGACTGTCTGTGTGAGGGTGGGTCCGGACTGTCTGTGTGAGGGTGGGTCCAGACTGTCTGTGTGAGGGTGGGTCCGGACTGTCTGTGTGAGGGTGGGTCCAGACTGTCTGTGTGAGGGTGGGTCCGGACTGTCTGTGTGAGGGTGACAGTCCTGACTGTCTGTGTGAGGGTGGGTCCAGACTGTCTGTGTGAGGGTGGGTCCGGACTGTCTGTGTGAGGGTGGGTCCGGACTGTC
Organism: Scyliorhinus torazame; assembly: GCF_047496885.1. Lineage (NCBI taxonomy): Eukaryota > Metazoa > Chordata > Chondrichthyes > Carcharhiniformes > Scyliorhinidae > Scyliorhinus > Scyliorhinus torazame. Next base: position 4,328,073 of record NC_092714.1, read on the forward strand.
TGTGTGAGGCTGGGTCCGGACTGTCTGTGTGAGGGTGGGTCCGGACTGTCTGTGTGAGGGTGGGTCCGGACTGTCTGTGTGAGGGTGGGTCCGGACTGTCTGTGTGAGGCTGGGTCCGGACTGTCTGTGTGAGGCTGGGTCCGGACTGTCTGTGTGAGGGTGGGTCCGGACTGTCTGTGTGAGGGTGGGTCCAGACTGTCTGTGTGAGGGTGGGTCCGGACTGTCTGTGTGAGGGTGGGTCCGGACTGTCTGTGTGAGGGTGGGTCCGGACTGTCTGTGTGAGGGTGGGTCCGGACTGTCTGTGTGAGGGTGGGTCCGGACTGTCTGTGTGAGGGTGACAGTCCGGACTGTCTGTGTGAGGGTGGGTCCGTACTGTCTGTGTGAGGGTGGGTCCAGACTGTCTGTGTGAGGGTGGGTCCACACTGTCTGTGTGAGGGTGGGTCCGGACTGTCTGTGTGAGGGTGGGTCCGGACTGTCTGTGTGAGGGTGGGTCCGGACTGTCTGTGTGAGAGTGGGTCCACACTGTCTGTGTGAGGGTGGGTCCGGACTGTCTGTGTGAGGGTGGGTCCAGACTGTCTGTGTGAGGGTGGGTCCGGACTGTCTGTGTGAGGGTGACAGTCCAGACTGTCTGTGTGAGGGTGGGTCCGGACTGTCTGTGTGAGGGTGGGTCCGGACTGTCTGTGTGAGGGTGGGTCCGGACTGTCTGTGTGAGGGTGGGTCCGGACTGTCTGTGTGAGGGTGACAGTCCGGACTGTCTGTGTGAGGGTGGGTCCGGACTGTCTGTGTGAGGGTGACAGTCCGGACTGTCTGTGTGAGGGTGGGTCCGGACTGTCTGTGTGAGGGTGACAGTCCGGACTGTCTGTGTGAGGGTGACAGTCCGGATTGTCTGTGTGAGGGTGACAGTCCGGACTGTCTGTGTGAGGGTGGGTCCGGACTGTCTGTGTGAGGGTGGGTCCGGACTGTCTGTGTGAGGGTGGGTCCGGACTGTCTGTGTGAGGGTGGGTCCAGACTGTCTGTGTGAGGGTGGGTCCAGACTGTCTGTGTGAGGGTGGGTCCGGACTGTCTGTGTGAGGGTGACAGTCCAGACTGTCTGTGTGAGGGTGACAGTCCGGACTGTCTGTGTGAGGGTGGGTCCAGACTGTCTGTGTTAGGGTGACAGTCCGGACTGTCTGTGTGAGGGTGACAGACCAGACTGTCTGTGTGAGGGTGGGTCCGGACTGTCTGTGTGAGGGTGACAGTCCTGACTGTCTGTGTGAGGGTGGGTCCAGACTGTCTGTGTGAGGGTGGGTCCGGACTGTCTGTGTGAGGGTGGGTCCGGACTGTCTGTGTGAGGGTGACAGTCCGGACTGTCTGTGTGAGGGTGGGTCCGGACTGTCTGTGTGAGGGTGACAGTCCGGACTGTCTGTGTGAGGGTGGGTCCAGACTGTATGTGTGAGGGTGGGTCCGGACTGTCTGTGTGAGGGTGGGTCCGGACTGTCTGTGTGAGGGTGGGTCCGGACTGTCTGTGTGAGGGTGGGTCCGGACTGTCTGTGTGAGGGTGGGTCCAGACTGTATGTGTGAGGGTGGGTCCGGACTGTCTGTGTGAGGGTGGGTCCGGACTGTCTGTGTGAGGGTGGGTCCGGACTGTCTGTGTGAGGGTGACAGTCCAGACTGTCTGTGTGAGGGTGGGTCCGGACTGTCTGTGTGAGGGTGGGTCCGGACTGTCTGTGTGAGGGTGGGTCCGGACTGTCTGTGTGAGGGTGGGTCCGGACTGTCTGTGTGAGGGTGACAGTCCAGACTGTCTGTGTGAGGGTGGGTCCGGACTGTCTGTGTGAGGGTGGGTCCGGACTGTCTGTGTGAGGGTGACAGTCCAGACTGTCTGTGTGAGGGTGACAGTCCAGACTGTCTGTGTGAGGGTGGGTCCGGACTGTCTGTGTGAGGGTGGGTCCGGACTGTCTGTGTGAGGGTGACAGTCCAGACTGTCTGTGTGAGGGTGGGTCCGGACTGTCTGTGTGAGGGTGGGTCCACACTGTCTGTGTGAGGGTGACAGTCCAGACTGTCTGTGTGAGGGTGGGTCCGGACTGTCTGTGTGAGGGTGGGTCCGGACTGTCTGTGTGAGGGTGGGTCCGGACTGTCTGTGTGAGGGTGGGTCCACACTGTCTGTGTGAGGGTGGGTCCCGACTGTCTGTGTGAGGGTGGGTCCGGACTGTCTGTGTGAGGGTGGGTCCAGACTGTCTGTGTGAGGGTGACAGTCCGGACTGTCTGTGTGAGGGTGGGTCCGGACTGTCTGTGTGAGGGTGGTTCCGGACTGTCTGTGTGAGGGTGGTTCCGGACTGTCTGTGTGAGGGTGGGTCCAGACTGTCTGTGTGAGGGTGACAGTCCGGACTGTCTGTGTGAGGGTGGGTCCAGACTGTCTGTGTGAGGGTGGGTCCGGACTGTCTGTGTGAGGGTGACAGTCCAGACTGTCTGTGTGAGGGTGGGTCCACACTGTCTGTGTGAGGGTGACAGTCCAGACTGTCTGTGTGAGGGTGGGTCCGGACTGTCTGTGTGAGGGTGGGTCCACACTGTCTGTGTGAGGGTGGGTCCCGACTGTCTGTGTGAGGGTGGGTCCGGACTGTCTGTGTGAGGGTGGGTCCAGACTGTCTGTGTGAGGGTGACAGTCCGGACTGTCTGTGTGAGGGTGGGTCCGGACTGTCTGTGTGAGGGTGGTTCCGGACTGTCTGTGTGAGGGTGGTTCCGGACTGTCTGTGTGAGGGTGGGTCCAGACTGTCTGTGTGAGGGTGACAGTCCGGACTGTCTGTGTGAGGGTGGTTCCGGACTGTCTGTGTGAGGGTGGTTCCGGACTGTCTGTGTGAGGGTGGGTCCAGACTGTCTGTGTGAGGGTGACAGTCCGGACTGTCTGTGTGAGGGTGGGTCCAGACTGTCTGTGTGAGGGTGGGTCCGGACTGTCTGTGTGAGGGTGGGTCCACACTGTCTGTGTGAGGGTGGGTCCGGACTGTCTGTGTGAGGGTGGGTCCAGACTGTCTGTGTGAGGGTGGGTCAGGACTCTCTGTGTGAGGGTGGGTCCGGACTGTCTGTGTGAGGGTGGGTCCACACTGTCTGTGTGAGGGTGGGTCCGGACTGTCTGTGTGAGGGTGGGTCCGGACTGTCTGTGTGAGGGTGGGTCCGGACTGTCTGTGTGAGGGTGACAGTCCGGACTGTCTGTGTGAGGGTGACAGTCCAGACTGTCTGTGTGAGGGTGGGTCCGGACTGTCTGTGTGAGGGTGACAGTCCAGACTGTCTGTGTGAGGGTGAAAGTCCAGACTGTCTGTGTGAGGGTGGGTCCGGACTGTCTGTGTGAGGGTGGGTCCGGACTGTCTGTGTGAGGGTGGGTCCGGACTGTCTGTGTGAGGGTGGGTCCGGACAGTCTGTGTGAGGGTGGGTCCGGACAGTCTGTGTGAGGGTAGGTCCGGACTGTCTGTGTGAGGGTGGGTCCGGACTGTCTGTGTGAGGGTGGGTCCGGACTGTCTGTGTGAGGGTGGGTCCGGACTGTCTGTGTGAGGGTGGGTCCGGACTGTCTGTGTGAGGGTGACAGTCCAGACTGTCTGTGTGAGGGTGGGTCCAGACTGTCTGTGTGAGGGTGGGTCCACACTGTCTGTGTGAGGGTGACAGTCCGGACTGTCTGTGTGAGGGTGGGTCTGGACTGTCTGTGTGAGGGTGGGTCCGGACTGTCTGTGTGAGGGTGGGTCCGGACTGTCTGTGTGAGGCTGGGTCCGGACTGTCTGTGTGAGGCTGGGTCCGGACTGTCTGTGTGAGGGTGGGTCCGGACTGTCTGTGTGAGGGTGGGTCCAGACTGTCTGTGTGAGGGTGGGTCCGGACTGTCTGTGTGAGGGTGGGTCCGGACTGTCTGTGTGAGGGTGGGTCCGGACTGTCTGTGTGAGGGTGGGTCCAGACTGTCTGTGTGAGGGTGGGTCCACACTGTCTGTGTGAGGGTGACAGTCCAGACTGTCTGTGTGAGGGTGACAGTCCGGACTGTCTGTGTGAGGGTGGGTCCGTACTGTCTGTGTGAAGGTGGGTCCAGACTGTCTGTGTGAGGGTGGGTCCACACTGTCTGTGTGAGGGTGGGTCCGGACTGTCTGTGTGAGGGTGGGTCCGGACTGTCTGTGTGAGGGTGGGTCCGGACTGTCTGTGTGAGAGTGGGTCCACACTGTCTGTGTGAGGGTGGGTCCGGACTGTCTGTGTGAGGGTGGGTCCAGACTGTCTGTGTGAGGGTGGGTCCGGACTGTCTGTGTGAGGGTGACAGTCCAGCATGTCTGTGTGAGGGTGGGTCCGGACTGTCTGTGTGAGGGTGGGTCCGGACTGTCTGTGTGAGGGTGGGTCCGGACTGTCTGTGTGAGGGTGGGTCCGGACTGTCTGTGTGAGGGTGACAGTCCGGACTGTCTGTGTGAGGGTGGGTCCGGACTGTCTGTGTGAGGGTGACAGTCCGGACTGTCTGTGTGAGGGTGGGTCCGGACTGTCTGTGTGAGGGTGACAGTCCGGACTGTCTGTGTGAGGGTGACGATCCGGATTGTCTGTGTGAGGGTGACAGTCCGGACTGTCTGTGTGAGGGTGGGTCCGGACTGTCTGTGTGAGGGTGGGTCCGGACTGTCTGTGTGAGGGTGGGTACGGACTGTCTGTGTGAGGGTGGGTCCAGACTGTCTGTGTGAGGGTGGGTCCAGACTGTCTGTGTGAGGGTGGGTCCGGACTGTCTGTGTGAGGGTGACAGTCCAGACTGTCTGTGTGAGGGTGACAGTCCGGACTGTCTGTGTGAGGGTGGGTCCAGACTGTCTGTGTTAGGGTGACAGTCCGGACTGTCTGTGTGAGGGTGACAGACCAGACTGTCTGTGTGAGGGTGGGTCCGGACTGTCTGTGTGAGGGTGACAGTCCGGACTGTCTGTGTGAGGGTGGGTCCGGACTGTCTGTGTGAGGGTGACAGTCCACACTGTCTGTGTGAGGGTGGGTCCGGACTGTCTGTGTGAGGGTGACAGTCCGGACTGTCTGTGTGAGGGTGGGTCCGGACTGTCTGTGTGAGGGTGACAGTCCGGACTGTCTGTGTGAGGGTGGGTCCAGACTGTATGTGTGAGGGTGGGTCCGGACTGTCTGTGTGAGGGTGGGTCCGGACTGTCTGTGTGAGGGTGGGTCCGGACTGTCTGTGTGAGGGTGGGTCCGGACTGTCTGTGTGAGGGTGGGTCCAGACTGTATGTGTGAGGGTGGGTCCGGACTGTCTGTGTGAGGGTGGGTCCGGACTGTCTGTGTGAGGGTGGGTCCGAACTGTCTGTGTGAGGGTGGGTCCGGACTGTCTGTGTGAGGGTGACAGTCCGGAATGTCTGTGTGAGGGTGGGTCCGGACTGTCTGTGTGAGGGTGGGTCCGGACTGTCTGTGTGAGGCTGGGTCCAGACTGTCTGTGTGAGGGTGGGTCCACACTGTCTGTGTGAGGGTGGGTCCAGACTGTCTGTGTGAGGGTGGGTCAGGACTCTCTGTGTGAGGGTGGGTCCGGACTGTCTGTGTGAGGGTGGGTCCACACTGTCTGTGTGAGGGTGGGTCCGGACTGTCTGTGTGAGGGTGGGTCCGGACGGCTTGTGTGAGGGTGGGTCCGGACTGTCTGTGTGAGGGTGGGTCCAGACTGTCTGTGTGAGGGTGGGTCCGGACTGTCTGTGTGAGGGTGGGTCCGGACTGTCTGTGTGAGGGTGGGTCCGGACTGTCTGTGTGAGGGTGACAGTCCAGACTGTCTGTGTGAGGGTGGGTCCGGACTGTCTGTGTGAGGGTGGGTCCGGACTGTCTGTGTGAGGGTGGGTCCGGACTGTCTGTGTGAGGGTGGGTCCGGACTGTCTGTGTGAGGGTGGGTCTGGACTGTCTGTGTGAGGGTGGGTCCACACTGTCTGTGTGAGGGTGACAGTCCAGACTGTCTGTGTGAGGGTGACAGTCCAGACTGTCTGTGTGAGGGTGGGTCCGGACTGTCTGTGTGAGGGTGGGTCCCGACTGTCTGTGTGAGGGTGGGTCTGGACTGTCTGTGTGAGGGTGGGTCCACACTGTCTGTGTGAGGTTGACAGTCCGGACTGTCTGTGTGAGGGTGGGTCCGGACTGTCTGTGTGAGGGTGGGTCCGGACTGTCTGTGTGAGGGTGGGTCCGGACTGTCTGTGCGAGGGTGACAGTCCAGACTGTCTGTGTGAGGGTGGGTCCGGACTGTCTGTGTGAGGGTGGGTCCGGACTGTCTGTGTGAGGGTGGGTCGGACTGTCTGTGTGAGGGTGGGTCCGGACTGTCTGTGTGAGGGTGACAGTCCAGACTGTCTGTGTGAGGGTGGGTCCGGACTGTCTGTGTGAGGGTGACAGTCCAGACTGTCTGTGTGAGGGTGGGTCCGGACTGTCTGTGTGAGGGTGGGTCCGGACTGTCTGTGTGAGGGTGGGTCGGACTGTCTGTGTGAGGGTGGGTCCAGACTGTCTGTGTGAGGGTGGGTCTGGACAGTCTGTGTGAGGGTGACAGTCCAGACTGTCTGTGTGAGGGTGGGTCCGGACTGTCTGTGTGAGGGTGGGTCCGGACTGTCTGTGTGAGGGTGGGTCCGGACTGTCTGTGTGAGGGTGGGTCCAAAACTGTCTGTGTGAGGGTGGGTCGGACTGTCTGTGTGAGGGTGGGTCCAGACTGTCTGTGTGAGGGTGGGTCCAGACTGTCTGTGTGAGGGTGGGTCCAGACTGTCTGTGTGAGGGTGGGTCCGGACTGTCTGTGTGAGGGTGGGTCCGGACTGTCTGTGTGAGGGTGGGTCCGGACTGTCTGTGTGAGGGTGGGTCCGGACTGTCTGTGTGAGGGTGGGTCCGGACTGTCTGTGTGAGGGTGGGTCCGGACTGTCTGTGTGAGGGTGACAATCCGGACTGTCTGTGTGAGGGTGGGTCCAGACTGTCTGTGTGAGGGTGGGTCCGGACTGTCTGTGTGAGGGTGACAATCCGGACTGTCTGTGTGAGGGTGGGTCCGGACTGTCTGTGTGAGGGTGGGTCCGGACTGTCTGTGTGAGGGTGGGTCCGGACTGTCTGTGTGAGGGTGACAGTCCGGACTGTCTGTGTGAGGGTGGGTCCGGACTGTCTGTGTGAGGGTGGGTCCGGACTGTCTGTGTGAGGGTGGGTCCAGACTGTCTGTGTGAGGGTGACAGTCCAGACTGTCTCTGTGAGGGTGGGTCCGGACTGTCTGTGTGAGGGTGGGTCCACACTGTCTGTGTGAGGGTGGGTCCGGACTGTCTGTGTGAGGGTGGGTCCGGACTGTCTGTGTGAGGGTGACAGTCCGGACTGTCTGTGTGAGGGTGGGTCCGGACTGTCTGTGTGAGGGTGGGTCCGGACTGTCTGTGTGAGGGTGGGTCCGGACTGTCTGTGTGAGGGTGACAGTCCGGACAGTCTGTGTGAGGGTGGGTCCGGACTGTCTGTGTGAGGGTGACAGTCCGGACTGTCTGTGTGAGGGTGGGTCCGGACTGTCTGTGTGAGGGTGGGTCCGGACTGTCTGTGTGAGGGTGGGTCCGGACTGTCTGTGTGAGGGTGACAGTCCAGACTGTCTGTGTGAGGGTGGGTCCAGACTGTCTGTGTGAGGGTGACAGTCCAGACTGTCTGTGTGAGGGTGACAGTCCAGACTGTCTGTGTGAGGGTGGGTCCGGACTGTCTGTGTGAGGGTGGGTCCGGACTGTCTGTGTGAGGGTGGGTCCGGATTGTCTGTGTGAGGGTGGGTCCAGACTGTCTGTGTGAGGGTGGGTCCGGACTGTCTGTCTGAGGGTGGGTCCGGACTGTCTGTGTGAGGGTGGGTCCGGACTGTCTGTGTGAGGGTGGGTCCGGACTGTCTGTGTGAGGGTGGGTCCGGACTGTCTGTGTGAGGGTGGGTCCGGACTGTCTGTGTGAGGGTGGGTCCGGACTGTCTGTGTGAGGGTGACAGTCCGGACTGTCTGTGTGAGGGTGGGTCCGGACTGTCTGTGTGAGGGTGGGTCCGGACTGTCTGTGTGAGGGTGGGTCCGGACTGTCTGTGTGAGGGTGGGTCCGAACTGTCTGTGTGAGGGTGGGTCCGGACTGTCTGAGTGAGGGTGACAGTCCGGACTGTCTGTGTGAGGGTGGGTCCAGACTGTCTGTGTGAGGGTGGGTCCGGACTGTCTGTGTGAGGGTGACAGTCCGGACTGTCTGTGTGAGGGTGGGTCCAGACTGTCTGTGTGAGGGTGGGTCCGGACTGTCTGTGTGAGGGTGACAGTCCAGACTGTCTGTGTGAGGGTGGGTCCGGACTGTCTGTGTGAGGGTGGGTCCGGACTGTCTGTGTGAGGGTGGGTCCAGACTGTCTGTGTGAGGGTGACAGTCCGGACTGTGTGTGTGAGGGTGGGTCCGGACTGTCTGTGTGAGGGTGGGTCCGGACTGTCTGTGTGAGGGTGGGTCCGGACTGTCTGTGTGAGGGTGGGTCCAGACTGTCGGTGTGAGGGTGGGTCCGGACTGTCTGTGTGAGGGTGGGTCCGGACTGTCTGTGTGAGGGTGGGTCCAGACTGTCTGTGTGAGGGTGACAGTCCGGACTGTGTGTGTGAGGGTGGGTCCGGACTGTCTGTGTGAGGGTGGGTCCGGACTGTCTGTGTGAGGGTGGGTCCGGACTGTCTGTGTGAGGGTGACAGTCCGGACTGTCTGTGTGAGGGTGGGTCCGGACTGTCTGTGTGAGGGTGACAGTCCGGACTGTCTGTGTGAGGGTGGGTCCGGACTGTCTGTGTGAGGGTGGGTCCGGACTGTCTGTGTGAGGGTGACAGTCCGGACTGTCTGTGTGAGGGTGGGTCCGGACTGTCTGTGTGAGGGTGACAGTCCGGACTGTCTGTGTGAGGGTGGGTCCGGACTGTCTGTGTGAGGGTGGGTCCGGACTGTCTGTGTGAGGGTGGGTCCAGACTGTCTGTGTGAGGGTGGGTCCGGACTGTCTGTGTGAGGGTGGGTCCAGACTGTCTGTGTGAGGGTGGGTCCAGACTGTCTGTGTGAGGGTGACAGTCCAGACTGTCTGTGTGAGGGTGGGTCCGGACTGTCTGTGTGAGGGTGGGTCCAGACTGTCTGTGTGAGGGTGACAGTCCAGACTGTCTGTGTGAGGGTGGGTTCGGACTGTCTGTGTGAGGGTGGGTCCCGACTGTCTGTGTGAGGGTGGGTCCGGACTGTCTGTGTGAGGGTGGGTCCGGACTGTCTGTGTGAGGGTGGGTCCGGACTGTCTGTGTGAGGGTGACAGTCCAGACTGTCTGTGTGAGGGTGGGTCCGGACTGTCTGTGTGAGGGTGGGTCCGGACTGTCTGTGTGAGGGTGGGTCCGGACTGTCTGTGTGAGGGTGGGTCCAGACTGTCTGTGTGAGGGTGGGTCCAGACTGTCTGTGTGAGGGTGGGTCCGGACTGTCTGTGTGAGGGTGGGTCCGGACTGTCTGTGTGAGGGTGGGTCCCGACTGTCTGTGTGAGGGTGGGTCCGGACTGTCTGTGTGAGGGTGGGTCTGTCTGTGTGAGGGTGGGTCCGGACTGTCTGTGTGAGGGTGGGTCCGGACTGTCTGTGTGAGGGTGGGTCCGGACTGTCTGTGTGAGGGTGGGTCCGGACTGTCTGTGTGAGGGTGGGTCCGGACTGTCTGTGTGAGGGTGGGTCCGGACTGTCTGTGTGAGGGTGGGTCCGGACTGTCTGTTTGAGGGTGGGTCCGGACTGTCTGTGTGAGGGTGGGTCCGGACTGTCTGTGTGAGGGTGGGTCCGGACTGTCTGTGTGAGGGTGGGTCCGGACTGTCTGTGTGAGGGTGGGTCCAGACTGTCTGTGTGAGGGTGACAGTCCGGACTGTCTGTGTGAGGGTGGGTCCAGACTGTCTGTGTGAGGGTGGGTCCGGACTGTCTGTGTGAGGGTGGGTCCGGACTGTCTGTGTGAGGGTGGGTCCCGACTGTCTGTGTGAGGGTGGGTCCGGACTGTCTGTGTGAGGGTGGGTCTGTCTGTGTGAGGGTGGGTCCGGACTGTCTGTGTGAGGGTGGGTCCGGACTGTCTGTGTGAGGGTGGGTCCGGACTGTCTGTGTGAGGGTGGGTCCGGACTGTCTGTGTGAGGGTGGGTCCGGACTGTCTGTGTGAAGGTGGGTCCGGACTGTCTGTGTGAGGGTGGGTCCGGACTGTCTGTGTGAGGGTGACAGTCCGGACTGTCTGTGTGAGGGTGGGTCCGGACTGTCTGTGTGAGGGTGGGTCCGGACTGTCTGTGTGAGGGTGACAGTCCAGACTGTCTGTGTGAGGGTGGGTCCGGACTGTCTGTGTGAGGGTGACAGTCCAGACTGTCTGTGTGAGGGTGGGTCCGGACTGTCTGTGTGAGGGTGGGTCCGGACTGTCTGTGTGAGGGTGGGTCCAAACTGTCTGTGTGAGGGTGGGTCCGGACTGTCTGTGTGAGGGTGGGTCCGGACTGTCTGTGTGAGGGTGGGTCCGGACTGTCTGTGTGAGGGTGGGTCCGGACTGTCTGTGTGAGGGTGGGTCCGGACTGTCTGTGTGAGGGTGGGTCCGGACTGTCTGTGTGAGGGTGGGTCCAGACTGTCTGTGTGAGGGTGGGTCCGGACTGTCTGTGTGAGGGTGGGTCCGGACTGTCTGTGTGAGGGTGGGTCCGGACTGTCTGTGTGAGGGTGGGTCCGGACTGTCTGTGTGAGGGTGGGTCCAGACTGTCTGTGTGAGGGTGGGTCCGGACTGTCTGTGTGAGGGTTGGTCCAGACTGTCTGTGTGAGGGTGGGTCCAGACTGTCTGTGTGAGGGTGGGTCCAGACTGTCTGTGTGAGGGTGGGTCCGGACTGTCTGTGTGAGGGTGGGTCCGGACTGTCTGTGTGAGGGTGGGTCCGGACTGTCTGTGTGAGGGTGGGTCCGGACTGTCTGTGTGAGGGTGACAGTCCAGACTGTCTGTGTGAGGGTGGGTCCGGACTGTCTGTGTGAGGGTGGGTCCGGACTGTCTGTGTGAGGGTGGGTCCGGACTGTCTGTGTGAGGGTGGGTCCGGACTGTCTGTGTGAGGGTGGGTCCGGACTGTCTGTGTGAGGGTGGGTCCGGACTGTCTGTGTGAGGGTGACAGTCCGGACTGTCTGTGTGAGGGTGGGTCCGGACTGTCTGTGTGAGGGTGGGTCCGGACTGTCTGTGTGAGGGTGGGTCCGGACTGTCTGTGTGAGGGTGGGTCCAGACTGTCTGTGTGAGGGTGGGTCCGGACTGTCTGTGTGAGGGTGACAGTCCAGACTGTCTGTGTGAGGGTGGGTCCGGACTGTCTGTGTGAGGGTCGGTCCGGACTGTCTGTCTGAGGGTGGGTCCAGACTGTCTGTGTGAGGGTGGGTCCGGACTGTCTGTGTGAGGGTGGGTCCGGACTGTCTGTGTGAGGGTGGGTCCGGACTGTCTGTGTGAGGGTGGGTCCGGACTGTCTGTGTGAGGGTGGGTCCGGACTGTCTGTGTGAGGGTGGGTCCGGACTGTCTGTGTGAGGGTGGGTCCGGAATGTCTGTGTGAGGGTGGGTCCGGACTGTCTGTGCGAGGGTGACAGTCCAGACTGTCTGTGTGAGCGTGGGTCCGGACTGTCTGTGTGAGGGTGGGTCCGGACTGTCTGTGTGAGGGTGACAGTCCAGACTGTCTGTGTGAGGGTGACAGTCCAGACTGTCTGTGTGAGGGTGGGTCCGGACTGTCTGTGTGAGGGTGGGTCCGGACTGTCTGTGCGAGGGTGACAGTCCAGACTGTCTGTGTGAGCGTGGGTCCGGACTGTCTGTGTGAGGGTGGGTCCGGACTGTCTGTGTGAGGGTGACAGTCCAGACTGTCTGTGTGAGGGTGGGTCCGGACTGTCTGTGTGAGGGTGGGTCCGGACTGTCTGTGTGAGGGTGGGTCCGGACTGTCTGTGTGAGGGTGGGTCCGGACTGTCTGTGTGAGGGTGACAGTCCAGACTGTCTGTGTGAGGGTGACAGTCCGGACTGTCTGTGTGAGGGTGGGTCCAGACTGTCTGTGTGAGGGTGACAGTCCGGACTGTCTGTGTGAGGGTGGGTCCGGACTGTCTGTGTGAGGGTGACAGTCCAGACTGTCTGTGTGAGGGTGACAGTCCAGACTGTCTGTGTGAGGGTGGGTCCGGACTGTCTGTGTGAGGGTGGGTCCGGACTGTCTGTGTGAGGGTGGGTCCGGACTGTCTGTGTGAGGGTGGGTCCAGACTGTCTGTGTGAGGGTGGGTCCAGACTGTCTGTGTGAGGGTGACAGTCCAGACTGTCTGTGTGAGGGTGGGTCCGGACTGTCTGTGTGAGGGTGGGTCCGGACTGTCTGTGTGAGGGTGGGTCCGGACTGTCTGTGTGAGGGTGGGTCCAGACTGTCTGTGTGAGGGTGGGTCCAGACTGTCTGTGTGAGTGTGGGTCCGGACTGTCTGTGTGAGGGTGGGTCCGGACTGTGGTATGATTCTGGATTTGCCGTGTAGTGGTCCGTTTTCTCTCACTTTTTTCATATTGAAGGCGGCTAGCGGCGATGCGAGCGGAGAGAGGGAGCAGAGACTTTGTGGCTGAAATTCAGACAGATTGACCCTGCAATAATGGGATTGTGTAACTCAGAGTTTCCTGCCTCTCAAATATAATCACCGGTACAGACATCAGCAAGCTCGCTCACTGATCACATTCAGCAATTCCCTGAACAGAGTCTCCCTTTCAGTGTCAGTGACTCAAATCAATCTCATTGCAGCCAAGCTGCCCGTGTTAACACAAGACAATCCTTCAGATCTCACACAAACCAATACCCACCCTGCCCATGTAACTGTCTAACTGTTTTTTAAAGGAAAGAATTGTACCCTCCTCTCCCGCTGCATCTAGCAGCTCGTTCCAGATGCTCACCACCCTCTGGCTGAAGAAATTCCTCCTCATCTCTGTTTTAAAGGATCGTCCCTTTAGTCTGAGATGGTGTCCTCTGGTTCTAGTTGTTTCCTACAAGTGGAAACATTCTCTCCACGTCCACTCTATCCAGGCCTTGCAATATCCTGTATGTTTCAATAAGATCCCCTCTCATCCTTCTAAACTCCAACGAGTACAGACCCAGAGTCCACAACCGTTCCTCATACAAGTTCTTCATTCCAGGGATCATTCTTGTGAACCTCCTCTGGACCCTTTCCAAGGCCAGCACATCCTTCCTTAGATACGGGGCCCAAAACTGCTCACAATTCTCCAAATGGGGTCTGACCAGAGCCTTATACAGCCTCAGAAGTACATCCCTGGTCTTGTATTCTAGCCCTCTTGACATGAATGCGAACATTGCATTTGCCTACCTAACTGCCGACTGAACCTGCACGTTAACCTTAAGAGAATCGTGAACAAGGACTCCCAAGTCCCTTTGTGTTTCTGATTTCCGAAGCATTTCCCTATTTAGAAAATAATCTATGCCTAGATTCCTCCTTCCAAAGTGCTTAACCTCACACTTTTCCACATTGTATTCCATCTGCCACTTCATTGCCCACTCTCCGAGCTTGTCCAAGTCCTTCTACAGCCCCCTTGCTTCCTCAATACTACCTGTCTCTCCACAGATCTTTATATCATCTGCAAATTTAGCAACAGTGCCTTCAGTTCCTTCTTCCAGATCATTAATGTATATTGTAAAAAGTTGTGGTCCCAACACCGACCCCTGAGACACACCACTAGTCACCAGCTGCCATCCTGAAAAAGGCCCCTTTATCCCCACTCTCTGCCTTCTGCCAGTCAGCCAATCCACTATCCATGCCAGGATCTTACCCTGAACACCATGGGCTCTTAACTTATTTAACAGTCTCCTCGGCGGCACCTGAAAATCAAAATAAATTATGTCCACTGGTTCTTCTTTGTCTAACTTCCTCAAAGAACTCTAACAGATTTGTCAGACATGACCTCTCCTTGACGAAACCGTGCTGACTCAGTCCTATTTTATCATGCACTTCCAAGTACTCCTTATCGATGCTCCTCATTATTTTATGGACCTCTATAAGATCACCCCTAAGCCTCCTATGCTCCAGGGAAAAAAGTCCCAGCCTATCCAGCCTCTCCTTATAACTCAGACCATCAAATCCCGGTAGCATCCTCGTAAATCTCTTCTGCACTCTTTCTAGTTTAACAATATCCTTCCTATAATAGGGTGACCAGAACTGAACACAGTATTCCATGTGTGGTCTTACCAATGTCTTCGACAACTTCAACAAGACGTCCCAACTCCTGTATTCAATATTCTGACCAATAAAACCTAGCATGCTGAGTGCCTTCTTCACCGCCCTGTCCACCTGCGACTCCACCTTCAAGGAGCTAGGAACCTGTACCCCTAGATCTCTTTGTTCTGTAACTCTCTGCAACTCCCTCCCATTTACTGAGGAGGTCCTGCCCTGATTTGATCACCCAAAATGCATCACCTCACATTTATCCAAATTAAACTCCATCTGCCATTAATCGGCCCACTGGCCCAATTGGTCAAGAGGTGATTGCACTGGAGGGGGTACAGAGGAGATTCACCAGGAGGCTGCCTGGGATGGAGCATCTGAGCTATAAGGAGAGACTGGATAGGCTTTAATTGTTTGCTTTGGAGCAGAGAGGCTGAGGGGGGGGGATATGATTGAGGTGTGTAAGATTATGAGGGGTTTGGACAGGGTACATAGGAAGCAGCTGTTCCCCTTGGTTGATGGGTCAATCACAGGGGGCATAGTTTTAGGGTGAGGGACAGGAGATTTCTTGGGGATTTGAGAGAAACAATTTCACTCAGAGGGTGTTGAGAATCTGGAATGCACGGCCCGGGAAGGTAGTGGAGGCTGGAAACCTCACAACCTTTAAATGGAGCGTGCTTGGATGAGCATTTGAAACACCCTCACATTCAAGGATATGGGACAAGTGCTGGTAAGTGGGATTAGCGTGTGTGTAGAAGTCGACTATTTCCTAATACACCTGGTAGGTAAAAGAGAGATATTTAGGATAAATATTAAGCCCCAGTTTTACCCATTTTAAATTAAGGATTTCAACACTCTCATAACCTCAGGTCACCTCAAAACACACAGCTTACAAAACAGCACAACATAAAAACACATCATTCAACAGAAACACAAAAGAACCTGATACATGCAAAAGCATTCGATAGTAAAACAAACACTTTAACTGAACTAATGAATACATTTTCCAAGACAGTGTCCGAGGACAGGGCAGACTCCATAGCAACAGCATAGCAATGGCACAGTAACATGAAGGCGCTATTGTTATAACAGCTAAGTCAGCAAGAGACCAGTTCAAGCTGGTCGCGATAATAGCACAGTATCGCATTCTTTACATATACAAGTATGCAGACCCGAAACAATTAAAACTAATGTTGCACATACAAGACAGACAGCTAACCGTCAAATCAAACTCATTCTAACCCAAACCAATTAGGATTACATAGGGGTGTAGATAGATGGCTAAAGACTGATATGATTTAGTATAACTGTGATGGTCCGTACGGCCATCTTTATTCATGAATCATTTATACCTTGATCTAACTTACTCGCTGTCTCTCTATTTTTCATGTTTTCACCTTTCCACTCTAACTCTTGAAGTAAATGTTTGCCGTAAGCAAGAAAATCATTTCTGTATCATTTGAAGTTAAATTGTGGACACATTGGGCGTCATTCTCCGACTCCCCCAGCGGGTCAGAGAATGGCCGTTGGCCGCCGTGAATCCCGCCCCCACCGGTTGCCGAAGTCTCCGGTACCGGATATTCGGCGGGGCGGGAATTGGGCCGCGCCGGTTGGCGGGCACCCCCGCTGGATTCTCCGGCTTGGATGGGCCGAAGTCCCTCCGAGAAATTGCCTGTCCCGCCGGCGTAAATCAAAGCTGGTATTTACCGGCGGGACCAGGCGGCGTGGGCGGGCTCCGGGGTCCTGGGGGGGCGCGGGGCGATCTGACCCCGGGGGGTGAACCCACGGTGGCCTGGCCCGCGATCGGGGCCCACCGATCCGCGGGCGGGCCTGTGCCGTGGGAGCACTCTTTCCCTTCCGCCTCCGCCACGGTCTCCACCATGGCGGAGGTGGAAGAGACTCCCTCCACTGCGCATGCGCGGGAAACTGTCAGCGGCCGCTGACGCTCCTGCGGATGCGCCGCCCCGACATGTCATTTCCGCGCCAGCTGGCGGGGCACCAAACGCCGTTTCCGCCAGCTGGCGGGGCGGAAATCCCTCCGGCGTTGGCCTAGCCCCTCAATGTTGGGGCTCGGCCCCCAAAGATGCGGAGCATTCCGCACCTTTGGGGCGGCGCGATGCCCATCTGATTGGCGCCGTTTTGGGCGCCAGTCGGCGGACATCGTGCCGTTGGGGGAGAATTTCGCCCATTACTTCTCTTTGAGTCCT
Source organism: Scyliorhinus torazame (assembly GCF_047496885.1). Classification (NCBI taxonomy): domain Eukaryota; kingdom Metazoa; phylum Chordata; class Chondrichthyes; order Carcharhiniformes; family Scyliorhinidae; genus Scyliorhinus; species Scyliorhinus torazame. The sequence goes on from NC_092714.1 coordinate 4,344,352, forward strand.
TTTGCATGCCGGACTTATTAGAGAATAAGATTTAAGTGATTCTCAATTGTGATCAAATAGAAGACAATAAACAATTCTTATTTGCACCCGAGAAGTGTTAACTCAAATTTCTACTGAGGTTTAGTGTTCGCAAGTGCCACTAGATCCGCATGGTAGATCTCTACAGCATGATTAGTGGTAGTCATTGTCAGTGCAGACTCGATGGGCCGAAGGGCCTTTTTTGTGCTGTGACTGTATCTGCACCGTCTGCCATCAGCTTACTCCCATCAGTGTGTGAGTGCGAATCCAGACACTGTTTAAATGAGTTGAGGGTTTCAGGCAGTGACTTCATCCTGTCGATGGCGGACAGGCTTTGGGGAGTCAGGGGGTGAGTTACTCTTTGTGAAGAATTTTCAGCCTCTGATCTGCTCTTGCAGCCACAGTATTAATATGACTGAACCAGTACAGCTCCTGGTCAATGGTAACCCATCTGCTCTATATCTATCCCATTTAGCACGGTGCCAGTGCCACACAACACGATGGAGGGTATCCTCAATGTGAAGATGGGACTTTGCCTCCACAAGCACGGGCCGATACTGTCAGGGACAGATCCATCTGCAGCAGGCAGGTGGGGGAGGATGAGGTCAAGTATGTTTTTCCCTCTTGTTGGTTCCCTCACACCTGCTGCAGTCCCAGTCTAGCAGCTCTGTCCTTTAGGACCCGGCCAGCTCGGTCTGTGGTGGTAATACCGAGCCACTCTTGGTGATGGACATTGAAACCCCCACCCAGAGAATATTCTGCGCCCTCGCCACCCTCCGAGCTTCCTCCAAGTGGTGTTCAACATGGAGGAGTAACTGATTCATCAGCTGATGGTGGCCGGTACGTGGTAATCAGCAGGAGGTTTCCTTGCGCATGTATAACCTGAAGCCAGGAGACTTCCTGGGGTCCAGAGTGGAAGTTGAGGACTCGCAGGAAACTCCCTCCTGACTGTATCCCACTGTGTCGCCCCCTCTGCTGGGTCTGACCTGCCGGTGAGACAGGACATACCCAGGAATGGTGAGAGTGGAGTCCCGGACATTGTCTGTGAGGTACGATTCTGTGAGTGTGACTACGTCAGGCTATAGTTTGACGAGTCTGTGAGAAGCTCTTCCAACTTTGGCACAAGCCCCCAGATGTTAGTGAGGATCTTGCAGGGTCGGCAGGGCTGGGTTTGCTGTTGTCGATTCCGGTGCCTGGCTCAATGCCGGGTGGTCCGTCCGGATTCATTCCTTTTAGTCTTTGTAACTAAGCCCAGTTATTTCAGAGGGCATTTCAGAGTCAAGCACATTGCTGTGGGTCTGGAGTCACAGGCAGGCCAGACCGGGCAGATTTCCTTCCCTAAAGGACATTAGTGATCCTAATTTGGACTTTCGTTCTCTTTGTCCATTTTCTCATCCACTCTTCTGAAGTTGCAGAAGGTGTTGGGTACGGTGGGGCAGGTGCGGTCTTCCCTCAGGTACTCAGCCCAGGGGCCAGTCATGTGATAGTCAGGGCCAATGGGAGATTAGACTGAAGCAGTTTGGTTCCATGTGAAGTGAGCATTGAGCTGAATGTTCCACAGGCAGTGACCTCAGATTAACCCTTCCAACTACTTCACCAGCAACCTTTCCTTGAGGTCAGGAGGGGCTGGTTTACAATGTTCAGCTCCATTCACTGGCGTCCGCTAATAAAACTGCCCGTGCCAACCTGTGGGTATTGTCGACATCCCACCCCATCACCAGGAAGGGAGGGGGGGAGATAGGTCAGCCCCTTCAGACTGTTCCATTTGTCAATTAGATCATGGCTGTTCTGCATCTTAAGTCCATTCACCATCTTCCCTCCTTATTATTATTATTATTATATGATTATTAACCCTTCATAACCTTAACTGACAAAATCTAGGTTTTGAAATCTTCGACTGACTGCTCTTTTGCGGGGAGAGTTCCAAATTTCCACAGCCTTTTTTGTGGATAAACAGGAAAGGACACAAATGCTAAAATAAATGCTGTTCGGAAACATGGGAACAAAGGGGGTTAATGTGTAATCTCGAAGCCTGATAGAATCTCCTGCATTTGCATTCTGTCCTGGATTGTTAAAGCTGCTCTCCTGAGATAAGCAGCTGTAACCTCTCACAGAGTAGAGCTGCTTGTAACTCAAATAACGTGGGGCCAGTGACCTTGAGCAAGAGGGGACAGGCATGGGCAAGTGAAAGGAATAGGATATAAATATATACTGCAGCCAGGCAAGAAGGCTGAACACCTATCAAAGATAATACAGCGACATAAAGCAGCAGCTCTGGAGACAGTCCCTCAGCACGAACGCAGCTCACACTGAACGTTAATGTGTGAGGTCTTGGCTCAGTGAGAAGTTGGTTCACAAGCAACCGATACTCTGAGGAGTCAACACATCAGTCACATGAGGGTCTAGTCCTCTGGCCAGTCCTTCAGCAAGGATGCATTCAGTTTAAAAGCAGCCAATATTTTACAGCCCAAAAGGAGATATTGCCAAAAAGCCGTTTGAATTGGTCAATTTTCAGAAATTGGTCAAACATTATCCTACTCGCAATTCACTGGATGTAGAAATTGGACCGAACAAAAACCCTTGACAACCTAACATAGGCGCACACCCTCAATATGCTCAACAGAAGGCAGAGGCACTTGATTCACACAATGAAATGTGATATCCAAGATTTATATGATTTGGTTCAAACATTGGATTACTATGAGCAACTATAGATCTGCGAATAATACTAACCAGCTAAGGAACCACCGTCTGAATGTACCCTCACGTTCTTTGGAAATGCTAATTCCAAAGAACTGCTTCAGAAGAGCGAGGCCTAATGATGTTGAAATGGCAGAATCCCCCCTGTTAATGGACTATGCAGGAATCCCCCCTGTTAATGGACTATGCAGGAATCCCCCCTGTTAATGGACTATGCAGGAATCCCCCCTGTTAATGGACTATGCAGGAATCCCCCCTGTTAATGGACTATGCAGGAATCCCCCCTGTTAATGGACTATGCAGGAATCCCCCCTGTTAATGGACTATGCAGGAATCCCCCCTGTTAATGGACTATGCAGGAATCCCCCCTGTTAATGGACTATGCAGGAATCCCCCCTGTTAATGGACTATGCATGAATCCAGGTTGGAGATTGTTGCAATATGTAAGAAGGTACAATCAAGGCAGGAGGGGTTTGCGACAATGATTGTCAGGGATATCATGATATGCAAACATGCAACCAATCAACACTCAGAATAGGACACAACCAATGGGCAGTCAGGACACTCAGAGGTGGCATCACCACAAGGGGGCATGACATAAACACTAGAAAAGGGATGAGGCACTCACACCCTGCCTCTTTCCACAGACAGACATCGAGAGAGTTAGACAGGGTTGATCAGCAGCATCACACCCCAGCACGTGGCTTAGAGCAAGCTGCTACAGTTAGACGGAGTTACTACAGTTAGATTAGCAGAGAGTCGAACTCATTTGAGAACTGTGTTAATGGTTCAATAAACACGTTGAACTCATTTCAAAGTCTGGAGCATCCTTTAGTTAAGACTGCATCAAGTAGCAGCCTGTGTTATCCGAAGCAGCATAACACAACGAGGGATATGCTTTTTGCACGATGTGTGTTCTGGGACAGAGGCAGTGACTTGCAAGGTTAATCCACACACATGGGAACACATTCCTCTGAGCGATCAACAGCAGTTCGGATGTTAAGGGGACAGAGTTCAGAAGTATTGGAAAAGAGCAGCAAACTGATATTTTAAAATTATTGGTGGTAAGATAAACTGTTAAATGAATACCGAGGTGTACTGAGCTCTTAACCTTGACCACAAACCGGAAAAGTTCAGGTCGAACTTACGAGTTGAGAATATAATATGGGGGGGTGTGGGCTCACCTATCTAGAGATTATAACAGAGCTTTGAATTTTGTCATGTTTGACCCCACAATGCGCTTCCAATCACATTTCCATGACATCACTGAGGCCAGCTATTTCTACCCCCATAACTTTGGCCGATTCGGCCCCTGTCCCAGTTCATCAGTTGCAGGAACACTCAATCGGGGCTGGTTTAGCACAGAGCTAGATAGCTGGCTTTTAAAGCAGACTAATGCAGGCCAGCAGCGCGGGTTCAATTCCCGTACCAGCCTCCCCGAACAGATGCCAGAATGTGGTGACGAGGGGCTTTTCACAGGAACTTCATTTGTAGCCTACTTATGGCAATATGCGATTATCATTTTCATTGGTGCCTTTTTTACCTCTATTCTCAAGTATTTTAATACACGTCTGGCTGGTCACCGTAATTCTACCCTCCATAAACTTAAAGCCACCCAAAGCTCCGTTGCCTGTGTCTCAACTGACTTCAGTTCATTCACCAATCACCCCTGTGCTCACTGACCAACGCAAAGTCTTGGTGAAACAACACCTTGATTGAAAAATTCTCATCCTTGTTTTCAAATCTCTCTGTAGTCTTTCCCGTGTCTGTGTAACTCTTCCAGTCCCAGAACTCTCGGAGATATCTACATTCCTCTCATTCTGACCTCTTGTATATCCCCAATTATAATCACACCACCATTGGTGGATGTGTCTTCAAAGAACTAAGAACAAAGAAAAGTACAGCACAGGAACAGGCCCTTCGGCCCTCCAAGCCTCTGCCAACCATGCTGCCCTAACTTTAAAAAAAACCTTCTGCCCTTACTCGGTCCGTATCCCTCTATTTCCTCCCTATTCATGGACCCATCCAGATGCCTCTTAAATGTTCTTAATGTGCTGTTTCCACCACATCCTCTGGCAGCGCGTTCCAGGCACCCACTACTCTCTGTGTGAAACACGTACCGCGCACATCTCCCTTAAACCTTCCCCCTCTCACCTTGAACCTGTGCCCCCTTGTAATTGACACTTCCATCCTTGGAAAAAGCCTCTGACTATTCACCCTGTCTATGCCTCTCATAATTTTGTAGGCCTCTATCAGGTCTCCCCTCAGCCTCCGTCTTTCCAGTGAAAACAATCCTAGTTTATTCAGCCGCTCCTCATACCCTGGATCCCGAGCTCTGGAATTCTCTCCCTAAACCTGTCTACTCCTCTACGTCACTTTCCTCCAATAAAACATGGATTAAAACATTCCCATTTGTCAAAGCTTATGATCATTGGACCTAATATCTCCTTCTGCAGCTCAGTTATGCATTTACAATGTTCCTGTCAAGCAGCTCGGATCACTTCATTGTGTTAAAGGTGCTGTTTCAATATCAGCACCTGGGCAATTTCTGGGCGGGATTCTCCGTAATCGGCGCGATGTCCGCCGACCGGCTCCAAAAACGGCGCAAATCAGCCTGGCATCGCGCCGCCCCAAAGGTGCGGAATCCTCCGCATCTTGAGGGGCCGAGCCCTAACCTTGAGGGGCTAGGCCCGCGCCGGACTGATTTCCGCCCCGCCAGCTGACGCGAAACTGACTTCGCCAGGCGGCGCATGCGCTGGAGAGACAGCGGTCGCTCACAGCATCCCCGCGCATGCGCAGTGGAGGGGGTCTCTTCCGCCTCCGCCATAGTGGAGACCGTGGCGAAGGCGGAAGGAAAGGAGTGCCCCCACGGCACAGGCCCGCCCGCGGATCGGTGGGCCCCGATCGCGGGCCAGGCCACCGTGGGGGCACCCCCCGGGGCTAGATCGCCCTGCGCCCCCCCGAGGACCCCGGAGCCCGTCCGCGCTGCCTTCTCCCGCCGGTAAGAGAGGTGGTTTAACCCGGCGGGGGGGTCGGAGAATCTCGCCCCTGGTATCCAATATTTGAAGGACCTTGGCCGAGATTCTCTGGCCCACCGATCGGGGCCCACCGATCCGCAGGCGGGCCTGTGCCGTGGGGGCACTCTTTTCCTTCCGCCTTCGCCACGGTCTCTACCATGGCGGAGGCGGAAGAGACCCCCTCCACACATGTGTGGCTCCTTTCGCAAGATGGCTGCCTCCCTTTGCCTCGTGGTGAGTATAGGCGTTAGTTTTACCGATTTCTTTTGTGGTCACCTCGCAGTAGTTTTCAAACTTTTCTAGGACTGTCTGGAAGTCTCTCTTGTCCTGCCTTTTGGAGTATTTGAAGGAGTTGAAGATTCTGTTGCACTTTCACCCGCAATGCTGAGTAGAAGATCTATCTTCTCAGCATGGGCCACGCCGTCTAGGTCGGACGCTACCATGTAAATCTCAAATCTCTGTTTGAATGCACGCCAGTTGGCACTGAGATTGCCGTGGTACCTGAGCTGCTGAGGAACCGGAATCTCGATCATCTTGCCTGGGTGCTGTTGCTGGTAGTCACGGATCTTGCTGAGTTGAATTATATAGATTCAACAGGCATTACTGGTACCATGATGTGTTATGTACTCTGGGATAACACAGGCTGCAACTCGATGCAGCTTTGATCAAAAGATACTCCAGACTTTGAAGTAAGTTCAATGTGATTTATTGAACCATTAACACAGTTCTCTATGAGTTCGACTCCCCTGCTAATCTTGCTATAGTAACTCAGTCTAACTAATGTTCTCTAAGCCACGTGGTGGGTGTGATGCTTCTGATCTGCCCCTGTCCTTCTCTCTAAGTGTCGCCTGCGGAAAGAGACAGAGCATGTGTGCCCTGTCCTTATATATGGGTTGTGTAATGCCCCCTTGTGGTAGTGTCACCTCTGGGTGTCTTGACTGCCTATTGGTCGTGTCCGATTCTATGTGTTCACTAGCTGTATGTCTGCACGTCATGACATCTCCGGTGCTCCGTCTAGTGTTTACTTAGTAGCAGTGTATTTACATTAACCCCTTGTGTATTTACAGTGATGCATGTCACCACAATGCCCACACGGTAGGGGGACTCCAGGCATTCTTCCTCTGGATCCGTTGTGCTGCCAGGATCAGAATCCTGTAATTGTTGTTGCACACTCTGAACGCGCTGTCGTCGGAATTGGGAGCGCTGGCCCCTGACTGGTGGTGCAGACCTGCACAAGGCTGCACAGTGTCCAGGCTTCCCGCAGTTTAAACATCGCCTGAATCTTGCAGGGCAGTGTTTCTTTAAGTGGGCGGTGCCACAGTTCGAGCACGTCATGACGTCGGCGTCCTGACGCTCCGCGCGTCGTCGCACATGCGCAGTGCGGGTGTTGGCTGCTTCGTTAGCCCGTTCGCATCGCGCATGCGTGGGGCCCCGGGAAAAGTGCGCGAAATGGCCGCTTTCATCAATGCTGAGGCGCTGCATCCGGGAGATGGCCTGCACGCTCTCTGCCTCGTGGGAGGCAAGTTTCTCATCTTCAGCCAATCTGCACTGGGCATAGCGATTTTTGGCGTGCTCATGCACTGTGCATGTTTCAATCGCGACTGGCAGGGTCATGTGCTTGATTTTCAGTAGCTGCTCTCTCAGAGGATCAGAGTGAACTCCAAAAACGATTTGGTCTCTGATCATGGAGTCAGCAAGAAGATTTCATTGGTGTCCACTTCACAGTGACTGTCAAACTTGTCCAGGATTGTCTGAAACTTTGTCTTGTCCTGGCCTTCGGTGAAGTGAAAAGAGTTGAAGAGTTGGATGGCTTGATCACCCGCTGTTGAGAGGAGAAGCGCGATCTTCCTTGCATCAGACGCACCCTCGAGGTCTGAAGCTTCGATGTACAGCAGAAACTTTTGCTTGAATATCCGCCAGTTGGCACTGAGATCGCCGGAGGTCCTGAGCTGGTGAGGAGCCAGAATCTTCTCCATGGTGCCGGGGTACATTCGCTGGTCGTCAGGAACGGACTGAGGTAAACCACCTAGATTCAGCAGTCACCTGGTAGCATGTCGTGTTATGTACTCTGGGATAACACAGGCTGCAACTGGATGCAGCTTTAACCAAAAGATACTCCAGAGCTTGAAGTTGGTTCAATCTGATTTATTGAACCAGTAGCACAGTTAGCACAGTACGAAGTCTTACAACACCAGGTGTATTGGTGTAAGGTAAGTGCCATATTATATTATTACATTATTAGCATTGTGCAGGCCAAGGATTGGAGGTGGAGGAGCAGTCTCTGTCAGCGAGAGAACCTGAGAACATCTCAGAAGGTAAGCAAGTGATTTTTACTTTTATACCTTTTTTTCAAATTGTGTGTGTCGGGGGGAAACTGAAGTGACATCACAGAAAAGCTGTGACCTGAGTGGCTGGTTGGGATTCTAACCTAAATTTTTTTGAGTATTTGGGAACTATTTAAACATAATAACTTAATTATAATTTAGAGGATATCTAAGCCAGAGATCGGAGGATATTATAGTTAGCTATCGCATTTCTATTAGAAATCTAGTGCTAGGAAACAGATAGTTGACAGTAACTTTGTAATTTAAAAAAAGTATTTATAAAAAAAAAAAGACAAATTTTAATTTTAATTAATTGACGCAATGTCAGTTAGAGGGGTGCTGTGCTCTGACTGTGAGATGTGGCAGGTCCGGGAGGCTTCCAGCGTCCCGGATGGCTTCATCTGCAGAAAGTGCACCCAACTGCAGCTCCTCACAGACCGCATGGTTCGGTTGGAGCAGCAATTGGATGCACTTAGGAGCATGCAGGTGGCGGAAAGCGTCATAGATCGCAGTTATGTAAGTGTGGTCACACCCAAGGTGCAGGCAGAGAAATGGGTGACCACCAGAAAGGGCAGGCAGTCAGTGCAGGAATCCCCTGTGGTTGTCCCCCTCTCGAACAGATATACCCCTTTGGATACTGTCGGGGGGGGATAGCCTACCAGGGGAAAACAGCAGCAGCCAGAGCAGTGGCACCACGGCTGGCTCTGATGTTCAGAAGGGAGGGTCAAAGCGCAGAAGAGTAATAGTTATAGGGGACTCTATAGTCAGGGGAACAGATAGGCGCTTCTGTGGACGTGAAAGAGACTCCAGGATGGTATGTTGCCTCCCTGGTGCCAGGGTCCAGGATGTCTCCGAACGGGTAGAGGGAATCCTGAAGGGGGAGGGCAAACAGGTAGAGGTCGTTGTACATATTGGTACTAACGACATAGGCAGGAAGGGGCATGAGGTCCTGCAGCAGGAGTTCAGGGAGCTAGGCAGAAAGTTAAAAGACAGGACCTCGAGGGTTGTAATCTCGGGATTACTCCCTGTGCCACGTGCCAGTGAGGCTAGAAATAGGAAGATAGAGCAGACAAACACGTGGCTAAACAGCTGGTGTAGGAGGGAGGGTTTCTGTTATCTGGACCACTGGGAGCTCTTCCGGGGCAGGTGTGACCTGTATAAGATGGACGGGTTGCACCTAAACCGGAGAGGCATAAATATCCTGGCCGCGAGATTTGCTAGTGTCACACGGGAGGGTTTAAACTAGTATGGCAGGGGGGTGGGCACGGGAGCAATAGGTCAGAAGGTGAGAGCGTTGAGGGAGAACTAGGGAATAGGGACAGTGTGGCTCTGAGGCAGAGCAGACGGGGAGAAGTTGCTGAACACAGCGGGTCTGGTGGCCTGAAGTGCATATGTTTTAATGCAAGGAGCATTACGGGTAAGGCAGACGAACTTAGAGCTTGGATTACTACTTGGAACTATGATGTTGTTGCCATTACAGAGACCTGGTTGAGGGAAGGGCAGGATTGGCAGCTAAACGTTCCAGGATTTAGATGTTTCAGGCGGGATAGAGGGGGATGTAAAAGGGGAGGCGGAGTTGCGCTACTTGTTCAGGAGAGTATCACAGCTATACAGCGAGAGGACACCTCAGAGGGCAGTGAGGCTATATGGGTAGAGATCAGGAATAAGAAGGGTGCAGTCACAATGTTGGGGGTATACTACAGGCCTCCCAACAGCCAGCGGGAGATAGAGGAGCAGATAGGTAGACAGATTTTGGAAAAGAGTAAAAACAACAGGGTTGTGGTGATGGGAGACTTCAACTTCCCCAATATTGACTGGGACTCACTTAGTGCCAGGGGCTTAGACGGGGCAGAGTTTGTAAGGAGCATCCAGGAGGGCTTCTTAAAACAATATGTAAACAGTCCAACTAGGGAAGAGGCGGTACTGGACCTGGTATTGGGGAATGAGCCCGGCCAGGTGGTAGATGTTTCAGTAGGGGAGCATTTCGGTAACAGTGACCACAATTCAGTAAGTTTTAAAGTACTGGTGGACAAGGATAAGAGTGGTCCGAGGATGAATGTGCTAAATTGGGGGAAGGCTAATTATAACAATATTAGGCGGGAACTGAAGAACATAGATTGGGGGCGGATGTTTGAGGGCAAATCAACATCTGACATGTGGGAGGCTTTCAAGTGTCAGTTGATAGGAATACAGGACAGGCATGTTCCTGTGAGGAAGAAAGATAAATACGGCAATTTTCGGGAACCTTGGATGACGAATGATATTGTAGGCCTCGTCAAAAAGAAAAAGGAGGCATTTGTCAGGGCTAAAAGGCTGGGAACAGACGAAGCCTGTGTGGCATATAAGGAAAGTAGGAAGGAACTTAAGCAGGGAGTCAGGAGGGCTAGAAGGGGTCATGAAAAGTCATTGGCAAATAGGGTTAAGGAAAATCCCAAGGCTTTTTACACTTACATAAAAAGCAAGAGGGTAGCCAGGGAAAGGGTTGGCCCACTGAAGGATAGGCAAGGGAATCTATGTGTGGAGCCAGAGGAAATGGGCGAGGTACTAAATGAATACTTTGCATCAGTATTCACCAAAGAGAAGGAATTGGTAGATGTTGAGTCTGGAGAAGGGGGTGTAGATAGCCTGGGTCACATTGTGATCCAAAAAGACGAGGTGTTGGGTGTCTTAAAAAATATTAAGGTAGATAAGTCCCCAGGGCCGGATGGGATCTACCCCAGAATACTGAAGGAGGCTGGAGAGGAAATTGCTGAGGCCTTGACAGAAATCTTTGGATCCTCGCTGTCTTCAGGGGATGTCCCGGAGGACTGGAGAATAGCCAATGTTGTTCCTCTGTTTAAGAAGGGTGGCAGGGATAATCCCGGGAACTACAGGCCGGTGAGCCTTACTTCAGTGGTAGGGAAATTACTGGAGAGAATTCTTCGAGACAGGATCTACTCCCATTTGGAAGCAAAAGGACGTATTAGTGAGAGGCAGCACGGTTTTGTGAAGGGGAGGTCGTGTCTCACTAACTTGATAGAGTTTTTCGAGGAGGTCACTAGGATGATTGATGCAGGTAGGGCAGTAGATGTTGTCTATATGGACTTCAGTAAGGCCTTTGACAAGGTCCCTCATGGTAGACTAGTACAAAAGGTGAAGTCACACGGGATCAGGGGTGAACTGGCAAGGTGGATACAGAACTGGCTAGGCCATAGAAGGCAGAGGGTAGCAATGGAGGGATGCTTTTCTAATTGGAGGGCTGTGACCAGTGGTGTTCCACAGGGATCAGTGCTGGGACCTTTGCTCTTTGTAGTATATATAAATGATTTGGAGGAAAATGTAACTGGTCTGATTAGTAAGTTTGCAGACGACACAAAGGTTGGTGGAATTGCGGATAGCGATGAGGACTGTCTGAGGATACAGCAGGATTTAGATTGTCTGGAGACTTGGGCGGAGAGATGGCAGATGGAGTTTAACCTGGACAAATGTGAGGTAATGCATTTTGGAAGGGCTAATGCAGGTAGGGAATATACAGTGAATGGTAGAACCCTCAAGAGTATTGAAAGTCAAAGAGATCTAGGAGTACAGGTCCACAGGTCATTGAAAGGGGCTACACAGGTGGAGAAGGTAGTCAAGAAGGCATACGGCATGCTTGCCTTCATTGGCCGGGGCATTGAGTATAAGAATTGGCAAGTCATGTTGCAGCTGTATAGAACCTTAGTTAGGCCACACTTGGAGTATAGTGTTCAATTCTGGTCGCCACACTACCAGAAGGATGTGGAGGCTTTAGAGAGGGTGCAGAAGAGATTTACCAGAATGTTGCCTGGTATGGAGGGCATAAGCTATGAGGAGCGATTGAATAAACTCGGTTTGTTCTCACTGGAACGAAGGAGGTTGAGGGGCGACCTGATAGAGGTATACAAAATTATGAGGGGCATAGACAGAGTGGATAGTCAGAGGCTTTTCCCCAGGGTAGAGGGGTCAATTACTAGGGGGCATAGGTTTAAGGTGAGAGGGGCAAAGTTTAGAGTAGATGTACGAGGCAAGTTTTTTACGCAGAGGGTAGTGGGTGCCTGGAACTCACTACCGGAGGAGGTAGTGGAGGCAGGGACGATAGGGACATTTAAGGGGCATCTTGACAAATATATGAATAGGATGGGAATAGAAGGATACGGACCCAGGAAGTGTAGAAGATTGTAGTTTAGTCGGGCAATATGGTCGGCACGGGCTTGGAGGGCCGAAGGGCCTGTTCCTGTGCTGTACATTTCTTTGTTCTTTGTTTTGTTCTAAAGTCCAACAGGTTTGTTTCGATGTCACTAGCTTTCGGAGCGCTGCTCCTTCCTCAGGTGAATGAAGAGGTCTGTTCCAGAAACACATATATAGACAAATTCAAAGATGCCAAACAATGCTAGGAATGCGAGCATTAGCAGGTGATTAAATCTTTACAGATCCAGAGATGGGGTAACCCCAGGTTAAAGAGGTGTGAATTGTACCAAGCCAGGACATTCACACCTCTTTAACCTGGGGTTACCCCATCTCTGGATCTGTAAAGATTTAATCACCTGCTAATGCTCGCATTCCAAGCATTGTTTGGCATCTTTGAATTTGTCTATATATGTGTTTCTGGAACAGACCTCTTCATTCACCTGAGGAAGGAGCAGCGCTCCGAAAGCTCGTGACATCGAAACAAACCTGTTGGACTTTAACCTGGTGTTGTAAGACTTCGTACTGTGCTCACCCCAGTCCAACGCCGGCATCTCCACATCACAGTTAGCACAGTTCTCTATGAGTTCGACTCTCTGCTAACCTAAGTGTGGTTACTCTGTCTGACTGAACCAGACTAGCTCTTAGCCACGTGCTGGAGGTGTGATACTGTACATACACCCTGACTCACTCTGTAGATGTTCATCAGTGGAAAGAGGCGGAGTGTGAGTGCCTCGTGCCTTTTATAGTGAGATACCACCCCTGAATGTCCTGCCTGCTTATTGGTCATGTCCTGTTCTCTGTGTTCATTAGCTGCCTGTCTGTGTCTGTCTGTATATCATTATCTGCATGTCTGCCTATCATGACAGCTATTGGAGGGGATTCCAGACTCCTGCGCCAATGGAATCAGGAATTCTCAAGCACCCAGAATTGGGAGATTTCAGAGAGATGGGGGACTGGAGAAAAACTAAGAGGAGAATTTAAAAATGAAGGTATTGCCAGACCAGAGCCAATGTAGATCAGCGAGAACAGTGGTGATGGATGAGATTTGGATCAGCTGAAATTTATGGAGGGTGCAGGGTGGGCAGGAAAACATTACAGTAAGGGGCACAGCTAGGCAGGGGCGGAGACAGGGCAGGGGCAGAGACAGGGCAGGGGCGGAGACAGGGCAGGGGCGGAGACAGGGCAGGGGCAGAGACAGGGCAGGGGCGGAGACAGGGCAGGGGCGGAGACAGGGCAGGGGCAGAGACAGGGCAGGGGCGGAGACAGGGCAGGGGCGGAGACAGGGCAGGGGCGGAGACAGGGCAGGGGCGGAGACAGGGCAGGGGCAGAGACAGGGCAGGGGCGGAGACAGGGCAGGGGCGGAGACAGGGCAGGGGCGGAGACAGGGCAGGGGCACAGCTAGGCAGGGGCGGAGACAGGGCAGGGGCGGAGACAGAGCAGGGGCGGAGACAGGGCAGGGGCACAGCTAGGCAGGGGCGGAGACAGGGCAGGGGCACAGCTAGGCAGGGGCGGAGACAGGGCAGGGGCACAGCTAGGCAGGGGCGGAGACAGGGCAGGGGCGGAGACAGGGCAGGGCGGAGACAGAGCAGGGGCGGAGACAGGGCAGGGGCACAGCTAGGCAGGGGCGGAGACAGGGCAGGGGCAGAGACAGGGCAGGGGCACAGCTAGGCAGGGGCGGAGACAGAGCAGGGGCACAGCTAGGCAGGGGCGGAGACAGAGCAGGGGCGGAGACAGGGCAGTGGTGGAGACAGAACAGGGGCACAGCTAGGCAGGGGCGGAGACAGGGCAGGGGCAGAGACAGGGCAGGGGCACAGCTAGGCAGGGGCGGAGACAGGGCAGGGGCGGAGACAGGGCAGGGGCACAGCTAGGCAGGGGCGGAGACAGGGCAGGGGCAGAGACAGGGCAGGGGCACAGCTAGGCAGGGGCGAAGACAGGGCAGGGGCGGAGACAGGGCAGGGGCGGAGACAGGGCAGGGGCACAGCTAGGCAGGGGCGGAGACAGGGCAGGGGCGGAGACAGGGCAGGGGCGGAGACAGGGCAGGGGCACAGCTAGGCAGGGGCGGAGACAGGGCAGGGGCGGAGACAGGGCAGGGGCGGAGACAGGGCAGGGGCACAGCTAGGCAGGGGCGGAGACAGGGCAGGGGCACAGCTAGGCAGGGGCGGAGACAGGGCAGGGGCAGAGACAGGGCAGGGGCACAGCTAGGCAGGGGCGGAGACAGAGCAGGGGCGGAGACAGGGCAGTGGTGGAGACAGGACAGGGGCACAGCTAGGCAGGGGCGGAGACAGGGCAGGGGCAGAGACAGGGCAGGGGCACAGCTAGGCAGGGGCGGAGACAGGGCAGGGGCGGAGACAGGGCAGGGGCACAGCTAGGCAGGGGCGGAGACTGGGCATGGGCAGAGACAGGGCAGGGGCACAGCTAGGCAGGGGCGAAGACAGGGCAGGGGCGGAGACAGGGCAGGGGCGGAGACAGGGCAGGGGCACAGCTAGGCAGGGGCGGAGACAGGGCAGGGGCGGAGACAGGGCAGGGGCGGAGACAGGGCAGGGGCACAGCTAGGCAGGGGCGGAGACAGGGCAGGGGCGGAGACAGGGCAGGGGCGGAGACAGGGCAGGGGCACAGCTAGGCAGGGGCGGAGACAGGGCAGGGGCACAGCTAGGCAGGGGCGGAGACAGGGCAGGGGCAGAGACAGGGCAGGGGCACAGCTAGGCAGGGGCGGAGACAGAGCAGGGGCGGAGACAGGGCAGTGGTGGAGACAGGACAGGGGCACAGCTAGGCAGGGGCGGAGACAGGGCAGGGGCAGAGACAGGGCAGGGGCACAGCTAGGCAGGGGCGGAGACAGGGCAGGGGCGGAGACAGGGCAGGGGCACAGCTAGGCAGGGGCGGAGACAGGGCAGGGGCAGAGACAGGGCAGGGGCACAGCTAGGCAGGGGCGAAGACAGGGCAGGGGCGGAGACAGGGCAGGGGCGGAGACAGGGCAGGGGCACAGCTAGGCAGGGGCGGAGACAGGGCAGGGGCGGAGACAGGGCAGGGGCGGAGACAGGGCAGGGGCACAGCTAGGCAGGGGCGGAGACAGGGCAGGGGCGGAGACAGGGCAGGGGCGGAGACAGGGCAGGGGCACAGCTAGGCAGGGGCGGAGACAGGGCAGGGGCAGAGACAGGGCAGGGGCACAGCTAGGCAGGGGCAGAGACAGGGCAGGGGCGGAGACAGGGCAGGGGCGGAGACAGGGCAGGGGCACAGCTAGGCAGGGGCGGAGACAGGGCAGGGGCGGAGACAGGGCAGGGGCGGAGACAGGGCAGGGGTAGAGACAAGGCAGGGGTAGAGACAAGGCAGGGGTAGAGACAGGGCAGGGGTAGAGAAAGGGCAGGGGTAGAGAAAGGGCAGGGGTAGAGAATGGGCAGGGGTAGAGACAAGGCAGGGGCAGAGTTAGGCAGGGACGGGGCAGGGGTAGAGACAAGTGATGTTATGAAGTTGTGCTTCTCCCTATCTATCTGCTGGAGACAACGTCTCCCTGTCTACGCTTCAAAACCCTTTCAAATTCTGAACACCTCCATTAAACACCTTAAAATAATCAGTTGTTGAATTGTTGAACAGAGATTCTACTGCGCAAGGTGAGCAGCACAGTTCAATACAATGTTCTCAATTTATCCACCTCTGTTCTGTATTCATCAAGTTAACATTGAAATATCTGATTAAACCACAAGTGAGTTACCAAATATCAGATTAAAATAAAATTGATTTTATCACTTGTATTTGATACTAATCAGAGTTGCTGTCGCACAAGATGAATGGTGTGCTGGAAGGTCTTGTACTTATCCAGGCCAAAGCAGTTCTATTAATTTACCTGGGCGTTTATTATTCCATTTGTGTTATCAATATTCTTATCATTGAATTGAAAGATGTTGCGTGAGGCAAACCAATAATGTTGGTGCACAAGAATAATAGAAAAATGACTGACACGAAACAAAGCACCAGTGACACTGAAGCCCCTTCCATACCGGTTACATCAAACACTCCCAGGACAGAACCGCCTCAACAAGCGCACGGTGCCAACCTGCGCACGGTGCCAACCTGTGCCATGTCCTTGCAGATCTGGCACCACGTGGAGGATACCTGCTCCCAGTGCCGTCAAGGTCACCACTGCCCTGATTGAGTACGCTGGGGGGAGGGGGGGAACGGGGATGGCAGGCAGGATGGTGCCAGGGGACCGGTGCCAGGGGGCTGATGCCAACTCACCCGTGCGACCTGGTGGAGGGCGTTGAGCTTCTTACGGCACTGGGGGTGCTGGTCCTCCTGGTGACATTCCTCAAGCCACACAACTGATGACACCCCGCTAGGGGGTCATTGCGGGCCGGCCTTTTTCAGGCCTTCCCATGCCCCCTTTCGGCTTTCCCCCCCCTCCCCCCCTTCCAGGAATCCCATCCCTCACCCCCCCCAACCTTCCAAAGGCTTCTTCGCATCCGCCTTGCAGCACCCTCACCCTTCATAGCCCCCATCCGCCCTCCTTTCATGGGCATGGCCCTGCCAGGCCCTATCGCTTGGCAGTGCCACCCTGGCTCCTGGGCACAAAAAGTGTTTGATCGGGTAGCACACAAAAGGCTACTTAATAAGAGCCCACAGTGTTGGGCAGTATATTAACATGAATAGAAAATGGGATAACTGAGAGAAGACAGAGAGTTGGGATAAGAGGGACATTTTCAGGATAGCAACCTGCAATAGTGGAGCCATGAGCGGGAAAAAACTTGGCAGATGGACTATAATGTTGGAAAATGTGAAGTTCTGCACTTTGGTAGGAAGAATAAAGGAGCTGACTATGATCTAGATGGAGAGAGATTGCAGAAAGCTGCAGCAGGGAGGGATTTGGGATCCTTGTGCATTAATCACAAAACACCAGCACGCAATTCAGCTGGAAATAGGAAAGGCAAACGGAATGCTGGTCTTTATTTCAAAGGGAATAAAGTATAAAAATAGGGAAGTCCTGTTAAAACTGTACAAGGCACCAGTTAGACCACAGCTGGAATACTGTGAACAATTTTCATCCCCTTATCTAAAGAAAGATATCCCGGCATTGGAGGCAGTCCAGAGAAGGTTCAATCGGTTGACCCCGGGAATGGAGGGATTCTCTACGAGGAGAAGTTGAGTCGGTTGGGCCGTCCTCATTGGAGTTTAGAAGAATGAGGGGTGACCTTATTGAGACATATCGGATTCTCAGGGGGTTTGACAGGGTCGATGCTGAGACGTTGTTTCCCCTTGTGGGAGAGTCTGGGACCAGAGGGCGGAATCTCAGAGTAAGGGGGTCGGCCATTTGAGACCGAGATGAGGAGGAATTTCTTCTCCCAGAGGGTAGTGAATTGTGGAATTCTTTACCGCAGAGAGCTGGAGAGGCTGGGTCGTTCAGTATGTTCAAGGCTGAGAGAGACAGATTTTCAATAAGTCAGGGAATCGAGGGTTTTGGGATAAGGTGGGAAAGTGGAGTTGAGGATTATATAAGATCCACCATGATCTCACTGAATGGCAAAGCAGACTCGATGGGCCGAATAGCCTACTTCTGCTCCGACGTCTTATGGAGCACGCTCTACACTGTCCCCATCAAACACTCCCAGGACAGGTACAACACGGGGTTAACAAAGAACAAAGAAATGTACAGCACAGGGACAGGCCCTTCGGCCCTCCAAGCCCGTGCCGACCATGCTGCCCGACTAAACTACAATCTTCTACACTTCCTGGGTCCGTATCCTTCTATTCCCATCCTATTCATATATTTGTCAAGATGCTCCTTAAATGTCCCTATCGTCCCTGCTTCCACCACCTCGTCCGGTAGCGAGTTCCAGGCACCCACTACCCTATGCGTAAAAAACTTGCCTCGTACATCTACTCTAAACCTTGCCCCTCTCACCTTAAACCTATGGCCCCTAGTAATTGACCCCTCTACCCTGGGGAAAAGCCTCTGACTATCCACTCTGTCTATGCCCCTCATAATTTTGTATACCTCTATCAGGTCTCCCCTCAACCTCCTCCGTTCCAGTGAGAACAAACCGAGTTTATTCAACCGCTCCTCATAGCTAATGCCCTTCATACCAGGCAACATTCTGGTAAATCTCTTCTGCACCCTCTCTAAAGCCTCCACATCCTTCTGGTAATGTGGCGACCAGAATTGAACACTATACTCCAAGTGTGGCCTAACTAAGGTTCTATACAGCTGCAACATGACTTGCCAATTCTTATACTCAATGCCCCGGCCAATGAAGGCAAGCATGCCGTATGCCTTCTTGACTACCTTCTCCACCTGTGTTGCCCCTTTCAATGACCTGTGGACCTGTACTCCTCGATCTCTTTGACTTTCAATACTCTTGAGGGTTCTACCATTCACTGTATATTCCCTACCTGCATTAGACCTTCCAAAATGCATTACCTCACATTTGTCCGGATTAAACTCCATCTGCCATCTCTCCGCCCAAGTCTCCAGACAATCTAAATCCTGCTGTATCCTCCGACAGTCCTCATCGCTATCCGCAATTCCACCAACCTTTGTGTCGTCTGCAAACTTACTAATCAGACCAGTTACATTTTCCTCCAAATCATTTATATATACTACAAAGAGCAAAGGTCCCAGCACTGATCCCTGTGGAACACCACTGGTCACAGCCCTCCAATTAGAAAAGCATCCCTCCATTGCTACTCTCTGCCTTCTATGGCCTAGCCAGTTCTGTATCCACCTTGCCAGCTCACCCCTGATCCCGTGTGACTTCACCTTTTGTACTACTCTACCATGAGGGACCTTGTCAAAGGCCTTACTGAAGTCCATATAGACAACATCTACTGCCCTACCTGCATCAATCATCTTAGTGACCGCCTCGAAAAACTCTATCAAGTTAGTGAGACACGACCTCCCCTTCACAAAACCGTGCTGCCTCTCACTAATACGTCCATTTACTTCCAAATGGGAGTAGATCTTGTCTCGAAGAATTCTCTCCAGTAATTTCCCTACCACTGAAGTAAGGCTCACCGGCCTGTAGTTCCCGGGATTATCCTTGCTACCCTTCTTAAACAGAGGAACAACATTGGCTATTCTCCAGTCCTCCGGGACATCCCCTGAAGACAGCGAGGATCCAAAGATTTCTGTCAAGGCCTCAGCAATTTCCTCTCCAGCCTCCTTCAGTATTCTGGGGTAGATCCCATCAGGCCCTGGGGACTTATCTACCTTAATATTTTTTAAGACACCCAACACCTCGTCTTTTTGGATCACAATGTGACCCAGGCTATCTACACCCCCTTCTCCAGACTCAACATCTACCAATTCCTTCTCTTTGGTGAATACTGATGCAAAGTATTCATTTAGTACCTCGCCCATTTCCTCTGGCTCCACACATAGATTCCCTTGCCTATCCTTCAGTGGGCCAACCCTTTCCCTGGCTACCCTCTTGCTTTTTATGTACGTGTAAAAAGCCTTGGGATTTTCCTTAACCCTATTTGCCAATGACTTTTCGTGACCCCTTCTAGCCCTCCTGTCTCCTTGCTTAAGTTCCTTCCTACTTTCCTTATATTCCACGCAGGCTTCGTCTGTTCCCAGTCTTTTAGCCCTGACAAATGCCTCCTTTTTCTTTTTGACGAGGCCTACAATATCACTCGTCATCCAAGGTTCCCGAAAATTGCCGTATTTATCTTTCTTCCTCACAGGAACATGCCGGTCCTGTATTCCTTTCAACTGCCACTTGAAAGCCTCCCACATGCCAGATGTTGATTTGCCCTCAAACATCTGCCCCCAATCTATGTTCTTCAGTTCCCGCCTAATATTGTTATAATTAGCCTTCCCCCAATTTAACACATTCATCCTCGGACCACTCTTATCCTTGTCCACCAGCACTTTAAAACTTACTGAATTGTGGTCACTGTTCCCGAAATGCTCCCCTACTGAAACATCTACCACCTGGCCGGGCTTATTCCCCAATACCAGGTCCAGTACCGCCCCTTCCCTAGTTGGACTGTCTACATATTGTTTTAAGAAGCCCTCCTGGATGCTCCTTACAAACTCCGCCCCGTCTAAGCCCTTGGCACTAAGTGAGTCCCAGTCAATATTGGGGAAGTTGAAGTCTCCCATCACCACAACCCTGTTGTTTTTACTCTTTTCCAAAATCTGTCTACCTATCTGCTCCTCTATCTCCCGCTGGCTGTTGGGAGGCCTGTAGTATACCCCCAACATTGTGACTGCACCCTTCTTATTCCTGATCTCTACCCATATAGCCTCACTGCCCTCTGAGGTGTCCTCTCGCAGTACAGGTGTGATATTCTCCCGAACCAGTAGCGCAACTCCGCCTCCTCTTTTACATCCCCCTCTATCCCGCCTGAAACATCTAAATCCTGGAACGTTTAGCTGCCAATCCTGCCCTTCCCTCAACCAGGTCTCTGTAATGGCAACAACATCATAGTTCCAAGTACTAATACAAGCTCTAAGTTCATCTGCCTTACCCGTAATGCTCCTTGCATTAAAACATATGCACTTCAGGCCACCAGACCCGCTGTGTTCAGCAACTTCTCCCTGTCTGCTCTGCCTCAGAGCCACACTGTCCCTATTCCCTAGTTCTCCCTCAATGCTCTCACCTTCTGACCTATTGCTCCCGTGCCAACCCCCTGCCATACTAGTTTAAACTAGTTAGATACAGAGTAAAGCTCCCTCGACACTGCCCCCATCAAACACTCCCAGGACAGGTACAGCACGAGGTTAGATACAGAGTAAAGCTCCCTCTACACTGTCCCCATCAAACACTCCCAGGACAGGTACAGCACGGGGTTAGAAACGGAGCAAAGCTCCCTCTACACTGTCCCCATCAAACACTCCCAGGACAGGTACAACACGGGGTTAGAAACAGAGTAAAGCTCCCTCTACACTGTCCCCATCAAACACTCCCATAACAGGTACAGCACGGGGTTAGATACAGAGTAAAGCTCCCTCTACACTGTCCCCATCAAACACTCCCAGGACAGGTACAGCACGGGGTTAGATACAGAGTAAAGCTCCCTCTACACTGTCCCCATCAAACACTCCCAGGACAGGTACAGCACGGGGTTAGATACAGAGTAAAGCTCCCTCTACACTGTCCCCATCAAACACTCCAGGACAGGTACAGCACGGGGTTAGATACAGAGTAAAGCTCCCTCTACACTGTCCCCATCAAACACTCCCAGGACAGGTACAGCACGGGGTTAGATACAGAGTAAAGCTCCCTCTACACTGTCCCCATCAAACACTCCAGGACAGGTACAGCACGGGGTTAGATACAGAGTAAAGCTCCCTCTACACTGTCCCCATCAAACACTCCCAGGACAGGTACAGCACGGGATTAGATACAGAGTAAAGCTCCCTCTACACTGTCCCCATCAAACACTTCCAGGACAGGTACAGCACGGGGTTAGATACAGAGTAAAACTCCCTCTACACTGACCCCATCAAACACTCCCAGGACAGGTACAGCACGGGGTGAGATACAGAGTAAAGCTCCCTCTACACTGTCCCCATCAAACACTCCCAGGACAGGTACAGCACGGGGTTAGATACAGAGTAAAGCTCCCTATACACTGTCCCCATCAAACACTCCCAGGGCAGGTACAGCACGGGGTTAGATACAGAGTAAAGCTCCCTCTACACTGTCCCCATCAAACACTCCCAGGACAGGTACAGCACGGGGTTAGATACAGAGTAAAGCTCCCGCTACACTGTCCCCATCAAACACTCCCAGGACAGGTACAGCACGGGGTTAGATACAGAGTAAAGCTCCCTCTATACTGTCCCCATCAAACACTCCCAGGACAGGTACAGCATGGGGTCAGATACAGAGTAAAGCTCCCTCTACACTGTCCCCATCAAACACTCTCAGGACATGTGCAGCACAGGGTTAGGTACAGAGTAAAGCTCCCTCTACACTGTCCCCATCTAACACTCCCAGGACAGGTACAGCACGGGGGTAGATACAGAGTAAAGCTCCCTCTACACTGACCCCATCAAACACTGCAGGACAGGTACAGCACAGGGTTAGGTACAGAGTAAAGCTCCCTCTACACTGTCCACATCAAACACTCCCAGGAAATGTACAGCATAGGTTTAGGTACAGAATAAAGCTCCCTCTACACTGTCCCTATCAAACACTCCCAGGACAGGTACAGCACGGGGTTAGATACAGAGTAAAGCTCCCTCTACATTGTCCCCATCAAACACTCCCAGGACAGGTACAGCACGGGGTTAGATACAGAGTAAAGCTCCCTCTACACTGTCCCCATCAAACACTCCCAGGACAGGTACAGCACAGGGTTAGATACAGAGTAAAGCTCCCTCTACACTGTCCCTATCAAACACTCCCAGGACAGGTACAGCACGGGGTTAGATACAGAGCAAAGCTCCCTCTACACTGTCCCCATCAAACATCCCAGGACAGGGACAGACGGGATTAGATACAGAGCAAAGCTACCTCTACACTGTTCCCAACAAACACTCCCAGGACAGGTACAGCACGGTGTTAGACACAGAGTAAAGCTCCATCTAACTATCCCCAACAAACACTCCCAGGACAGATACAGCACGGGGTTAGATACCGAGTAAAGCTGCCTCTACACTGTCCCCATCAAACACTCTCAGGACATGTGCAGCACAGGGTTAGATACAGAGTAATGCTCCCTCTACACTGTCCACATCAAACACACCCAGGCAAGGTACAGCACGGGGTTAGATACAGGGTAAAGCTCCACCCAACTGTCCCCATCAAACACTCCCAGGCAAGGTACAGCACGGGGTTAGATACAGAGTAAAGCTCCCGCTACACTGTCCCCATCAAACACTCCCAGGACAGGTACAGCACGGGGATAGATACAGAGTAAAGCTCCCTCTACACTGTCCCAATCAAATACTCCCAGGACAGGTACAGCACGGGGTTAGATACAGAGTAAAGCTCCCTCTACACTGTCCCTATCAAACACTCCCAGGACAGGTACAGCACGGGGTTAGATACAGAGTAAAGCTCCCTCTACACTGTCCCCATCAAACACTCCCAGGACAGGTACAGCACGGGGTTACATACAGAGTAAAGCTCTCTCTACACTGTCCCCATCAAACACTCCCAGGACAGGTACAGCATGGGGTTAGATACAGAGTAAAGCTCCCTCTACACTGTCCCTATCAAACACTCCCAGGACAGGTACAGCACGGGGTTAGATACAGAGCAAAGCTCCCTCTACACTGTCCCCATCAAACATCCCAGGACAGGGACAGACGGGATTAGATACAGAGCAAAGCTACCTCTACACTGTCCCTATCAAACACTCCCAGGACAGGTACAGCACGGGGTTAGATACAGAGCAAAGCTCCCTCTACACTGTCCCCAACAAACACTCCCAGGACAGGTACAGCACGGTGTTAGACACAGAGTAACGCTCCATCTAACTGTCCCCAACAAACACTCCCAGGACAGATACAGCACGGGGTTAGATACCGAGTAAAGCTGCCTCTACACTGTCCCCATCAAACACTCTCAGGACATGTGCAGCACAGGGTTAGATACAGAGTAATGCTCCCTCTACACTGTCCACATCAAACACACCCAGGCAAGGTACAGCACGGGGTTAGATACAGGGTAAAGCTCCACCCAACTGTCCCCATCAAACACTCCCAGGCAAGGTACAGCACAGGGTTAGATACAGAGTAAAGCTCCCGCTACACTGTCCCCATCAAACACTCCCAGGACAGGTACAGCACGGGGATAGATACAGAGTAAAGCTCCCTCTACACTGTCCCAATCAAATACTCCCAGGACAGGTACAGCACGGGGTTAGATACAGAGTAAAGCTCCCTCTACACTGTCCCTATCAAACACTCCCAGGACAGGTACAGCACGGGGTTAGATACAGAGTAAAGCTCCCTCTACACTGTCCCCATCAAACACTCCCAGGACAGGTACAGCACGGGGTTACATACAGAGTAAAGCTCTCTCTACACTGTCTCCAGCAAACACTCCCAGGACAGGTACAGCACGGGGTTACATACAGAGTAAAGCTCTCTCTACACTGTCCCCATCAAACACTCCCAGGACAGGTACAGCATGGGGTTAGATACAGAGTAAAGCTCATTCTACACTGTCCCCATCAAACATCCCAGGACAGGTACAGACGGGATTAGATACAAAGTAAAGCTCCCTCTACACTGTCCCCATCAAACACTCTTAGGACAGGTACAGCACTGGGTGCGATACACTCGCTACAGAGTAATGCTCCCTAATTATTGTCCAATCAATGTATTCCATCCTCGAGCTCTGTTGGCTACAACATTTTGTTCTACTTGACATGTTTCCATTTCTAATACCAGCCAACCTGTGGCATTTCTTAGTGAAATTGCCAATTTAATGTTAAATTAAATGAAAATAAAGGACAGTTAATCCCCACTCGGAACAGATTTGACATTTGAAACTCGTTTCAAATTGTCAGCTGTTTACTTCATAAATGAGCGAGTGCGAGTGTCCAGAGTCACATGCTCGGTCAGACTATACATACTTCACAGTCACAGTCACACGCACAGCACTAATTCAAACATCAACTTTTCCCATTTAATTGCAAGTCATGGTTAATCTTTCTTTGGTGCTTTAATTCCTCAACTCATCTTCCATATTCATGAGGCTCAGGTAATCCAGGTCATGGCTCCTCCACTGACAGAGCTGCAGGAGCACGCAAGCAGCCTCCCAACAGAGCCTGCCACCATTTTCCATTCAGGCTCTATTCCACATTTTATTGCAGAGTAGCCTTTAGAAAAAAATGAACCAAATTCTAACCTTTACAAACCTAGCCACTCTCCGCCCATATCCCACAATCCCACCTGCACACCTCCTGGTATCCCACAATCCCACCCGTCCATCTTCACCCCCTATTCCTCAATCCCACCTTCTCCCAGTATCACACATACTCACCTATCCACCTTCTCCCCGTATCCCTCAATTCCACCTATCCACCTTTTCCCCGTATCCCTCAATCCCACTTACCCACCTTTTACCCATCCCTCAATCCCAAGTACCAACCTTCTCCCTGTATCCCTCAATTCCACCCACCCTCCGACCTACCTTCTCCCCATATTTCTCAAACCACCCGACCCATCTTTTCCCCGTATCCTTCAATCTCACCTACCCCCCTTCGCCCCGTATCCCTCAATCTCACCTACCCTCTTCGCCCCGTATCCCTCAACTCACCTACCCCCCTTCGCCCCGTATCCCTCAATCTCACCTACCCCCCTTCGCCCCGTTCCCTCAAACTCACCTACCCCCCTTCGCCCCGTATCCTTCAATCTCACCTACCCCCCTTCGCCCCGTATCCCTCAATCTCACCTACCCTCTTCGCCCCGTATCCCTCAACTCACCTACCCCCCTTCGCCCCGTATCCCTCAATCTCACCTACCCCCCTTCGCCCCGTTCCCTCAAACTCACCTACCCCCCTTCGCCCCGTATCCCTCAAACTCACCTACCCCCCTTCGCCCCGTATCCCTCAATCTCACCTACCCCCCTTCGCCCCGTATCCCTCAAACTCACCTACCCACCACCTCCTCGTAACCCTCAATTCCACCTACCCACCTCTCTCTCTATCCCTCAAACCCACTTTCTCCCTGTTTCCCTCAATCTCACTGACCCACCTTCTTCCCATTTTCTTCAATCCTTCAATCTCACCTACCTACCTTTTTAAAAATTCATTTACGGGATGTGGGCGTCGCTGGTTAGGACAGTATTTATTGTCCATCCCTAGTTGCCCTTCAGAAGGTGGTGGTGAGCTGCCTTCTAAAACCGCTGCTGTCCCTGAGGTGTAGGTACACCCACTGTGCTGTTAGAGAGGGAATTCCAGGATTTTGACCCAGCAACAGTGAAGCAACGGTGATATATTTCCAAGTCAGGATGGTGGGTGACTTGGAGGGGAACCTCCAGGTGGTGGGGTTCCCAGGTATCTGCTGCTCTTGTCCTTCCAGATGGTGGTGGTCGTGGGTTTGGAAGGTGCTGCCTAAGGAGCCTTGGTGAGTTACTGCAGTGCATCTTGTAGATGGTACACACGGCTGCCGCTGTTCATCGACAGTGGAGGGTTTAAATGTTTGTGGAAGGGGAGCAATCAAGCGGGGCTGCTTAGTCCTGGATGGTGTTGAGATTCTTGAGTGTTGTTGGAGCTGCTCATCCAGGCAAGTGGAGAGTATTCCATCTCACTCCTGACTTGTGCCTTTGTAGATGGTGGACAGGCTTTGGGGGGGTCAGGAGGTGAGTTAATCACCGCAGGATTCTTAACCTTTGACCTGTCCTGGTAGCCACAGTATTAATGTGGCTAGGTCCAGTTTAGTTTCTGATCAATGAGAACCCCCAGGATGTTGACTGTGGGGGATTCAGCGATGGTGATGCCATTGAATGTCAAAGGGGCGATGGTTAGATCCTCTCTTGTAGGAGATGGTCATTGCCTGGCACTTGTGTGGCACGAATGTAACTTGCCCCTTGCCAGCCCCGAGCCTGGATATTGTCCGGGTCTTGCTGCATTTGGACAGGGATGCTTCGTTATCTGGGGAGTCGTGAATGGTGCTGAACATTGTGCAGTCATCTGCAGACATTCCCCTTTCTGAGCTTCTCCCCATCCCTCAATCCCACACCTCCCCATCTTCTCCCCATCCCTCAGTCCCACCTACCCACCTTCTCCCCGTTTCCCTCAAACCCACCGACCCACCTTCTGCTCGTATTCCATAATCCTTTATTCTTCCTTTATAGACAAAATCTCACTGACACAATGATCCCACTTAAACTCTCCAGTTCCAATGTTCTTTCCTGGTATCTGAAATTGAACAAATAGCTTACCCTTTTAGTGTAAAGTGTCCCCCATGTTGATACTTTAACGTCTCTCCTGGGAATTGAATCTTTAACCACCGCGAACGATTTCCAATTCCCTTCATAAACTCACAGATTTGAATTGAGCCAATCACATTCCAAAGAAAACCTTCCCAAATCACCCCGGTTTCCCCCTCTGTCCCTCCTCCAGAGCAGTGATGTCCCTGTGAGCAGCAGCGAGAGGTTTTGTGGAGAGGAAGAGACGACAATTTATTTCAATCGCACATTTAAGATAATGAAATATCCCAAAGTGTTTCACTGGAACATTATGATGCAAAATATGACAGTGAGTCACAGGAGCAGACTTCGCTGGGATCACCAAAAGAGGCAGGGGGCGAAATTCTCTGACCCCCCCGCCGGGTCGGAGAATCGCCGGGGGCTGCCGTGAATCCCGCCCCCGCCGGTTGCCGAAGTCTCCGGCACCGGATATTCGGCGGGGGCGGGAATCGCGCCGCGCCGGTTGGCGGGCCCCCCCGCTCGATTCTCCGGCCCGGATGGGCTGAAGTCCCGCCGCTAAAATGCCTGTCCCGCCGGCGTAAATTAAACCACCTACCTTACCGGCGGGACAAGGCGGCGCGGGTGGGCTCCGGGGTCCTGGGGTGGGCGCGGGGCGATCTGGCCCCAGGGGGTGCCCCCACGGTGGCCTGGCCCGCGATCGGGGCCCACCGATCCGCGGGCGGGCCTGTGCCGTGGGGGCACTCTTTCCCTTCCGCCTCCGCCACGGTCTCCACCATGGCGGAGGCAGAAGAGACTCCCTCCACTGCACATGCGCCGCTCGGAGATGTCATTTCCGTGCCAGCTGGCGGAAAAGGCCTTTGGTGCCCCGCCAGCTGGCACCGACGCCGACCTAGCCCCTTCAGGTTGGGGCTCGGCCCCCAAAGATGCGGAGCATTCCGCACCTTTGTGGCGGCGCGATTCCCGACTGATTTGTACCATTTTGGGCGCCAGTTGGCGGACATCGCGCCGTTTCCGGAGAATTTCGCCCAGGTTTTACGGAGTCTTAAAGGAGGAAAGTGAGTTAGAGAGGGTGGGGAGGATGTCGGAGGGAATTCTGGAGGGTGGGGAGGCTGTTGGAGAGAATTCCGGAGGGTGGGGAGGCTGTCGGAGGGAATTCCGGAGGGTGGGGAGGCTGTCGGAGGGAATTCCAGAGGGTGGGTTGATGGCTGTCGGAGGGAATTCCGGAGGGTGGGGAGGCTGTCGGAGGGAATTCCAGAGGGTGGGGAGGCTGTCGGGGGGGAATTCCGGAGGGTGGAGAGGTTTGGGAGGAAATTCCGGAAGGTGGAGAGGTTTGGGAGAGAATTCCGGAGGGTGGAGAGGTTTGGGAGGAAATTCCGGAAGGTGGAGAGGTTTGGGAGAGAATTCCGGAGGGTGGAGAGGTTTGGGAGAATTCCGGAGGGTGGAGAGATTTGGGAGAATTCCGGAGGGTGGAGAGGTTTGGGAGAGAATTCCGGAGGGTGGAGAGGTTTGGGAGGAAATTCCGGAAGGTGGAGAGGTTTGGGAGAGAATTCCGGAGGGTGGAGAGGTTTGGGAGAATTCCGGAGGGTGGAGAGATTTGGGAGAATTCCGGAGGGTGGAGAGGTTTGGGAGAGAATTCCGGAGGGTGGAGAGGTTTGGGAGAGAATTCCGGAGGGTGGAGAAGTTTGGGAGAGAATTCTGGAGGGTGGAGAGATTTGGGAGAATTCCGGAGGGTGGAGAGGTTTGGGAGAGAATTCCGGATGGTGGAGAGATTTGGGAGAAAGTTCCGGAGGGTGGAGAAGTTTGGGATAGAATTCCAGAGGGTGGAGAAGTTTGGTAGAGAATTCCAGAGGGTGGAGAAGTTTGGGAGAGAATTCCGGGGGGTGGAGAGGTTTGGGAGAATTCCAGAGGGTGGAGACGTTTGGGAGAGAATTCCGGAGGGTGGAGAGGTTTGGGAGAATTCCGGAGGGTGGAGAAGTTTGGGAGAGAATTCCGGAGGGTGGAGAAGTTTGGGAGAGAATTCCAGAGGGTGGAGAAATTTGGGAGAAAATTCCGGAGGGTGGAGCGGTTCTGGAGAGAATTCCGGAGGGTGGAGGGGTTTGGGAGAATTCCGGAGGGTGGAGACGTTTGGGAGAGAATTCCAGAGGGTGGAGAAGTTTGGGAGAGAATTCCGGAGGGTGGAGGGGTTTGGGAGAATTCCAGAGGGTGGAGAAGTTTGGGAGAAAATTCCGGAGGGTGGAGCGGTTCTGGAGAGAATTCCGGAGGGTGGAGAGGTTTGGGAGAATTCCGGAGGGTGGAGAGGTTTGGGAGAGAATTCTGGAACTTGAGGCCCACGCAACTGAATGCACGGCCACCAATAGTGGGGCGATTACAATTGGGAACGCACAAATGACCAGAATTAGAGGAGTGCAGTGATCTCGGAGGATTGCGGGACTGGAGGAGATTACAGAGGGAGGGAGCAGTAATGTTGTGGAGAGATTTGTTCCAGATGCAACAGAGTCAGTGATCATAGGGCACAGATTTAACGTCATTGACAAAATTTCCAGGGTGATAGGAGGTTCATTTTCTATGTAAGGTTTGTTACGATGTGAAAAAGTGCGGTAACAGATTAATCGTAACTTTCAAAAAGGAATTGAATCATTAAAGGGAAGAGTGAAATGTGTCTGGTGATGGGGAGTAAGCAGGGAGGTGGGACTAGCAAGATAGCTCTTTAAAGAAACAGCTCAGTAATAATTGACAAAGAGTCATCGGACTCAAAACATTAGCTCTTTTTTCTCCCTACAGATGCTGCCAGACCTGCTGAGATTTTCCAGCATTTTCTCTTTCAGCTCGGAAACAATACCGGGTCCATTGTTTCCCTCTGTTTTGTGCTATGATTTTCTCGAGGAACCTGACAGCAATAGCATAACCTGATGGTTCTCATCACCCACCCATCTGCTAGTTCAGCTCATCCTTGACTCTTCTTTAACCAACTGACAGCCAGCTGTAAATTACATTCAATATTTCTACATTACTATCAGAGGCTCGAGATGAAGTGAGGAATCCCAGGAACAGGGGGCGAAATTCTCCGGAAACGGCGCGATGTCCGCCGACTGGCGCCCAAAACGGCGCAAATCAGATGGGCATCGCGCCGCCCCAAAGGTGCGGAATGCTCCGCATCTTTGGGGGCTGAGCCCCAACCTTGAGGGACTAGGTCGGCGCCGGATGAATTTCCACCCTGCCAGCTGGCGCGGAAATGACATCTCCGGGCGGCGCATGTGCGGGAGCGTTAGCGGCCGCTGGCAGTTTCCCGCGCATGCGCAGTGGGGGGAGTCTCTTCTGCCTCCGCCATGGTGGAGACCGTGGCGGAGGCGGAAGGGAAAGAGTGCCCCCACGGCACAGGCCCGCCCGCGGATTGGTGGGCCCCGATCGCAGGCCAGGCCACCGTGGGGGCACCCCCCGGGGCCAGATCGCCCCGCGCCTCCCCCAGGACCCCGGAGCCCGCCCGCGCCGCCTTGTCCTGCCGGTAAGGTAAGTGGTTTAATTTACGCCGGCGGGACAGGCATTTTAGCGGCGGGACTTTGGCCCATCCGGGCTGGAGAATCGCGCGGGGGGGCCCGCCAACCGGCGCGGCGCGATTCCCGCCCCCGCCGAATCTCCGGTGCCAGAGAATTCGGCAACCGGCGGGGGCGGGATTCACGCCAGCCCCCAGCGATTCTCCGACCCGGCGGGGGGGTCGGAGAATTTCCCCCAGGGTTCCTGCACCATGACTGTTGTTAATGCTGAGGGATGTTCACTCACGTTGGGTTCCCAGTAGCGCGACACTCCAGCCTCAATTCATCACCCTCTCGTGCAAAGTTCCTGGAGAAATCAATCTTCACCGAAGGTACATCTATAAGAAATGAAAACACGACGTATATCATGTGAACTGCATTTGGTAAAACATCACAGATGGCCAGATGTCGGTGCGCAGGAACAGGAAAACATTCAAACCTTCAGCCTGTTCCGCTATTCAAACAGATCACAAAAGAACAATAGATTATCGCCAATCTGTGACCTAACTCTATTTACCTATCTCCATTCCAAATCCCTGAAAACATTTGGTACCTATCAATCTCAAATTTAAAATCAATATCCAGCAGCAATTAACAATTTTAAAAAGATATTTCCAAACGCCATCCGTTTCCTAATTGCGCTCCGAAAAGATCTAGCTCGAATCTTTACACTCTGCCTCTTGTCCTGGTGCCTTTTTGAAAAACATTGTTGACAGGGTGTGGGTGTCACTGACTAGGTCATCATTTATTGCCCATCCTCAACATTTGCACCACACAAGTGCCAGGCAATGACCATCTCCCACAAGAGAGGATCTAACCATCGCCCTTTGACATTCAATGGCATTACCATCACTGATCCCCCATAATCAACATCCTGGGGGTTACCATTGATCAGAAACTGAACTGGACCTAGCCACATTAATACTGTGGCTACCTGAGCAAGTCGAAGGCTGGGAATCCTACCGCGTGTAACTCACCTCCTGACCCCCCCCAAAGCCTGTCCACCATCTACAAGGCACAAGTCAGGAGTGTGATGGAATGCTCTCCACTTGCCTGGATGAGCGCAGCTCCAACAACACTCAAGAAGCTCGGCACCACCCAGGACAAAGCAGCCGATAATACTCCAGTTGTGGCCTCACCAGTGTCTTATACAATTCTGGTGTCGATGGTAGCCGTGATGTGGAGATGCCGGCGTTGGACTGGGGTGAGCACAGTAAGAAGTCTTACAGCACCAGGTTAGCAGTTAGCTCCTGGTTGCAGTGCTCCGAAAGCAAGTGATTCGAAACAAACCTGGTGTTGTAAGACTTCTTATTATACAATTCCAACATTATATCCATATATGTGTATTCTATATCCCTGCCAGTGAAGTAGAGCATTCCATATGCTTTCTTTACAACCTTATCTACCTTATTGCTACCTTCGGGACCTGTGTACGTGTACGCCAAGATCTCTCACTTCATCGACCCCTCTCAGTATATTCCCATTTATTATGTATTCCCTTTAACTGTTTGACCTCCTTAAAAGGGGAGGCAGTGGCGTAGTGGTATTGTCGCTGGACTAGTTATCCAGAGACCCAGAGTCATGGGGCGAAATTCTCCCCCAATGGCGCGATGTCCGCCGACTGGCGCCAAAAACGGCGCCAATCAGACGGGCATCGCGCCGGCCCAAAGGTGCGGAATGCTCCACATCTTTGGGGGCCGAGCCCCAACATTGAGGGGCTAGGCCGGCACCGGAGGGATTTCCGCCCCGCCAGCTGGCGGAAATGGCGTTTGTTGCCCCGCCAGCTGGCGCGGAAATGCGGCGCATGCGCGGGAGCGTCAGCGGCCGCCGACAGTTTCCCACTCATGCGCAGTGGGGAGAGTCTCTTCCGCCTCCGCCATGGTGGAGGCCGTGGCGGAGGCGGAAGGGAAAGAGTGCCCCCACGGCACAGGCCCGCCCGCGGATCGGTGGGCCCCGATCGCGGGCCAGGCCACCGTGGGGGCACCCCCCGGGGTCATATCGCCCCGCGACCCCCCCAGGACCCCGGAGCCCGCCCACGCTGCTCACGACTTCGGCCCATCCGGGCCGGAGAATTGAGTGAGGGGTCCCGCCAACCGGCGCGGCCCGATTCCCGCCCCCGCCCAATCTCCAGTACCGGAGACTTCGGCAGGGGCGGAGGCGGGATTCACGGCGGCCAACGGCCATTCTCCGACCCGGCGGGGGGTCGGAGAATGACGCCCATGGTCTGGGGGCTCGGATTCGAATCCCGCCAGGGCAGATGGTGAAATTTGAATTCCGTGCAGTGCTGGTCCGAGGAATCTGAGGGCATCCTCTGTGACTGCTTGGAGTCTGTAGACTGGGCCATATTCAAGTTTGCGGCAGTTAACCTGGACGAGTACGCAAACACCGTCACAGACTTCATCAGTAAGTGTGTCGAGGACTGTGTACCAAAGAAGACAATACGGGTATTCCCCAGTCAGAAACCCTGGCTCAACCAAAAGGTCCACTCCCTGCTGACGTCCCGGACGGAGGCGTTCAATCTGACAACCCTGACCTATATAAGAAATCCAGGTACGACGTACAGAAAGCCATCAGCAATGCAAAAAGACAAAACCGCATCAAACTAGAGTCCCGGCCAACGACACTAACTCATGCTGACTATGGCAGGGCCTACACAAGATCACAGGCTAAGCAAGGCCAGGGGGAATATCTGGGGCTGGAGCATCCCTACCCGATGATCTGAACAAGTTCTATGCCTGTTTTGAGCAGTAGCCAATGTTTCAGTGCCACCCGTCCCAACAGCCCTGGACACACCCATACCCACTATTACAGCCTCAGAGGTAAGAGCTGCCTTCTTGAAAGTGAATCCGCGGAAAGCGACGGGCCCCGACAGAGTCCCTGGGCGAGCACTCAGAGCCTGCGCAGACCAGCTGGTGAGTGAATTCGCAGATATCTTCAACACCTCACTCCTCAGCTCTGAGGTCCCCACCTCCTTCAGGAAGACCACCATAATACCAGTACCAAAGAAGAACAAGGTAGCCTGCCTCAACGACTACCGACCGGTGGCCCTGACGTCTGTTATCATGAAATGCTTCGAGCGGCTGGTCATGAGTCATGAGACAGCCTCCCAGACGGTCTCGATCCACTGCAGTTCGCCGATCACCGCAACCGGCCCACAGCAGATGCTGTCTCTCTAGCTCTACACTCGAACACCTACATCAAATTGGTGTTCATAGACTACAGCTTCGCCTTCAACACCATTATCCTGACAAGACTTACAACCAAACTCTGCAATCTTGGACTTGACTCCTCCCTGTGCAGCTGGATCCTCGACTTCCTCACCAACAAACCGCAATCTGTCAGGATAGGCAACAGCACCTCCTCCACAATAGTCCCCAACACCGGGGCCCCGCAAGGATGTGTGATGTGTGCTCAGTCTTCCACTGTACTCCCTATACACACGATTGTGTGGCAAGATTCAACTCCAACTCAATCTGTACGTTTGCAGATGATACGACTGTGGAGGGTCGTATTTCAAACAACGACGAATCAGACTACAGAAGGGAGATGGATCACTTGGTTGCATGGTGTACCGAAAACAACCTCTCTCTAAATGTCGGAAAGACCAAGGAACTGATCATCGACTTCAGGAAGGGTAGCACGACCCCCCCACCCCCCGTCTACATCAATGGCTCCAAAGCAGAGATGGTCGATAGCTTTAAGTTCCTGGGGGTCACCATCACCAACAGTCTGTCCTGGTCCACTCACGTTGATGCAACAGTCAAGAAAGACTCTACATCCTCCGGAAGCTAAAGAAATTCAGCATGTCTGCATCAACTCTCACAAACTTCTGCAGATGTGCTATAGAGAGCATCCTATCCAGCTGCATCACAGCCTGGTACGGCAACTGCTCGGCCCAAGACCGCAAGAAACTGCAGAGTGTGGTGAACTCAGCCCAGTCCATCACACAAGCTTGCCACCCCCACATTGATTGTGTATACACCTCCCGCTGCCTCAGGAAGGCAGACAGCATTATCAGTCACCCTCCCACCCAGGCATTGCCTTCTTCCAGACCCTTCCATCAGGCAGAAGATACAGAAGTCTGAAGACCCGCACATCCAGATGTAGGAACAGCTTCTTCCCCACAGCTACTAGACTCCTCAACGACTCCCCCTCGGACTGATCTGTTCCCTGTAAGACACTATTCATGATGCCCTATGCTGCTCTTGCTCATGTATTTGCTTTGTTTAGCCCCTTGCTCCGCACTGTAACCAATCACTGTTTGGCGATGTACCATTTGTCAATGTTCTCTGTTGATTATTCTTTTGTCTACTATGTACGGACTGTGTACGTTCCCTCGGCCGCAGAAAAATACTTTTCACTGTACTTCGGTACTTGTGGTAATAAATCAAATCAAATCAATCAATCAATCAATCAATCAATATGTAAAGAGCAAGAGGGTATCCAGAGAAAGGGTTGGTCCACTCAAGGATATTGGAGGAAATCTATGTCTGGAACCAGAGGAAATGGGAGAAATACTGAATGATCCTTTGCCTCAGTATTCACCAAAGTGAAGGACTTGGTGGAGGGGGGTATAGGGTAGAGTGCGTAGATATTCTCAGTCATGTTGATATTAATAAAGAGGAGATGTTGGGCATCTTAAAAAGCATTAAAGTAGATAAGTCCCCAGGGTCTGATGGGATCTACCCCAGAATACTGAGGGAGGCAAGGGAGGAAATTGCTGGGGCCTTGCAGTAATCTTTGTATCCTCATTGGCTACAGGTGAAGTTCCAGAGGACTGGAGAGTAGCCAATATTGTTCCTTTGTTTAAGAAGGGCAGCAGGGATAATCCCGGAGATTATAGGCCGGTGAGCCTCACGTCAGTGGTAGGGAAACTATTGGAAAAGATTCTTACAGATAGGATTTACTCGCATTTGGAAACAAATGGACTTATCAGTGATGGACAGCATGGTTTTGTGAAGGGGAGGTCATGCCTCACTAATTTGATTGAGTTTTTTGATGAAGTGACAAAGATGATAGACGAGGGAAAGGCAGTAGATGTTGTATACATGGACTTCAGTAAAGCCTTTGACAAGGTACCTCATGGTAGACTGGTACAAAAGGTGAAGTCACCTGGGATCAGAGGAGAGCTGGCAAGTTGGATACAGAACTGGCTTGGGTACAGAGGGTAGCAGTAGAAGGGTACTTTTCTGAATGGAGGACTGTGACCAGTGGTGTTCCGCAGGGATCAGTGCTGGGACCTTTGCTCTTTGTAGTATATATAAATGATTTGGAAGAAAATGGAGCTGGTCTGATTAGTAAGTTCGCAGATGACACAAAAATTGGTGGAGTTGCGGATAGTGAAGAGGATTGTCAGAGGATATAAACTGGTTGGAGGCTTGGGGGGAGAAATGGCAGATGGAGTTTAATCCAGACAAGTGTGAGGTAATGCACTTTGGAAGGTCCAATGCATGTAGCAATTACACAGTAAATGGTAGAACACTTGCGAGTACTGACAGGCAGAGAGATCTGCGCGTGCAAGTCCACCGATCACTGAAAGTGGCAACGCATGTGGATAAGGTGGTCAAGAAGGCATAAGGCATGCTGGCCTTCATCAGTCGGGGCATTGAATATAAAATTTGGCAAGTCATGTTGCAGCTGTACAGGACCTTAGTTAGGGCTCATTTGGAATATTGTGTACAATTCTGGTCGTCACACTACCGGAAGGTACAGGAGCTTTTTACTAGGATGTTGCCTGGCATGGAGGACATTAGCGTATGAGGAGAGGTTAGATAAACTAGGTCTGTCCTCACTGGAATGGCGGAGTTGAGAGGCGACCTGATAGAGGTCTACAGGATTATGAGGCATGGACAGAGTGAATAGTCAGATGCTCTTTCCTAGGGTAGGAGAGTCAAGTACTGGGGGACATAGGTTTAAAGTGCGTGGGGAATAGTTTAGAACAGATGTGTGAGCCAAGTTTCTTACACAGAGGGTGGTAATTATATGGAACGCGGTGCCTGGGGAGGGGGTGGGAGCAGGTACGGTAGCGGCATTTAAGGGATGTCTAAATATATGAATAGGGTGAGAATGGAAGGATACGGACTCCGTAAGAGCAGACAGTTTTAGTTTAGGCAGGTACCATGGTTGGCACAGGCTTGGAGGGCCGAAGGGCCTGTTCCAGGGATGTGAATGGCTCATGGCAAGGCTGGAAATCTCGGCCTGGGAGTAAGCGGGTGGCCTTATGAGGAGAGGTTGGACAGGCTAGGCTTGTATCTGTTAGAGTCAGAAGCGTATGAGGAATCAAGGGATATGGGGGGGAAGTGGGATCAGGGTATTGAACTTAATGATCAGCTATGATCATAATGAATGGCGGAGCAGGCTCGAGGGGCCGAATGGCCTCCTTCTGCTTTATTTTCTACGTCTCTGTATGTGACTTAATTGAAACATATAAAATCTGGGTGCCTTCATGCATGAATCACAAAAAGTTAATATACAGATGTGGAAAGTAATTAGGAAAGATAATAGAATTGACAGAGTGGATGTGGAGAGGATGTTTTCTCTTGTTGGAGAATCTAGAATTAGGGGTCACTGTTTAAAAATAAGCAGCCACCCATATTATACATGTGGGTTATTGTAATTGTGTGGAACGTTTCTGTCAGAACCAGTGACTGCAGCTCACGCCCAGTGACACACCAGAAATGATCCTGTGATGGGGAATGTTCTGGAAATGGTATAGGGCGGCACGGTAGCACAGTGGTTAGCACTGTGGCTTCACAGCTCCAGGGTCCCAGGTTCGATTCCGGCTTGGGTCACTGTCTGTGCGGAATCTGCACGTTCTCCCCGTGTGTGCGTGGGTTTCCTCCGGGTGCTCCGGTTTCCCCCCACAGTCCAAAGACGTGCTGTTAGGTAATTTGGGCATTCTGAATTCTCCCTGTGTGTACCCGAACAGGCGCCGTCGGAGTGTGACGACTAGGGGATTTTCACAGTAACTTCATTGCAGTGTTAATGTAAACCTACTTGTGACAATAATAAAGATTATTATAAAGTGATGGATTGCAGGAAAACATCCAAATTTTCTACAAAACCTTTTGTGTTAGTCGCACGAAGTACACCCAGGAATAGTTCAATTGAAGGAATAAGCACAGGGCTAGTGGCCAAGAATTGATGCCCAGATAGTGGAAAAAGCAGGACTGTGCCCGCCATGTGCACGGGTAAGGAACGATATCCCTGCTTCCATGGCAGTGGCCTAAATGCCGTGACAAGGTCTGCACGTTGACTTTGCGGGTCCAGCAGAGGGGCAGGTGTTCCTGGTCGATGCAGACACACACTCAAAGTAACCTGAGGTGGTCTCAATGAAGTCAACCACTGCGAAAGAAACCAATGGGAAACTCAGTGAGATCTTGGCGAGATTCGGAAAGCCAGAGCTGATCGAGAGCGACAATGGGTCATAGTTTACAGCCCAAGAGTTAAAGACAACTTAAAGGTGTGTGGAATCCAACTTATAAAATAAGCACCTGAACACCCAACCACAAATGGTTTAGCTGAAAGGTTTATCCAGTCCTTGAAACACACACGGAAAGTTTCCACGGACTAAGGTTCACTTCATTGCCGTGTGAACAAGTTTAAAGCAACAAACCGAAACATAGCACCTGCGATTACACCAAGATCATCACCTTTATTATTGATGAAAAGGAAGCTGAGGGCCACCTTTGATTTACTCTTGCTAGAGGAGACATCTGACATAGTCGAACAAAACCACCAGTCACAGGTCTTGAGTGATGTGTTGGATGCTCTGGATCCGTGGAACACATACAGGCCACCAATTCGGGATCATTCGGGAGGCAGAGGGGGTCATAGATAGCAGCTTCAGGGAATTAGTTACACCAAAGATTGGAGATAGATGGGTAACTGTAAGAGGGACTGGGAAAAAACAGTCAGTGCAGGGATCCCCTGCGGTCGTTCCCCTGAGAAACAAGTATACCGCTTTGGATACTTGTGGGGGGGGGGACTTACCAGGGGTAAGCCATGGGGTACGGGCCTCTGGCACGGAGTCTGTCCCTGTTGCTCAGAAGGGAAGGGGGGAGAGGAGCAGAGCATTAGTAATTGGGGACTCTATAGTCAGGGGCACAGATAGGAGATTTTGTGGGAGCGTGAGAGACTCACGTTTGGTATGTTGCCTCCCAGGTGCAAGGGTACGTGATGTCTCGGATCGTGTTTTCCGGGTCCTTAAGGGGGAGGGGGAGCAGCCCCAAGTCGTGGTCCACATCGGCACTAACGACATAGGTAGGAAAGGGGA
This sequence comes from Scyliorhinus torazame, assembly GCF_047496885.1. Lineage (NCBI taxonomy): Eukaryota > Metazoa > Chordata > Chondrichthyes > Carcharhiniformes > Scyliorhinidae > Scyliorhinus > Scyliorhinus torazame. Next base: position 4,383,226 of record NC_092714.1, read on the forward strand.
TAAGGATGTCAGGCAGGCTTTCAGGGAGCTAGTATGGAAGCTCAGAACTAGAACAAACAGAGTTGTTATCTCTGGGTTGTTGCCCGTGCCACGTGATAGTGAGATGAGGAATAGGGAGAGAGAGCAATTAAACACGTGGCTACAGGGATGGTGCAGGCGGGAGGGATTCAGATTTCTGGATAACTGGGGCTCTTTCTGGGGAAGGTGGGACCTCTACAGACAGGATGGTCTACATCTGAACCTTCGGGGCACAAATATCCTGGGGGGGAGATTTGTTAGTGCTCTTTGGGGGGGTTTAAACTAATGCAGCAGGGGCATGGGAACCTGGATTGTAGTTTTAGGGTAAGGGAGAATGAGAGTATAGAGGTCAGGAGCTCAGATTTGACGTCGCAGGAGGGGGCCAGTGTTCAGGTAGGTGGTTTGAAGTGTGTCTACTTCAATGCCAGGAGTATACGAAATAAGGTAGGGGAACTGGCAGCATGAGTTGGTACCTGGGACTTCGATGTTGTGGCCATTTCGGAGACATGGATAGAGCAGGGACAGGAATGGAAGTTGCAGGTTCTGGGGTTTAGGTGTTTTAGTAAGCTCAGAGAAGGAGGCAAAAGAGGGGGCGGTGTGGCGCTGCTAGTCAAGAGCAGTATTACGGTGGCGGAGAGGATGCTAGATGGGGACTCATCTTCCGAGGTAGTATGGGCTGAGGTTAGAAACATGAAAGGAGAGGTCACACTGTTGGGAGTCTTCTATAGGCCTCCAAATAGTTCTAGGGATGTAGAGGAAAGGATGGCGAGGATGATCCTGGATAAGAGCGAAAGTAACAGGGTAGTTATTATGGGAGACTTTAACTTTCCAAATATTGACTGGAAAAGATATAGTTCGAGTACATTAGATTGGGTCGTTTTTTGTACAGTGTGTGCAGGAGGGTTTCCTGACACAGTTTGTTGACAGGCCAACAAGAGGCGAGGCCACATTGGATTTGGTTTTGGGTAATGAACCAGGCCAGGTGTTGGATTTGGAGGTAGGTGAGCACTTTGGGGACAGTGACCACAATTCGGTGACGTTTACGTTAAGGATGGAAAGGGATAAGTATACACCGCAGGGCAAGAGTTATAGCTGGGGGAAGGGAAATTATGATGCCATTAGATGTGACTTGGGGGGGATAAGGTGGAGAAGTAGGCTGCAAGTGTTGGACACACTGGATAAGTGGAGCTTGTTCAAGGATCAGCTACTGCGTGTTCTTGATAAGTATGTACCGGTCAGGCAGGGAGGAAGGTGCCGAGCGAGGGAACCGTGGTTTACCAAAGAAGTGGAATCTCTTGTTAAGAGGAAGAAGGAGGCCGATGTGAAGATGAGGTGTGAAGTTTCAGTTGGGGCGATGGATAGTTACAAGGTAGCGAGGAAGGATCTAAAGAGAGAGCTAAGACGAGCAAGGAGGGGACATGAGAAGTATTTGGCAGGAAGGATCAAGGAAAACCCAAAAGCTTTCTATAGGTATGTCAGGAATAAGCGAATGACTAGGGAAAGAGTAGGACCAGTCAAGGACAGGGATGGGAAGTTGTGTGTAGAGATAGGCGAGATACTAAATGAATATTTTTCGTCAGTATTCACTCAGGAAAAAGATAATGTTGTGGAGGAGAATGCTGAGCTCCAGGTAAATAGATTAGATGGCATTGAGGTACATAGGGAAGAGGTGTTGGCAATTCTGGACAGGCTGAAAATAGATAAGTCCCCGGGACCTGATGGGATTTATCCTAGGATTCTCTGGGAGGCCAGGGAAGATATTGCTGGACCATTGGCTTTGATTTTTATGTCATCATTGGCTACAGGAATAGTGCCAGAGGACTGGAGGATAGCAAATGTGGTCCCTTTGTTCAAAAAGGGGAGCAGCGACAACCCCGGCAACTATAGACCGGTGAGCCTCACGTCTGTAGTGGGTAAAGTCTTGGAGGGGATTATAAGAGACAAGATTTATAATCATCTAGATAGGAATAATATGATCAGGGATAGTCAGCATGGCTTTGTGAAGGGTAGGTCATGCCTCACAAACCTTATCGAGTTCTTTGAGAAGGTGACTGAACAGGTAGACGAGGGTAGAGCAGTTGATGTGGTGTATATGGATTTCAGCAAAGCGTTTGATAAGGTTCCCCACGGTAGGCTATTGCAGAAAATACGGAGGCTGGGGATTGAGGGTGATTTAGAGATGTGGATCAGAAATTGGCTAGCTGAAAGAAGACAGAGGGTGGTGGTTGATGGGAAATGTTCAGAATGGAGTTCTGTCACAAGTGGAGTACCACAAGGATCTGTTCTGGGGCCGTTGCTGTTTGTCATTTTTATCAATGACCTAGAGGAAGGCGCAGAAGGGTGGGTGAGTAAATTTGCAGACGATACTAAAGTCGGTGGTGTTGTCGATAGTGTGGAAGGAAGTAGCAGGTTACAGAGGGATATAGATAAGCTGCAGTGCTGGGCTGAGAGGTGGCAAATGGAGTTTAATGTAGAGAAGTGTGAGGTGATTCACTTTGGAAGGAATAACAGGAATGTGGAATATTTGGCTAATGGAAAAGTTCTTGAAAGTGTGGATGAGCAGAGGGATCTAGGTGTCCATGTACATAGATCCCTGAAAGTTGCCACCCAGGTTGATAGGGTGGTGAAGAAGGCCTATGGAGTGTTGGCCTTTATTGGTAGAGGGATTGAGTTCCGGAGTCAGGAGGTCATGTTGCAGCTGTACAGAACTCTGGTGCGGCCGCATTTGGAGTATTGCGTACAGTTCTGGTCACCGCATTATAGGAAGGACGTGGAGGCTTTGGAGCGGGTGCAGAGGAGATTTACCAGGATGTTGCCTGGTATGGAGGGAAAATCTTATGAGGAAAGGCTGATGGACTTGAGGTTGTTTTCGTTGGAGAGAAGAAGGTTAAGAGGAGACTTAATAGAGGCATACAAAATGATCAGAGGGTTAGATAGGGTGGACAGAGAGAGCCTTCTCCTGCGGATGGAAATGGCTAGCACGAGGGGACATAGCCTTAAACTGAGGGGTAATAGATATAGGACAGAGGTCAGAGGTAGGTTCTTTACGCAAAGAGTAGTGAGGCCGTGGAATGCCCTACCTGCTACAGTAGTGAACTCGCCAACATTGAGGGCATTTAAAAGTTTATTGGATAAACATATGGATGATAATGGTATAGTGTAGGTTAGATGGCTTTTGTTTCGGTGCAACATCGTGGGCCGAAGGGCCTGTACTGCGCTGTATTGTTCTATGTTCTATGTTCTAACACTTAAAATTGTGCAACACTATTTTATTAAGTTAGAAACTGTTGAACATAATTTCACTGTGGGTTAACACGATGTTAGATTAAACTAAAGACCTATGCCTGTCCTACCAGTCTATGCACTCAGCACGTGGTGAGGACCTGTGCTGTAAGCAGTAAGCTCTGTCCTTGTAGGAGGCTGCATCCCGAATGAGCGGGAACTCTGATGCCCCCTGTCTTTATAGTGAGTGTGCTCTAACTGGTGATTGGCTGCGGTGTTGTGTGTGTTGATTGGTCTTGCTGTGTGTCCATCAGTGTGTGTATCTGCACCATGATATACTGATGTACATCATGACATCCCCCCTTTTATAAGAAAATGCATGTGTGTGGCAATAAATGTATGGTGAGAATGTTCCTAACTACGTGTGGGGTGCAAAGACATATTTACAGGACTATGTACATGAGAACTAAGCTTTTTACATGGGAAGGTGCCTGGTGCAGAGAAGCAGTGTGCAACAAGAGTAACAAGATCAACACTATATACAAACCAGAGAAACGATCAAACAAAGCAACAAAACAATTCAGAGAGTCCATAAGTTCGCAAAGTTCATAAATTTAGTCTCTGAGGTGGGCGACGAATTCTGGTTGACCACCTCAAGGGTGGGTCGAGAGTCGCCGGTTCAGGAGCGGGCTGGACTGCGTCAAAGTCAGGGGGATGCAGAGTGACAGGGAGCTCTGCATAGTCCGTGGCAGGGTCAGCAGGAGGGCGAGGCAACACTGGAGGATCACGTGGCGAGCGTGGAACGAGACGAAGGGCGCGTCGATTGCGGCGCAGAATAGAGCCATCCGGTAGACGAACCAGGAACGAGCGGGGGGCCACCTGCCGAAGGACCACAGCAGTTGCAGACCAGCCCCCATCCGGAAGATGGACGTGGACGTTGTCATCTGGAGCCAGAGCAGGGAGATCAGCTGCACGGGAGTCATGAGCCGCCTTGTGCTGTGCACGAGACAGCTGCATCCGGCGAAGGACCGGAACGTGGTCGAGGTCTGGGACATGGATGGACGGCACCGTCGTCCTCAGGGTGCGACCCATGAGTAACTGGGCTGGCGACAGGCCAGTGGACAGTGGGGCGGAGCGATAGGCCAGCAAGGCAAGGTAGAAATCACACCCACCATCGGCAGCCTTGCATAGGAGCCGTTTGACTATATGTACTCCCTTCTCCGCTTTGCCGTTGGATTGGGGGTACAGGGGACTGGATGTCACATGGTCAAAATTGTACCGCCTGGCAAAGTTGGACCATTCCTGGCTGGAGAAGCAGGGGCCATTGTCCGACATAACCGTGAGTGGGATGCCGTGTCGAGCAAATGTTTCTTTACATGCACGAATGACGGCAGACGAGGTGATGTCGTGCAACCGTATCACCTCCGGGTAATTCGAAAAGTAGTCCACGATCAGGACCTGGGGTGAGATTCTCCGACCCCCCGCTGGGTCGGAGAATCGCCGGGGGCTGGCGTGAATCCCGCCCCTGCCGGTTGCCGAATTCTCCGGCACCGGAGATTCGGCGGGGGCGGGAATCGCGCCGCGCCGGTTGGCGGCCCCCCCGCACCCCCCCGTGATTCTCCGGCCCGAATGGGCCGAAGTCCCGCTGCTAGAATGCCTGTCCCGCCGGCGAGGATTAAACCACCTCTCTTACCGGCTGGACAAGGCGGTGCGGGTGGGCTCCGGGGTCCTGGGGGGGGGGGGCGAGGGGCGACCTGGCCCCGGGGGGTGCCCCCACGGTGGCCTGGCCCGCGATCGGGGCCCACCGATCCGCGGGCGGGCCTGTGCCGTGGGGGCACTCTTTTCCTTCCGCCTTCGCCACGGTCTCCACCATGGCAGAGGCGGAAGAGACCCCCTCCACTGCGCATTCGCGGGGATGCCGTGAGCGGCCGCTAACGCTCCCGCGCATGCGCCGCCCGGAGATGTCATTTCCGCGCCAGCTGGTGGGGCGGAAATCAGTCCGCCGCGGGTCTAGCCCCTCAAGGTTAGCACTCGGCCGGTCAAGGGGCGGAGGATTCCGCACCTTTGGGGCAGCGCGATGCCGGACTGCTTTGCGCCGTTTTTGGCGCCGGTCGGCAGACATTGCGCCGATACCGGAGAATTTCACCCATAGTCTCTACCCAGCACGTGGAACAGGTCGATGCCCACCTTGGTCCATGGTGACGTGACCAACTCATGGGGCTGCAGGGTCTCACGTGGTTGGGCCGGCTGGAAGCGCTGACAGGTGGGGCAGTTGAGCACTGTGTTGGCTATGTCCTCATTAATGCCGGGCCAGTACACTGCCTCTCGGGCCCGGCGGCGGCACTTTTCCACGCCAAGGTGGCCCTCGTGTAGTTGTCCCAGGACAAGTTGGCGCATGCAATGCGGGATGAGAATGCGGTCCAGTTTTAGAAGAACCCCCTCTACTACCGCCAGATCGTCTCTGATGTTGTAGACCTGCGGGCATTGGCCCTTGAGCCACCCGTCCGTTAGGTGGCGCATGACACGCTGTAGCAAGGGGTCAGCCGCCGTCTCGCGGCAAATTTGGACGAGGCGTTCATCCGAGGCAGGTAGATTGGAGGCCGCGAATGCCACATGGGCATCAACCTGGCAGACAAATCCCGCTGGGTCACATGGAGTGTTGACTGACCTGGAGAGAGCGTCAGCAATGATGACGTCTTTGCCTGGGGTGTATACCAGCTGGAAGTCATATCGCCGGAGCTTGAGAAGAATACGCTGGAGGCGAGGCGTCATGTCGTTCAAGTCTTTCTGTATTATATTGTGGAGATGCCGGCGTTGGACTGGGGTGAGCACAGTAAGAAGTCTCACAACACCAGGTTAAAGTCCAACTGGTTTGTTTCAAACACTAGCTTTCGGAGCGCTGCTCCTTCCTCAGGTGAAGGAAGGAGCAGTGCTCCGAAAGCTAGTGTTTGAAACAAATCTGTTGGACTTTAACCTGGTGTTGTAAGACTTCTCACTGAATTATATTGACCAGCGGGCGATGGTCGGTCTCGATGGTGAATTGAGGAAGTCCGTAGACATAATCGTGAAACTTAACCACACCGGTCAGAAGGCCCAGGCACTCCTTTTCTATCTGCGCGTAGCGCTGCTCCGTGGGGGTCATCGCACATGACGCATATGCAACGGGGGCCACGATGAGGCCTCATCACGTTGAAGGAGCACTGCCCCGATGCGAACTGGCATCGGTCGAAATTTTGGTCTCCTTTGCTGGATCAAAGAAAGCTAAGACCGGGGCCGTGGTCAGTTTTGCTTTGAGTTTTCTCCATTCGCGCTCGTGGGCAGGGAGCCATTGGAAGTTTGTCGTCTTCCTGACCAGGTTGCTGAGAGCCGTGGTATGAGAGGCGAGGTTATGGATAAATTTCCCTAAAAAATTGACCATGCCCAGAAATTGGAGAACCGCCTTCTTGTCCTCTGGTGTTTTCATCGCTGTGATGGCAGCTACCTTGTCCGCATCCGGCTGCACACCCAACTGGGAGATGTGGTCCCCGAGGAACTTGAGTTCTGCCTGGCCAAAAGAGCATTTGGCCCTGTTGAGGCGGAGGCCATGCTCATGTATACGTCTGAATACGCGCTGGAGGCGACTAACATGCTCCTGCGGGGTGAGGGACCAAATGATTATGTCATCGACATAGACGCAAACACCTTCAATACCTTCCATCGTTTGCTCCATAATCCTATGGAACACTTCTGACGCAGATATGATCCCGAACGGCATTCTGGTGTGACAATATCTTCCAAAGGAGGTATTAAATGTGCAAAGATTCCTGCTGGATTTATCGAGCTGGATTTGCCAGAATCCTTTTGAGGCGTCGAGTTTGGTGAAGAGCTTGGCGCGAGCCTGTATGAGCTCTTCGCGCTTGTGAATCATATGGTGCTCCCTCATGATATTGCGATTTAGATCCTTGGGATCAATGCAAATTCTCAATTCACCGGAAGGCTTTTTCACACATACCATGGAACTGACCCAGTCGGTCGGTTCCGTGACTTTGGAAATCACTCCTTGGTTCTGGAGGTCCTGCAGCTGCTGCTTGAGGTGGTCCTTAAGGGCTACTGGGACCCTGCGAGGTGCACCACAGGCGTGGCATTCGGTTTTAATAAAATCTTGTAGGTGTACGGGAGCGTGCCCATGCCCTCGAAGATGTCGCGGTACTGATCGATAATGGCGTCGAGCTGCGCCCTGAAGTCGGTGTCCTGAAAGGCAGACGTGTCAGCAGGAGAGAGAGAGTGAACTCTCGAAACTAGATTCAACAGCTTGCATGCCTGTGCGCCCAGCAGGGAGGCTTTCGAGGAGCCCACGATTTCAAAGAGAAGGATGGCTTTGCGTGATCTGTGCGTCACTTCAAGTTGGCATGAGCCGCTGGCAGCAATGGCATTGCCATTATAATCCAATAGCTGGCAGGCTGATGGAAGGATGGCTGGTTTGACGCGAAGGCTTTGGAGGTCAGACCGCGCAATGAGATTGGCGGAGGCACCAGTGTCCAGGCGGAATCGTATTTGGGACCAGTTGACCGTAAGGGTGGCACACCCCTCATCGTCTGGATCGATGCTGTATACCGATAGAGGCTGGATTCTTAGCTTCGGGGACACCCTGTTTTTTGTCACGATACCGATTCGAAAAGTTGCCTTCGGGTCCTCGGTGTCAATATCGGGTAGTAGGTCCGCATCGGACTCGGTGACCGTCAGTTGAATGGCCCGAACATCCCTGTGAGGCTGGCCGGAGCGATACGAATTGGCAGGCTGAGCTGCTCTGCATAAAGCAGCATAGGGGCCAAGTTTGCCACATCTCAGGCGTCGTCGGGTTTTGGCAGGGCATTGCCACTTTAAGTGGGTGGAGCCACAGCTGTCACACGTTGTAACGTCAGTACATTCGCTGCGCCACTGTGCATGTGTGGTGCGGTCGTACGTGGTGCGCGCCTGCGCAGTACGTTCGTCGACGTCGCCGTCCCCTCGTTCGGTCGCACAAGCCCGGGAGTCCGTGAAAAGCGCGCGAAATGGCCGCCCTCATCCAGGCTGAGGCCCTGGAGTTGCTCGATTGCTTGGACCCGTTCTGCCTCGTGGGGACCTTGCCGCGCCGTTTCAGCCACTTGGATGTGGGAATACCGACTAGTGGCGTGTTCGTGTAGCACGCAGGTCTCGATGGCGGTCGCTAGGGTGAGCTGCTTCACCTTGAGGAGCTGCTGGCGTAGGGGGTCCGACTGAGCACCGAAAACAATACCAGGGTTGAGGGATATTAGAACTTCTTAGATCTACCTGCGAGTGATCTGCCTTCCGCCAGCATACAGCCATCCTGCAAAATGGACAGCGTCCGCCCGCCGTCGCCGCTCCGCATCACCGGTAACCTGGGGGCCAACTGGAAGGTATTCAAACAACGCTTCCAGCTCTACCTTGAAGCCACAGACCGGGAAGCTGCCTCAGACACCAGGAAGATCGCTCTCTTCCTATCCACAGCCGGGGACCATGCCATCGACATTTTCAATTCTCTCACCTTTGCTGATGATGAAGATAAATCAAAATTCAAGACGGTCCTCCTCAAGTTTGACACTCACTGCAGCGTCGAGGTGAATGAAAGTTTCGAGCGTTATGTGTTCCAACAGCGTTTGCAGGGTAAGGATGAACCTTTCCAGTCCTTTCTCACCCACCTCCGCATCCTTGCGCAGTCCTGTAATTACGGGCCCACCTCCGACTCCATGATACGCGACCAGATCGTTTTCGGTGTTCAGTCAACAACAACAAAGAACAACAAAGAAATGTACAGCACAGGAACAGGCCCTTCGGCCCTCCAAGCCCGTGCCGACCATACTGCCCGACTAAACTACAATCTTCTACACGGACCCCCTACGCCAGCAGCTCCTCGAGGTACAGCAGCTCACCCTAGCGACCGCCATCGAGACCTGCGTGCTACAGGTCTCGATGCTACAGTCACAGGTCTTGAGTGATGTGTTGGGTGTTCTGGATCCGTGGAACACATACAGGCCACCAACACTTAAAATTGTGCAACACTATTTTATTAAGTCAGAAACTGTTGAACATACTTTCACTGTGGGTTAACACGATGGTAGATTAAACTAAAGACCTATGCCTGTCCGAACCAGTCTATGCACTCAGCACGTGGTGAGGACCTGTGCTGTAAGCTGTAAACTCTGTCCTTCTAGGAGGCTGCATCCCGAATGAGCGGGAACTCTGATGCCCCCTGTCTTTATAGTGAGTGTGCTCTAACGGGTGATTGGCTGCGGTGTTGTGTGTGTTGATTGGTCTTGCTGTGTGTCCATCAGTGTGTATCTGCACCATGATATACTGGTGTATATTATGACATTGAGATGAGAAAGTAACTCAAGGTACCGTCTGTTTCAACAAGGAGAACAAGTATTAGTGTGTAGCTACACCACTCGTGAGAAGTGGATTCCGGTGACGGTATTGACTCAGACGGGTATTCTGATCCATGACCAGACCCCGACAGTGGCGAAGATACTGAACGAAAACCCAAATATTTTAGTTTATTTGAAAGACTACGGAAAGAATGATTCGCTCCAGGAGTGGTTGCATGGACAAATAGGGCTTGGTTATTTTCAAACAAAACTTTATTATGAATTAAATATTAAACTGGTTTTAACTTCAAACCCAAACATTTAGACCCGAACACTACTACTCCATTATCCATTAAATAACAAGAAAATAAACATACAGCTCTCAATCCAGCTTAAACAAACAAGGCCTAAAATGATACTTGCATTCCAAAACAGATCCTGCCTCTTGTGAGAACCACTTCAGACTCTGAATATCTACAAATGGCTGCTTCAACTGGGTTGTTTCAGCCTTTTCCTTGTCTCCAGACAAAGCTGCTCTGCCTTTAAATATTATCACTTTTTAAGCTATCTCGCTGGGAAAGAAAACTGCCTCTTGTGGTCACACATAGTTTGCCAGATCAGAGATTACTTCCTTTCAGCTTTCTCCCAAAACACTAAACTTCTAATCCTTTCAAAATGGCTCTGTGTCTCTCTGAGCTCCACCCAGCACTGACTTCTTCTCCTCAAGGTGAATGTCTGCAGGCTGAAAATCATTAACTCTATCGGAACTTCCCCAGTCAAACCACACTGACCTCAGGATTTTAACCTTTAAATTTCTCACTACATTGAGAATCCAATTTCCTAAATCCAATATCCCTCACGGTCCAAACAACAAACTCGTGTGGAGACGCCCATGTGGATCAATAATTGTCAACATGTGTTACTGTGCCAGGATCAGGAGTACAAAGAACAAAGAAAAATTACAGCACAGGAACAGGCCCTTCGGCCCTCCCAGCCTGCACCGATCCAGATCCTTTATCTAAAACTGTTGCCTATTTTCTCAGGATCTGTATCCCTCTGCGCCCTGCCCATTCAGGTATCTGTCTAGATGCATCTTAAATGACGCTATCGTGCCCGCCTCTACCACCTCTGCCGGCAATGCGTTCCAGGCACCCACCACCCTCTGCTTAAAGAACTTTCCACGCATATCTCCCTTAAACTTTTCTCCTCTCATCTTGAACTCGTGACCCCTAGTAATTTTCCCCCACTCTGGGAAAAAGCTTCTTGCTATCCACCCTGTCTATACCTCTAATGATTCTGTAGACCTCAATGAGGTCCCCACTCAACCTCCGTCTTTCTAATGAAAATAATCCTAATCTACTCAACCTTTCTTCATAGCCAGCACCCTCCATACCAGGCCACATCCTGGTGAACCTCCTCTGCACCCTCTCTAAAGCATCCCCATCCTTCTGGTAATGTGGCGACCAGAACTGCACGCAGTATTCCAAATGTGGCAAACCAAAGTCCTATACAACCGTAACATGACCTGCCAACTCTTGTACTCAATACCCTGTCCGATGAAGGCAAGCATGCTGTATGCCTTCTTGACCACTCTATCGACCTGTGCACCCACCTTCAGGGTACAATGGACCTGAACTCCCAGATCTCTCCGTACATCAATTTTCCCAGGACTCTTCCATTGACCGTATAGTCTGCTCTTGAATTAGATCTCCCAAAATGCATCATCTCGCATTTGCCTGGATTGAACTCCATCTGCCATTTCTCCGTCCAACTCTCCAATCTATTTATATTTTGCTGTATTCTCTGACAGTCCCCCTCGCTATCTGCAACTCCACCAATCTTAGTGTCATCTGCAAACTTGCTAATCAGACAACCTATACCTTCCTCCAGATCATTTATGTATATCAAAAACAACAGTGGTCCCAGCACGGATCCCTGTGGAACACCACTGGTCACAGTTCTCCATTTTGAGAAACTCCCTTCCACCACTACTCTCTGTCTCCTGTTGCCCAGCCAGTTCTTTATCCATCTAGCTGGTACACCCTGGACCTCATGAGACTTCACTTTCTCCATCAGCCTACCATGGGGAACCTTATCAAACGCCTTACTGAAGTCCATCAAGAGGTAACGGTCTCCGCCCCATCTGACTGTGTAACTTCTCATTCATCTACAGAAGCAGAGATTGCAGCAGAAATATCTGCTATTAAGGTCTTCCCTCGGAAAAGACTGGAACACCCTTCCAGGATAGAGACATCTACTGGAGAACGTGGAAATACACCTAAGTTTGCGGAAGTGCTCAGGCAACCAGCGAGAAATAGATGCCCACCTGATGGTCTATCTTACTGATGGTGATATTACAATGCAATAATTTGATGTGTGCTCTTGTTTATAGAAATGGGGCTGGATTTTCGGATGTGAAGACTAAGTGCTGACGGAGGTGTGGGAACAGCGGTGTTTTATGCCCGAGGAAACGACGCAAAAGCTGCACCGATCGTCCGTCTGGTGGGGGGCTAGCAGGCACCCAGCGTAAAGCCCCTGGCTGGAGAATTGCCGGGTCTGTGGCTGTGCATGCTATGCCGGCTTCCTGAGGAAAAAACAGGATACGTTTTCCACGCCGCCGGGAACATGGCCCATCGGGGGCGGAGCATCAGGGGAGGGCCTCAGGTGACGTCCTGAGGCCGTCCTGACGACGTGCAGTGTACTCTGTGAGTACGCGGTTTTGGAGGGGGCGGAGCATCGCAAAAGCAGCTCCCGGAGAATCCCGCCCATGATGTGGAGATGCCGGCGTTGGACTGGGGTGGAGCACAGTAAGAAGTCTTACAACACCAGGTTAAAGTCCAACTGGTTTGTTTGGAATCACTAGCTTTCGGAGCGTAACTCCTTCATCATCATAAGTTCCAAGACTTCTTACTTGTTCATAGATAAAAAGAATTTGGTTAAATTACTAGTTATTAGCTGTGTTGGACCTTCGAAGTAAAGGGGGAGGGGTAAAGGGGGAGGGGTGTTATAAATGTGGGTTATTGTCGTTATGTGTAATGTCTCTTTAAGAACGGAGTCACATGGCTTATGTGACCTCATTGGCTACTTTGCAGGCTTTTGGGGAGCCCAGTGCTAAATCTTGTACAACGAAGACCTGTTCAATATTCCTCTGCTGATCTTGAATTAAGCCCATGTTCTTTGGCAATCTATTTATTTTGTCAAAAGGTACAAGAGCCCATTTAATTCAGAATTGGGGAGACATTTTGTTCTGTCAGAGGGTAGTGAGAATCTGGAACTCTCTCCCTCACAAGGCAGTGGAGGCAGCATCTCTGAATATTTTCAAGGCAGAGGTAGATGGATTCCTGATACACCGGGATGGAAGCTTGTCGGGGTCGGCAGGAATGTTAAAGTCACCATCAGGTCAGTCATGATCGTATTGAATGGAGGAGCGGACTCGAGGGGCCGAGTGACCTCCTCTTGTTCCTAATTTGTATGTTTGTATATTCGTATGAATGTCACTTCGGAATGTGCCATGTCTAACCCTGGTAGAATCTTGTTCAGGTAGGGACTAACTCTTAATACTTGTGGCCTCCAAGTATCTCAGTCTGAACTCATTATTATTCTGGTCTGCAGCACATCTGCTGTGAGTGCCTGGCAAACGGAGCATTGATATTCAGAGAGTAAGTTTGGTTTACTTGGGGGTGCAGCTGTTGATATCCCAATCAACAATCCACTGGGGCGTGAGAGCTTTTTACTTTCTTTTGAAATTTCAATGTAGGTTTAATCAAAACGATCTTGCTGAACAGACCATTCGTTGCAGTCCTGCAGTGCGGAAATACACATATCAGAGCTTCCGCATGGTACAACACCCACAGAGACTGGGTCACGTAAACTCTGACTGCTGCCTGATTCAGGGAGCTTACTCAACAACAAAGTGGTCAATCTGCAAACAGTGTGTCGCTGGGCAGAACTAATCTGAGGGAGGTCAGCACATTTGGGCTCGGTTCTGGGCGCGTCTCTGCTAGGTTCGAGCATACATTCAACATTCCTGAATTTCTAGAGTGAACCAGAACAGCTACTCCCTCAGAAATATTCAAATATTATCATTTATTACAATGGAGAATGGAATACAAAAATAGGGAGGTTATGCTTCATACTACATATTGGTGAGACGGTATCCAGAATATTGTGGATGGGATTGGTCTCCTTAGTTTTTTGTTAATTTATGGGATGTGTCGCTGGTTTTAATAATAATCTTTATTGTCACAAGTAGGCTTACATTAACACTGCAGTAAAGTTACTGTGAAAAGCCCCAAGTCGCCACATTCCGGCACCTGTTCGGGTACACAGAGGGGGAATCCAGAATGTCCAATTCATCTAACAGCACGTCCTTTGGGACTTGTGGGAGGAAACCGGAGCACCCGGAGGAAACACACGCACACACGGGGAGGATGTGCAGACTCCGCAGACAGTGACCCAAGCCGGGAATCGAACCTGGGACCCTGGAGCTGTGAAACAACAGTGATAGCCACTGTGCTATCGTGCCGCGCATGTTGCCCTTCAGAGGGTGGTGGTGAGTTGCCTTCTTGAACCGCTGCAGTCCATGAGATATAGGTACACCCACTGTGCTGTTCGGGAGGGAGTTCCAGGATTTTGACCCAGTGACAGTGAAGGAACGGCGATATATTTCCAAGTCAGGATGTTGGGTGACTCGGAGGGGAACCTCCAGGTGGTGGGGTTCCCAAGTATTTGCTGCTCTTGTCCTTCTACATGGTAGCGGTCATGGGTTTGGAAGGTGCTGCCGAAGGAGCCTTGGTGAGTTACTGCAGTGCATCTTGTAGATGGTACACACGGCTGTCACTGTTGGATGATTGTTTGTGGCAGGAGGAGCAATCAAGCGGCTGCTTTGTCCTGGATGGTGTTGAGTTGCTTGAGTGTTGGAGCTACTCATTCCATCACACTCCTGACTTGTGCCTTGTAGATGGGGGGGTCAGGAGGTGAGTTACCCGCTATAGGATCCCTAACCTTTGACCTGCTCAGGTAGCCACAGTATTAATGTGGCTGGGTCCAATTCAGTTTCTGATCAATGGTAACCCCCAGGATGTTGATTGTGGGGGATTCAGCGATGGGAATGCCATTGAATGTCAAGAGGCGATGGTTAGATGCTCTCTTGTAGGAGATGGTCATTGCCGGGCACTTGTGTGGCACGAATGTAACTTGCTACTTGTCAGCCCCGAGCCTGGATATTGTCCGGGTCTCGCTGCATTTGGACAGGGACTGCGTCAGTATCTGAGGAGTCGCGAGTGGTGCTGAACATTGTGCAGTCGTCCGCAAACATCCCCACTTCTGACCTTATGATGGAAGGGAGGTCATTGATGAAGCAGCTGAAGATGGTTGGACCGAGGACACCACCTTGAGGAACTCCTGCAGCGATGTCCTGGAGCTGAGATGATTGACCTCCAACCACCACAACCACCTTCCTTTGTGCCGGGTATGACTCCAACCAGCGGAGAGTTTTCCCCGATTCCCATTGGCTCCAGTTTTGCTCGGGCTCCTTGATGCCACACTCGGTCAAATGCTGCCTTGATGTCGAGGGCAGTCACTCTCACCTCACCTCTGGCATTCAGCTCTTTTGTCCATGATTGAACCAAGGCTGTAATGAGGTCAGGAGCTGAGTGATTCTGGCGGAACCCAAACTGAGCTTCCATGAGCAGGTTATTGCTGAGTAAGTGACACTCGATAGCACTGCTGATGACCCCTTGGGATCTGGAATGTACTGCCTGACAGTGTGGTGGAAATGAACAATGAACTGAAATGAAAATCGCTTGTCACAAGTAGGCTTCAAATGAAGTTACTATCAAAAAAAGCCCCTAGTCGCCACATTCCGGCGCCTGTTCGGGGAGGCTGGTATGGGGCAGATTAACTCAGTGAGTGGTTAGGATCAGGAATGTACTGTCTGTGAGTGTGGCGGAGGCAGATTCACACAGCGAGTGGTTAGGATCAGGAATGTACTGTCTGTGAGTGTGGTGGAGACAGAGTCACACAGTGAGTGGTTAGGATCTGGAATGTACTGTCTGTGAGTGTGGTGGAGACAGATTCACACCGTGAGTGGATAGGATCTGGACTGCACTGTCTGTGAGTGTGGTGGAGGCAGATTCACACAACGAGTGGTTAGGATCTGGAATGTACGGTCTGTGAGTGTAGAGAGGCAGATTCACACAGCGAGTGGTTAGGATCTGGAATGTACTGTCTGAGAGTGTGGTGGAGGCAGATTCACACAGCCAGTGGTTAGGATCTGGAATGTACTGTCTGTGAGTGTGGTGGAGACAGATTCACACAGTGAGTGGTTAGGATCAGGAATGTACTGTCTGAGAGTGTGGTGGAGGCAGATTCACACAGCCAGTGGTTAGGATCTGGAATGTACTGTCTGTGAGTGTGGTGGAGACAGATTCACACAGTGAGTGGTTAGGATGTGGAATGTACTGTCTGTGAGTGTGGTGGAGGCAGATTCACACAGCGAGTGGTTAGGATCTGGAATGTACTGTCTGTGAGTGTGGTGGAGGCAGATTCACACAGCGAGTGGTTAGGATGTGGAATGTACTGTCTGTGAGTGTGGTGGAGACAGATTCACACAGCAAGTGGTTAGGATCCGGAATGTACTGTCTGTGGGTGTGGTGGAGAGGGGATTGGAAAAATACCAGTAAAGTGCTGCTCCATGGGAACTGGTTGAGTTGCTCTGGCAGAGAGCTAGCACAGACATGACGGGCCGAATGATCTCCTTGTGCTGTAACCATTCCATGATTCTAAATCCTATTGTAGCAAAGTCTTGCATCTGTGAGTATAGGTAGATATATTTTTGGGCTCGCATTTTCAGTGGAGCTTATCGATGTAACATTGCTAATTCTGCTTAAAACATGTTTTTAAGTCAACAAAGGGATTAAAGCATAACTTTAAAATGAATCTGCAGTGTTTGCTCGGCTTGGTAATCAAACAGAATCTCATTAACTCTCTGCTTGACAGGTGAAGACAACTCATTACTGGAAGTTATCCTAATACAAGACATGGCAAAAAGTGTGGAGGTAACTGAATTCCTCTCATCACCACCACCACCTCATACTGTGTGTTGTAAAGCTCAAAATGTCACTTTATTTTGTTCAGAAGTTTTTACATAAGAGTTAGAGAAAAAGACCATGGGCGAGATTCTCTGAGCCCCCGCCGGGTCGGAGAATCGCCGGGGGCTGGCGTGAATCCCGCCCCCGCCGGTTGCCGAATTCTCCGGCACCGGATATTTGGCGGGGGCGGGAATCACGCTGCGCCGGTTGGCGGCCCCCCCCCCCCGCGATTCTCCGGGCCGGATGGGCCGAAGTCCCGCTGCTAGGATGCCTGTCCCGCCGGCGTGGATTAAACCACCTCTCTTACCGGCGGGACAAGGCGGTGCGGGCGGGCTCCGGGGTCCTGGGGGGGGGCGCGGGGCGATCTGGCCCCGGGGGTGCCCCCATGGTGGCCTGGCCCGCAATCGGGGCCCACCGATCCGCGGGCGGGCCTGTGCTGTGGGGGCACTCTTTTCCTTCCGCCTTCGCCACGGTCTCCCTCCACTGCGCATGCGCGGGGTGCCGGGGCACTTCCGCCAGCTGGCGGGGCGGAAATCAGTCCGGCGCGGGCCTAGCCCTTCAACGTTAGTGCTGGTGTTAATGATCTACACAAGCATCCGTCTTCACCTTCTCCTATCAGCACATGTTTCATTCTCTTTCTCCGTCATCCAGGCTCCCTTTAAATGTACAAATACTATTCTCCACAACCACTCTCTGTGTGGTCCCAATTCCGCATTCTCACCACTCCACAATTCTCCTGAATTTATCAGTGACTGTCTTGTACTTGTCACCTCTGGTTTGTGTTCACCACAGGTAGCTCTGTATCTATCTTCTCAATGGCTTCCATCAATTTAACAATGTCTCCAGGTCACCCTCAGATTTTTCCTTTCTGGATCAGGTTTTCCAGCCCCACTTGCTGCTGTGACTGTCCAGTCCCGCTGAAAGTCAATGGGCCTTTGACCTGGCCGTCACGTCCTCCACAGCACCTGCCATCACGGCGGGATCGGAAAACCAATCTGGCCTGATCATTCAAACCACTCAATAATAATAATCTCTATTATTGTCCCAAGTAGGTTTACATTAACACTGCAATGAGGTTACTATGAAAAGCCCCTAGTTGCCACATTCCGGCGCCTGTTCGGGTACACAGAGGGAGAATTCAGAATGTCCAATTCACCTTTGGGACTTGTGGGAGGAAACCGGAGCACCCGGAGGAAACCCACGCAGACACGGGGAGAACGTGCAGACTCCACACAGACAGTCGCTCATGGCCGGATTGAACCCGGGATCCTGGTGCTGTGAAGCAACAGTGCTAACCACTGTGCTACCGTGCTGCCCACCTCTATCACCTATCCTCTATCAGCCATGTGGATCCAGGGGAAATCTTTCAAAGGGTGGGTGATTCATTATAGATTTCCACCAAGAGGGACTAAAAATTAAAATATCCCTGCATTGTGTGAAGAGAAGCTGTGTGGAGTTTCAAAGATGACTCATGTCTGAATAATGTGGGCATTTGCTGAGGTTATTGGTGAGGAAGATGCAGTGGGTCTTTTTTACTGAAGAACCAAAATTACTTTGATCAAAGGAGGCTTGTTGATCAAAGGGTGTGTCCCTATTAAAGTTCAGGGAGCAGCAGTTAGGATGTTAACTGTGGCATTCCCCCCAAACCATCCGAAAGTTGAAAAGTCCAAGTGGCAGCAGAAGGGCAGAGATAGAGCTGGACAAACCCTTCCCATGGAGCTTCAGGCAGAGAATTATCCAGATGCTCAGGGAGGATGATTCAGGAAAGGAAATAAATAACCAGGTTGGGATTTTCCTGGCTCCACACCAGTGAGGTCATCGGGGCTGAGATGGGAAAATTGGGAGAGATGTTAAATGTCAGCATTTCTCTGGTATCGGGGCTGAGAACCCCAAGCTAGGTGATTAAAACATTAAAGGAACTGAGAAAATCCTATACAAAAGCCTTTATAAAGATTTCAGGGTGTTGATGAAGCTGTAAAATATCAAATGTGAGGGCAGCACGGTGGTGCAGTGGTTAGCACTGCTGCCTCACAGCGCCGAGGTCCCAGGTTCGATCCCGGCTCTGGGTCACTGTCCGTGTGGAGTTTGCACATTCTCCCCGTGTCTGCGTGGGTTTCACCCCCACAACCCAAAAGATGTGCAGAGTAGGTGGATTGGCCACACTAAATTGCCCCTTAATTGGAAAAAATGAATTAGGTATTCTAAATTTATATAAAATAAATAATTAAAAATAAAATATCAAATGTGCTTCAATTTATAAAAAATCAGGAAAGAGGACAAAGTGGTGGAAGCCATTTGACTGCATAAGAGTGAAAATAGGCTGGAGTCCTGAGCAGAAATCCAGGAGGCGGTTTTCGGGTGCTTGCCCAAGCAAAAACAGGCCTTTGACAACCTGTACATATTAGGCTTTGATTTATCTCCCCATTTACCTGCCAGTGTGAAAATCTTCCCAGTCGCAGCAAGGTGAATGACCCGAGGACACAGGCTGAAGGGTAATTGGCAGAGCACCAGAGAGAGGGAAAGGAGAGGTTTCTTTATGCAGTGGGCGGTTCTGATCCATGAAAGGGCATTGTTAGCACATTCAGAAATAACTCGGAAAAGGGAATTGGGGAAATACCTGGAGGAAAAAACATCGGACTCTGAGGACAGAGCAGATGAATGGCACAATTTGGATTGTTCTTTCAAAGAGTCAGCCTGAACAGTCTCCTTGTGTACTGTAAAATCCTAACTCAAAGACCGATATAATTACAACTTATCGCTGGATATTAGTTAATCTAATGGATATAATTGTCAGTAGCTCAGTTATAGATAGAACTTCTACCAAATTATTGCTGGATTTAATTCTCAATTCTTTGATGAATATAATTACTATTAACTCAATGATAGGCATAATTAACTCATTGCTGTGTAGAAATATGAACTCACTGATGGATCTAATTACTGTTAACTTATTTCAAATGCTTTGCATATTGCAGAATCTATCTCATATATATCCTCCGGGAGAGAGGAGGTGTTTTCTCATTCAATTATACATTTTCAGTGCAGAAGGAATCCACATGGTCCATCATTCTGCCGGTTCCCATTTCACCCCATTGCCTGCTCATTCTCCTTCTCCTTTGGTTAACATTGTGGTGAATGTATTGCGGCTACAATTCACCACTGTATTGTATTGTATTATGTTGATGCCCTTGTGGGCTCCGCCTGTGGCTCCGCCCCCTCGGGGTGGTATATAGATCTGCAGCCTGTAAGCGGCACTCAGTACAGAGCAGTCGCAGGCAGGCACAGATCTAGCTTATTAAGACCACTGTTTACTTCTACTAATCGTCTCGTGTGAATTGATGGTTGCATCAAACATATTGATGATGAGGCAGTTTTTCACAAGAACAACATTGCTTATTTTCCCTTTGCAAGTTCTCCAGCAGCCCCCTGTCTTTGACCACATGTGTGACAAAGACCTGCTGAGGACATTGCGTGATTGACATCCCCTCACCAGCTCTTTGCTCCATCCCTCCCTCTCTGGCCTGGCTCAGGTGAGTGCCGCAGGAAAGGTGGGCAGTTCAATTAAAGGTGGGAGGCGAAAGCTTCACTGACCTGTGAGTGGAGTATGTTACATTTTCAAAGCAAGGGAAAGTGGTGAGCTGTGAGCAGTAGTCACGGGTAAAGGGAGGAAATAGAATTTGTGAACACATGAAAGAGTCTGATCTCGAAAGAGCGGATTATGAGAATTGGGAATGCAAAAGAGGAGAGAGATATTAATACTGACGTGTGTCCATGACAAAAAACTGCGCTGAGAATTTGATATGAAGGAACAAGGAGAAGGAGAGAGGATTTGGTAAACTCATTCACAGGGCTCCGGCTTCGCTGCCAAGACCAGCAACTATTGCCATTCCCAATTCCTTGTTTTTAAAATTAGCAGAGAACACAGAAGCCAAAACACTACCTCCGCTCCACCCCCACAGACACTGCCAGTCCCGCTCATCCTTTTCAGCAATTTCAGTTTTTATTTCCAATTCCAGCGTCTGCTGTATTTTGCTTTTGTTTAAAGTTCTCATCATTATTTTCAAATCGTCCATAAACTCATCCCTCTCCATCTCTGGAACCTCCTCAATCGCACAGCCCTCCGTAAACTCCTCAATCTCAACATCCCTCCCAATCTCTGTAATCTCCTCAATCTCAACATCCCTCCCCATCTCTGTAAACTCCTCAATCCCAACATCCCTCCCCATCTCTGTAATCTCCTCAATCTCAACATTCCTCCCCATCTCTGTAAATTCCTCAATCCCAACATCCCTCCCCATCTCTGTAATCTCCTCAATCTCAACATCCCTCCCCATCTCTGTAATCTCCTCAATCTCAACATCCCTCCCCATCTCTGTAAACTCCTCAATCCCAACAACCCTCCCCATCCCTGTAATCTCCTCAATCCCAACATCCCTCCCCATCCCTGTAATCTCCTCAATCCCAACATCCCTCCCCATCTCTGTAATCTCCTCAATCCCAACATCCCTCCCCATCTCTGTAAACTCCTCAATCCCAACAAACCTCCCCATCTCTGGAACCTCCTCAATCCCAACATCCCTCCCCATCTCTGTGAACTCCTCAATCTCAACATCCCTCCCCATCTCTGTAAACTCCCCAATCCCAACATCCCTCCCCATCTCTGTAATCTCCTCAATCGCAACATCCCTCCCCATCCCTGTAATCTCCTCAATTTCAACATCCCTCCCCATCTCTGTAATCTCCTCAATCCCAACATACCTCCCCATCTCTGTAATCTCCTCAATCCCAACATCCCTCCCCATCTCTGTAAACTCCTCAATCCCAACATCCCTCCCCATCCCTGTAATCTCCTCAATTTCAACATCCCTCCCCATCTCTGTAATCTCCTGAAACCCAACATCCCTCCCCATCTCTGTAATCTCCTCAATCCCAACAACCATCCCCATCCCTGTAATCTCCTCAATCCCAACATCCCTCCCCATCTCTGTAATCTCCTCAATCCCAACATCCCTCCCCATCTCTGTAATCTCCTCAATCCCAACATCCCTCCCCATCTCTGTAAACTCCTCAATCCCAACAAACCTCCCCATCTCTGGAACCTCCTCAATCCCAACATCCCTCCCCATCTCTGTGAACTCCTCAATCTCAACATCCCTCCCCATCTCTGTAAACTCCTCAATCCCAACATCCCTCCCCATCTCTGTAATCTCCTCAATCGCAACATCCCTCCCCATCCCTGTAATCTCCTCAATTTCAACATCCCTCCCCATCTCTGTAATCTCCTCAATCCCAACATACCTCCCCATCTCTGTAATCTCCTCAATCCCAACATCCCTCCCCATCTCTGTAAACTCCTCAATCCCAACATCCCTCCCCATCCCTGTAATCTCCTCAATTTCAACATCCCTCCCCATCTCTGTAATCTCCTGAAACCCAACATCCCTCCCCATCTCTGTAATCTCCTCAATCCCAACATCCCTCCCCATCTCTGTAATCTCCTCAATCTCAACATCCCTCCCCATCTCATTAATCTCCTCAATCGCAACATCCCTCCCCATCTCTGTAATCTCCTCAATCTCAACATCCCTCCCCACCTCTGTAATCTCCTCAATCTCAACATCCCTCCCCACCTCTGTAATCTCTTCAATCTCAACATCCCTCCCATCTCTGTAACCTCCTCAATCCCAACATCCCTCCCCATCTCTGTAACCTCCTCAATCGCAACATCCCTCCCCATCTCTGTAACCTCCTCAATCTCAACATCCCTCCCCATCTCTGTAACCTCCTCAATCGCAACATCCCTCCCCATCTCTGTAACCTCCTCAATCGCAACATCCCTCCCCATCTCTGTAACCTCCTCAATCCCAACATCCCTCCCCATCTCTGTAAATTCCTCAATCCCAACATCCCTCCCCATCTCTGTAATCTCCTCAATCCCAACATCCCTCCCCACCTCTGTAAACTCCTCAATCCCAACATCCCTCCCCATCTCTGTAAACTCCTCAATCCCTACATCCCTCCCCATCTCTGTAATCTCCTCAATCTCAACATCCCTCCCCATCTCTGTAAATTCCTCAATCCCAACATCCCTCCCCATCTCTGTAAATTCCTCAATCCCAACATCCCTCCCCATCTCTGTAATCTCCTCAATCCCAACATCCCTCCCCATCTCTGTAATCTCCTCAATCCCAACATCCCTCCCCATCTCTGTAATCTCCTCAATCCCAACATCCCTCCCCATCTCTGTAATCTCCTCAATCCCAACATCCCTCCCCATCTCTGTAATCTCCTCAATCCCAACAAACCTCCCCATCTCTGGAACCTCCTCAATCCCAACATCCCTCCCCATCTCTGTGAACTCCTCAATCTCAACATCCCTCCCCATCTCTGTAAACTCCTCAATCCCAACATCCCTCCCCATCCCTGTAATCTCCTCAATTTCAACATCCCTCCCCATCTCTGTAATCTCCTCAATCCCAACACACCTCCCCATCTCTGTAATCTCCTCAATCCCAACATCCCTCCCCATCTCTGTAAACTCCTCAATCCCAACGTCCCTCCCCATCTCTGTAATCTCCTCAATCTCAACATCCCTCCCCATCTCATTAATCTCCTCAATCGCAACATCCCTCCCCATCTCTGTAATCTCCTCAATCTCAACATCCCTCCCCACCTCTGTAATCTCCTCAATCTCAACATCCCTCCCCATCTCTGTAATCTCCTCAATCTCAACATCCCTCCCCATCTCTGTAATCTCCTCAATCCCAACATCCCTCCCCATCCCTGTAACCTCCTCAATCCCAACATCCCTCCCCATCTCTGTAATCTCCTCAATCCCAACATCCCTCCCCATCTCTGTAAACTCCTCAATCCCAACATCCCTCCCCATCTCTGTAATCTCCTCAATCCCACCATCCCTCCCCATCTCTGTAAACTCCTCAATCCCAATATCCCTCCCCATCGCTGCAATCTCCTAAATCCCAACATCCCTCCCCATCTCTGTAATCTCCTCAATCGCAACATCCCTCCCCATCTCTGTAATCTCCTCAATCGCAACATCCCTCCCCATCTCTGTAAACCCCTCAATCCCAACATCCCTCCCCATCTCTGTAATCTCCTCAATCCCAACATTCCTCCCCATCTCTGTAAACTCCTCAATCCCAACATCCCTCCCCATCTCTGTAATCTCCTCAATTCCAACATCCCTCCCCATCTCTGTAATCTCCTCAATCCCAACATCCCTCCCCATCTCTGTAATCTCCTCAATCCCAACATCCATCCCCATCTCTGTAAACTCCTCAATCCCAACATCCCTCCCCATCTCTGTAATCTCCTCAATCCCAACATTTCTCCCCATCTCTGTAAACTCCTCAATCCCAACATCCCTCCCCATCTCTGTAATCTCCTCAATCCCAACATCCCTCCCCATCTCTGTAATCTCCTCAATCCCAACATCCCTCCCCATCTCTGCAATCTCCTCAATCCCAACATCCCTCCTCATCTCTGTAATCTCCTCAATCCCTACATCCCTCCCCATCTCTGTAATCTCCTCAATCTCAACATCCCTCCCCATCTCTGTAATCTCCTCAATCCCAACGTCCCTCCCCATCTCTGTAATCTCCTCAATCTCAACATTCCTCCCCATCTCTGTAAACTCCTCAATCTCAACATCCCTCCCCATCTCTGTAATCTCCTCAATCCCAACATCCCTCCCCATCTCTAATCTCCTCAATCTCAACATCCCTCCCCATCTCTGTAATCTCCTCAATCTCAACATCCCTCCCCATCTCTGTAATCTCCTCAATCCCAACATCCCTCCCCATCTCTGTAATCTCCTCAATCTAAACATCCCTCCCCATCTCTGTAAACTCCTCAATCTCAACATCCCTCCCCATCTCTGTAATCTCCTCAATCCCAACATCCAGCCCCATCTCTGTGATCTCCTCAATCTCAACATCCCTCCCCATCTCTGTAATCTCCTCAATCCCAACATCCCTCCCCATCTCTGCAATCTCCTCAATCCCAACATCCCTCCCCATCTCTGTAATCTCCTCAGTCGCAATACGTCTGCCATTTTTCTGGAATCTATGACCCCAGGTTTATGAGCTCTCTCTGAAGAGAAGGTGGTTTGTGCTGCCTGCTCTCTCTCGGCCCTGCAAGAAAGACGTATGTCACCTCCGTGGCAGTGATGTATTTACAATGAAACACAGGTCCAGGCACAGCTCGCCGAGCAGTGGGGCCCCCTGCCAGCAGGTACAATCGGCATACAATCAGAGGCTGACTACATTGTTGAGCGTATTAGCAGCAAATGCAGAGTGGAATCAGATTCTGGTCAGTCTGAGAGTGGGGAAATCTGGTAATGAATGGTTAACATGAGGCATGCGCACGCGATACCACGCCCAGAGGGGAGGGAGAGGCTGCTGAGGTTTGCCACTAGGATCCAAACAGGCGAGTCGGGCAGGTTTACGCCGGGTTTGCGTCTGCGCTCGCAGATGCAGGCCAGAAACAGCAGCAGGCGCGTGACCACGCTCAAGGCGAAAGACACGGTGGTCATGACGAGTGAAGCAGGCGAGAGATTATGAGAATGGGAGAGTGTGAGGGTGTGGGCGAGTAGAGAGTTTGGTTGCAGGCTTTCTTTCTTTATTTGTTCGTGTGATGTGGGCGTCGCTGGGCTGGGCCATTTGTTGCCCGTCCCTGAGGGTATTCAAGAGTCAATCACATTGCTGTGGGTCTGGAGTCACGTGTAGGCCAGACCAGGTAAGGACGGCAGATTTCCTTCCCTAAAGGACATTGGTGAACCAGATGGGTTTTTATGACAATCGACAATGGTTCTCATTAGATTTTTAATTCCAGATTTAAATTGAATTCCGATTTCACCATCTGCCCTGGCGGGATTCGAATCCGGGCCCCCAGAGCATGACTCTGGGTCTCTGGATAACTAGTCCAGCGACAATACCACTACGCCACTGCCTCCCCCTTGCCGGGAGGGAGGATGTGTGAGGGCTGGGTGGCATTCTGGATGGAGGGAATGTTTGTGATTGGCACCGCATGGTAGGTTGTTGCAATCTCACAGAATCCAGGGTGAGGTCGCCAATTGGATACAAAATTGGCTTGGGGACCGAAGCCAAAGGGTAGTTGTGGAGGGTTGTTTTTCAAACTGGAGGCCTGTGACCAGCGGTGTGCCTCAGGGATCGGTGCTGGGTCCACTGCTATTTGTTATATATAGATAAATGATTTGGATGAGAATTTAGGAGGCATGGTTCGTAAGTTTGCAGATGGCACCAAGATTGGTGGCATAGTGGATAGTGAAGAAGGTTATCTAGGATTACAACGGGATCTTGATCAATTGGGCCACTGGGCCGATGAATGGCAGATTAATTTGGATAAATGTGAAGTGATGCATTTTGGTAGATCAAATCAGGGCAGGTCCTACTCAGTTAATGGTAGGGAGTTGGAGAGAGTTACAGAACAAAGAGATCTAGGGGTACAGGTTCCTAGCTCCTTGAAGGTGGAGTCGCAGGTGGACAGGGTGGTGAAGAAGGCATTCAGCATGCTAGGTTTTATTGGTCAGGATACTGAATACAGGAGTTGGGACGTCTTGTTGAAGTTGTACAAGACATTGGTACGGCCACACTTGGAATACTGTGTTCAGTTCTGGTCATCCTATTATAGGATGGATATTGTTAAACTAGAAAGAGTGCAGAAGAGATTTACGAGGATGCTACCGGGATTTGATAGTCTGAGCTATAAGGAGAGGCTGGGACTTTTTTTTCTGGAGCGTAGGAGGCTTAAGGGTGGTCGTATAGAGGTCTATAAAATAATGAGGAGCATCGATAAGGTAGATGGTCAACATCTTTTCCCAATGGTAGAGGAGTCTAGAACTAGAGGGCATCGGTGAAGGTGAGAGGGGAGAGATACAAAAGAGACCAGAGGGGACATTTCTTCACACAGAGGGTGGTGAGTGTCTGGAACGGGCTGCCAGAGGCAGTGGGAGAGGCGGGTACAATTTTGTCTTTTAAAAAGCTGTTAAACAGTTAGTTACATGGGCAGGGTGGGTACAGAGGGATATGGGCCAAATGCGGGCAAGTGGGACGAGCTTAGTGATAGAAACTGGGCAGCATGGACAAGCTGGGCCGAAGGGCCTGTTTCCATGCTGTAAACATCTATGACTCTCTGATGGGGTTGGGGGTCCAGTGGGAGGGAAAGGTTGTGAAGGGGACTGAGTAGGGGAGAACACAAGCCTGTCTTTACGGGTTAAAAAGCTGTGCCCAATTTGTGTATGTTTTGGATTCCTCCTCTGCTTTCTGTGGGCAAGGATGGGTGGGGTATGGAAGGGTGTGAGGTTGGAGCTGCGCCCCCTCCAAATTGGCGTCATCGTGACACGTGTCGTGCGCCGTTTCAACGGCGTTGGTGCATCATCGACCAGCCCACGCGTGATGCTCCACCCCCAATGGGCCAGTTCCCGACGGTGGGCCACGTGTGGTCCCAACAGTCGGGAACCCGGCATGCTGGCTGCGGACTGTGTCCAGCACCACCTCACTCGACCGGGATACATGCCGCTGGCCGGGGGGGGGGGGGGGCGGTATCTGCCAGGGCTAGGTGGACTACTGGAATACTGCGTACAGTTCTGGTCGCCACATTACCAGAAGGATGGGGATGCTTTAGAGAGGGTGCAGAGGAGGTTCACCAGGATGTTGCCTGGTATGGAGGGTGCTGGCTATGAAGAAAGGTTGAGTAGATAAGGATTATTTTCATTAGAAAGACGGAGGTTGAGGGGGGACCTCATTGAGGTCTACAGAATCATGACAGGGTGGATAGCAACAAGCTTTTTCCCCAGAGTGGGGGACTCAATTACTAGGGGTCACGAGTTCAAGGTGAGAGGGGGAAAGTTTAAGGGAGATGTGCGTGGAAAGTTCTTTACGCAGAGGGTGGTGGGTGCCTGGAACGCTTTGCCAGCGGAGGTGGTAGAGGCGGGCACGATAGCGCCATTTAAGATGCATCTAGACAGATACCTGAATGGGCGGGGAACAGAGGGATACCGATCCTTAGAAAATAGTTTTAGATAGAGGATCTGGATCGGCGCAGGCTTGGAGGGCCGAAGGGCCTGTTCCTGTGCTGTAATTTTCTTTGTTCTTCAGTGGGGGTGGCCAGGGGTGCGCTGTGGGGTCGCGGATGGTGGGTTAGGTCCGCGCACGACCGGAGCCATGTTGTCTGGTGCGACCACTGCAGGTTGTCAGCCGTGCGCATGCGCGGCACAGGGCCCGGCCATTCTCCGGGAGGCGGGGCTTTCAGTCACCGCTGGTGCTAGCCCCTCACTGGTACCGGACCGGTGAGGCTTTCAGGCCGATTTTTTGGTTGTGGAAGACCACACATGCTCCGCAGGAGTCAGCACATAGCCTCAGGAACGGGGAATCCAGCCCAGTGTGTGGGGACCCGTCCCCCAGTGAGAGTCAGTGTGTGTGGGACCCGTACCCCAGTGAGAGTCAGTGTGTGTGGGACCCGTACCCCAGTGAGAGTCAGTGTGTGTGGAACCCTTACCCCAGTGAGAGTCAGTGTGTGTGGGACCCGTACCCCAGTGAGAGTCAGTGTGTGTTGGACCCCTACCCCAGTGAGAGTCAGTGTGTG
This sequence comes from Scyliorhinus torazame, assembly GCF_047496885.1. Classification (NCBI taxonomy): domain Eukaryota; kingdom Metazoa; phylum Chordata; class Chondrichthyes; order Carcharhiniformes; family Scyliorhinidae; genus Scyliorhinus; species Scyliorhinus torazame. The sequence goes on from NC_092714.1 coordinate 4,411,526, forward strand.
TGGGACCCGTACCCCAGTGAGAGTCAGTGTGTGTTGGACCCCTACCCCATTGAGAGTCAGTGTGTGTGGGACCCGTACCCCAGTGAGAGTCAGTGTGTGTGGGACCCGTACCCCAGTGAGAGTCAGTGTGTGTGGGACCCGTACCCCAGTGAGAGTCAGTGTGTGTGGGACCCGTACCCCAGTGAGTGTCAGTGTGTGTGGAACCCCTACCCCAGTGAGAGTCAGTGTGTGTGGGACCCGTACCCCAGTGAGAGTCAGTGTGTGTGGGACCCGTACCCCAGTGAGAGTCAGTGTGTGTGGGACCCGTACCCCAGTGAGTGTCAGTGTGTGTGGGACCCGTACCCCAGTGAGAGTCAGTGTGTGTGGGACCCGTACCCCAGTGAGAGTCTGTGTGTGTGGGACCCGTCCCCCAGTGAGAGTCAGTGTGTGTGGAACCCCTACCCCAGTGAGAGTCAGTGTGTGTGGAACCCCTACCCCAGTGAGAGTCAGTGTGTGTGGGACCCGTACCCCAGTGAGAGTCAGTGTGTGTGGGACCCCTACCCCAGTGAGAGTCAGTGTGTGTGGGACCCGTACCCCAGTGAGAGTCAGTGTGTGTGGGACCCGTACCCCAGTGAGAGTCAGTGTGTGTGGGACCCATACCCCAGTGAGAGCCAGTGTGTGTGGGACCCCTACCCCAGTGAGAGTCAGTGTGTGTGGGACCCGTACCCCAGTGAGAGTCAGTGTGTGTGGGACCCGTACCCCAGTGAGAGTCAGTGTGTGTGGAACCCTTACCCCAGTGAGAGTCAGTGTGTGTGGAACCCGTACCCCAGTGAGAGTCAATGTGTGTGGGACCCGTACCCCAGTGAGAGTCAGTGTGTGTGGGACCCGTACCCCAGTGAGAGTCAGTGTGTGTGGAACCCGTACCCCAGTGAGAGTCAATGTGTGTGGGACCCGTACCCCAGTGAGAGTCAGTGTGTGTGGAACCCCTACCCCAGCGAGGGTCAGTGCGTGTGGGACCCGTACCCCGGTGAGAGTCAGTGTGTGTGGAACCCTTACCCCAGTGAGAGTCAGTGTGTGTGGAACCCTTACCCCAGTGAGAGTCAGTGCGTGTGGGACCCGTACCCCGGTGAGAGTCAGTGTGTGTGGAACCCGTACCTCAGTGAGAGTCAGTGTGTGTGGAACCCTTACCCCAGTGAGAGTCAGTGTGTGTGGGTCCCGTACCCCAGTGAGAGTCAGTGTGTGTGGGACCCGTACCCCAGTGAGAGACAGTGTGTGTGGGACCCGTACCCCAGTGAGAGTCAGTGTGTGTGGAACCCGTACCCCAGTGAGAGTCAGTGTGTGTGGGACCCTTACCCCAGTGAGAGTCAGTGTGTGTGGAACCCGTACCCCAGTGAGAGTCAGTGTGTGTGGGACCCATACCCCAGTGAGAGTCAGTGTGTGTGGGTCCCGTACCCCAGTGAGAGTCAGTGTGTGTGGGACCCATACCTCAGTGAGAGTCAGTGTGTGTGGAACCCGTACCTCAGTGAGAGTCAGTGTGTGTGGAACCCTTACCCCAGTGAGAGTCAGTGTGTGTGGAACCCTTACCCCAGTGAGAGTCAGTGTGTGTGGGACCCTTACCCCAGTGAGAGTCAGTGTGTGTGGGTCCCGTACCCCAGTGAGAGTCAGTGTGTGTGGGACCCGTACCTCAGTGAGAGTCAGTGTGTGTGGAACCCTTACCCCAGTGAGAGTCAGTGTGTGTGGAACCCTTAGACCAGTGAGAGTCAGTGTGTGTGGAACCCGTACCCCAGTGAGAGTCAGTCTGTGTGGAACCCGTACCTCAGTGAGAGTCAGTGTGTGTGGGACCCGTACCCCAGTGAGAGTCAGTGTGTGTGGGTCCCGTACCCCAGTGAGAGTCAGTGTGTGTGGGACCCGTACCTCAGTGAGAGTCAGTGTGTGTGGAACCCTTACCCCAGTGAGAGTCAGTGTGTGTGGAACCCTTACCCCAGTGAGAGTCAGTGTGTGTGGAACCCGTACCCCAGTGAGAGTCAGTGTGTGTGGAACCCGTACCCCAGTGAGAGTCAGTGTGTGTGGAACCCGTACCCCAGTGAGAGTCAGTGTGTGTGGGACCCATACCCCAGTGACAGTCAGTGTGTGGGGACCCGTACCCCAGTGAGAGTCAGTGTGTGTGGGACCCTTACCCCAGTGAGAGTCAGTGTGTGTGGAACCCGTACCCCAGTGAGAGTCAGTGTGTGTGGGACCCGTACCCCAGTGAGAGTCAGTGTGTGTGGGACCCTTACCCCAGTGAGAGTCAGTGTGTGTGGAACCCGTACCCCAGTGAGAGTCAGTGTGTGTGGGACCCGTACCCCAGTGAGAGTCAGTGTGTGTGGAACCCGTACCCCAGTGAGAGTCAGTGTGTGTGGGACCCCTACCCCAGTGAGAGTCAGTGTGTGTGGAACCCGTACCCCAGTGAGAGTCAGTGTGTGTGGGACCCGTACCCCAGTGAGAGTCAGTGTGTGTGGAACCCGTACCCCAGTGAGAGTCAGTCTGTGTGGGACCCGTACCCCAGTGAGAGTCAGTGTGTGTGGGACACGTACCCCAGTGAGAGTCAGTGTGTGTGGGACCCATACCCCAGTGAGAGACAGTGTGGGGGGAACCCATACCCCAGTGAGAGTCAGTGTGTGAGGGACCCGTACCCCAGTGAGAGTTAGTGTGTGTGGAACCCGTACCCCAGTGAGAGTCAGTGTGTGTGGGACCCGTAACCCAGTGAGAGTCAGTGTGTGTGGGACCCGTGCCCCAGTGAGAGTCAACCCCAGTGAGAGTCAGTGTATGTGGGACCCGTACCCCAGTGAGAGTCAGTGTGTGTGGAACCCGTACCCCAGTGAGAGTCAGTGTGTGTGGGACCCTTACCCCAGTGAGAGTCAGTGTGTGTGGGACACGTACCCCAGTGAGAGTCAGTGTGTGTGGAACCCGTCCCCCACTGAGAATCAGTGTGTGTGGAACCCGTACCCCAGTGAGAGTCAGTGTGTGTGGGACCCGTACCCCAGTGAGAGTCAGTGTGTGTGGAACCCGTACCCCAGTGAGAGTCAGTGTGTGTGGAACCCGTAGCCCAGTGAGAGTCAGTGTGTGTGGGACCCATACCCCAGTGAGAGTCAGTGTGGGGGGAACCCATACCCCAGTGAGAGTCAGTGTGTGAGGGACCCGTACCCCAGTGAGAGTCAGTGTGTGTGGGACCCGTAACCCAGTGAGAGTTAGTGTGTGTGGAACCCGTACCCCAGTGAGAGTCAGTGTGTGTGGGACCCGTACCCCAGTGAGATTCAGTGTGTGTGGGACCCGTGCCCCAGTGAGAGTCAACCCCAGTGAGAGTCAGTGTGTATGGGACCAGTACCCCAGTGAGAGTCAGTGTATGTGGGACCCATACCCCAGTGAGAGTCAGTGTGTGTGGGACCCGTACCCCAGTGAGAGTCCGTGTGTGTGGGACCCGTACCCCATTGAGAGTCAGTGTGTGTGGGACCCGTACCCCAGTGAGAGTCAGTGTGTGTGGGACCTGTACCCCAGTGAGAGTCAGTGTGTGTGGGACCCGTACCCCAGTGAGAGTCAGTGAGTGTGGAACCCGTACCCCAGTGAGCGTCAGTGTGTGTGAGGCCCATACCCCAGTGAGAGTCAGTGTGTGTGGGACCCGTACCCCAGTGAGAGTCAGTGGTGTGGAACCCGTACCCCAGTGCGGGTCAGTGTGTGTGGGACCCGTACCCCAGTGAGAGTCAGTGAGTGTGGAACCCGTACCCCAGTGAGAGTCGGTGTGTGTGGGACCCGTACCCCAGTGAGAGTCGGTGTGTGTGTGACCCGTACCCCAGTGAGAGTCAGTGTGTGTGGGTCCCGTACCCCAGTGAGAGTCAGTGTGTGTGGGACCCGTACCCCAGTGAGAGTCAGTGTGTGTGGAACCCGTACCCCAGTGAGAGTCAGTGTGTGTGGGACCCGTACCCCAGTGAGAGTCAGTGTGTGTGGGACCCGTACCCCAGTGAGAGTCAGTGCGTGTGAGACCCGTACCTCAGTGAGAGTCAGTGTGTGTGGAACCCGTACCCCACTGCGAGTCAGTGTGTGTGGAACCCGTACCCCAGTGAGAGTCAGTGTGTGTGGGACCCGTACCCCAGTGAGAGTCCGTGTGTGTGGGACCCGTACCCCAGTGAGAGTCAGTGTGTGTGGAACCGGTACCCCAGTGAGAGTGAGTCTGTGTGGATCCCGTACCCCAGTGAGAGTCAGTGTGTGTGGAACCCGTACCCCAGTGAGAGTCTGTGTGTGTGGGACCCGTCCCCCAGTGAGAGTCAGTGTGTGTGGAACCCGTACCCCAGTGAGACTCAGTGTGTGTGGGACCCGTACCCCAGTGAGAGTCAGTGTGTGTGGGACCCGTACCCCAGTGAGAGTCAGTGTGTGTGGGACCCGTACCCCAGTGAGAGTCAGTGTGTGTGGAACCCGTACCCCAGTGAGAGTCAGTGTGTGTGGGACCCGTACCCCAGTGAGAGTCAGTGTGTGTGGGACCCGTACTCCAGTGAGAGTCAATGTGTGTGGGACCCGTACCCCAGTGAGAGTCAGTGTGTGTGGGACCCGTACCCCAGTGAGAGTCAGTGTGTGTGAGACCCGTATCCCAGTGAGAGTCAACCCCAGTGAGAGTCAGTGTGTATGGGACCCGTACCCGAGTGAGAGTCAGTGTATGTGGGACCCGTACCCCAGTGAGAGTCAGTGTGTGTGGGACCCGTACCCCAGTGAGAGTCAGTGTGTGTGGGACCCGTACCCCAGTGAGAGTCAGTGTGTGTGGAACCCGTACCCCAGTGAGAGTCAGTGTGTGTGGGACCCGTACCCCAGTGAGAGTCAGTGTGTGTGGGACCCGTACTCCAGTGAGAGTCAATGTGTGTGGGACCCGTACCCCAGTGAGAGTCAGTGTGTGTGGGACCCGTACCCCAGTGAGAGTCAGTGTGTGTGAGACCCGTATCCCAGTGAGAGTCAACCCCAGTGAGAGTCAGTGTGTATGGGACCCGTACCCGAGTGAGAGTCAGTGTATGTGGGACCCGTACCCCAGTGAGAGTCAGTGTGTGTGGGACCCGTACCCCAGTGAGAGTCCGTGTGTGTGGGACCCGTACCCCATTAAGAGTCAGTGTGTGTGGGACCCGTACCCCAGTGAGAGTCAGTGTGTGTGGGACCCGTACCCCAGTGAGAGTCAGTGTGTGTGGGACCCGTACCCCAGTGAGAGTCAGTGTGTGTGGGACCCGTACTCCAGTGAGAGTCAGTGTGTGTGGAACCCGTACCCCGTGAGAGTCAGTGTGTGTGGGACCCGTACCCCAGTGAGAGTCAGTGTGTGTGGGACCCGTACCCCAGTGAGAGTCAGTGTGTGTGAGACCCGTATCCCAGTGAGAGTCAACCCCAGTGAAAGTCAGTGTGTATGGGACCCGTACCCCAGTGAGAGTCAGTGTATGTGGGACCCGTACCCCAGTGAGAGTCAGTGTATGTGGGACCCGTACCCCAGTGAGAGTCAGTGTGTGTGGGACCCGTACCCCATTGAGAGTCAGTGTGTGTGGGACCCGTATCCCAGTGAGAGGCAGTGTGTGTGTTGGACCCGTACCCCAGTGAGAGTCAGTGTGTGTGGGACCCGTACCCCAGTGAGAGTCAGAGAGTGTGGAACCCGTACCCCAGTGAGAGTCAGTGTGTGTGGGACCAATAACCCAGTGAGAGTCAGTGTGTGTGGGACACGTACCCCAGTGAGAGTCAGTGTGTGTGGAACCCGTATCCCAGTGAGAGTCAGTGTGTGGAACCCGTACCCCAGTGAGAGTCAGTGTGTGTGGGACCCGTACCCCAGTGAGAGTCAGTGTGTGTGGGACCCGTACCCCAGTGAGAGTCAGTGTGTGTGGAACCCGTAGCCAAGTGGGAGTCAGTGTGTGTGGAACCCGTACCCCAGTGAGAGTCAGTGGTGTGGAACCCGTACCCCAGTGAGAGTCAGTGTGTGTGGAACCCGTACCCCAGTGAGAGTCGGTGTGTGTGTGGGACCCGTACCCCAGTGAGAGTCAGTATGTGTGGGACCCGTACCCCAGTGAGAGTCAGTGAGTGTGGGACACGTACCCCAGTGAGAGTCAGTGTGTTTGGGACACGTACCCCAGTGAGAGTCAGTGTGTGTGGGACCCGTACCCCAGTGAGAGTCAGTGTGTGTGGGACCCGTACCCCAGTGAGAGTCAGTGTGTGTGGAACCCGTACCCCAGTGAGAGTCAGTGTGTGTGGAACCCGTACCCCAGTGAGAGTCAGTGTGTGTGGAACCCGTACCCCAGTGAGAGTCAGTGTGTGTGGAACCCGTACGCCAGTCAGAGTCAGTGTGTGTGGAACCCGTACCCCAGTCAGAGTCAGTGTGTGTGGAACCAGTACCCCAGTGAGAGCCAGTGTGTGAGGAACCCATACCCCAGTGAGAGTCAGTGTGTGTGGAACCCAATCCCCAGTGAGAGTCAGTGTGTGTGGGACCAGTACCCCAGTGAGAGTCAGTGTGTGTGGGACCCGTACCCCAGTGAGAGTCAGTGTGTGGGACCCGTACCCCAGTGAGAGCCAGTGTGTGCGGAACCCGTACCCCAGTGAGAGTCAGTGTGTGTGTCACCCGTACCCCAGTGAGAGTCAGTGTGTGTGGGACCCATTCCCCACTGAGAGTCAGTGTGTGTGGGCCCCGTACCCCAGTGAGAGTCAGTGTGTGTGGGACCCGTACCCCAGTGAGAGTCAGTGTGTGTGGAACCCGTACCCCAGTGAGAGTCAATGTGTGTGGGACCCGTACCCCAGTGAGAGTCAGTGTGTGGGGGACCTGTACCCCAGTGAGAGTCAGTGTGTGTGGAACCCGTACCCCAGTGAGAGTCAGTGTGTGTGGAACCCTTACCCCAGTGAGAGTCAGTGTGTGTGGGACCCGTACCCCAGTGAGAGTCAGTGTGTGTGGAACCCGTACCCCAGTGAGAGTCAGTGTGTGTGGGAACCCGTACCCCAGTGAGAGTCAGTGTGTGTGGAACCCCTACCACAGTGAGAGTCAGTGTGTGTGGAACCCGTACCCCAGTGAGAGTCAGTGTGTGTGGGAACCCGTACCCCAGTGAGAGTCAGTGTGTGTGGGACCCGTACCCCAGTGAGAGTCAGTGTGTGTGGGACCCGTACCCCAGTGAGAGTCAGTGTGTGTGGGACCCGTACCCCAGTGAGAGTCAGTGTGTGTGGGACCCGTACCCCAGTGAGAGTCAGTGTGTGTGGAACCCGTACCCCAGTGAGAGTCAGTGTGTGTGGAACCTGTACCCCAGTGAGAGTCAGTGTGTATGGAACCCATACCCCAGTGAGAGTCAGTGTGTGTGGGAACCCGTACCCCAGTGAGAGTCAGTGTGTGTGGGACCCGTACCCCAGTGAGAGTCAGTGTGTCTGGAACCCATACCCCAGTGAGAGTCGGTGTGTGTCGGACCCGTACCCCAGTGAGAGTCAGTGTGTGTGGGACCCGTACCCCAGTGAGAGTCAGTGTGTGTGGAACCCGTACCCCAGTGAGAATCAGTGTGTGTGGAACCCGTTCCCCAGTGAGAGTCAGTGTGTGTGGGACCCGTACCCCAGTGAGAGTCAATGTGTGTGGAAACCGTACCCCAGTGGGAGTCAGTGTGTGTGGGACCCGTACCCCAGTGAGAGTCGGTGTGTGTGGGACCCGTACCCCAGTGAGAGTCAGTGTGTGTGGGACCCGTACCCCAGTGAGAGTCAGTGTGTGTGGGACCCGTACCTCAGTGAGAGTCAGTGTGTGTGGGACCCGTACCCCAGTGGGAGTCAGTGTGTGTGGGACCCGTATCACAGTGAGAGTCGGTGTGTGTGGGACCCGTACCCCAGTGAGAGTCAGTGTGTGTGGGACCCGTACCCCAGTGAGAGTCTGTGTGTGTGGGACCCAGACCCCAGTGAGAGTCAGTGTGTGTGGGACCCGTACCCCAGTGAGAGTCAGTGTGTGTGGAACCCCTACCCCAGTGAGAGTCAGTGTGTGTGGGACCCTTACCCCAGTGAGAGTCAGTGTGTGTGGGACCCATACCCCAGTGAGAGTCAGTGTGTGTGGGACCAGTACCCCAGTGAGAGTCGGTGTGTGCGGGACCCGTACCCCAGTGAGAGTCAGTGTGTGTGGGACCCATACCCCAGTGAGAGTCAGTGTGTTTGGGACCCGTACCCCAGTGAGAGTCAGTGTGTGTGGGACCCGTACCCCAGTGAGAGTCAGTGTGTGTGAGACCCGTATCCCAGTGAGAGTCAACCCCAGTGAGAGTCAGTGTGTATGGGACCCGTACCCGAGTGAGAGTCAGTGTATGTGGGACCCGTACCCCAGTGAGAGTCAGTGTGTGTGGGACCCGTACCCCAGTGAGAGTCCGTGTGTGTGGGACCCGTACCCCATTAAGAGTCAGTGTGTGTGGGACCCGTACCCCAGTGAGAGTCAGTGTGTGTGGGACCCGTACCCCAGTGAGAGTCAGTGTGTGTGGGACCCGTACCCCAGTGAGAGTCAGTGTGTGTGGGACCCGTACTCCAGTGAGAGTCAGTGTGTGTGGAACCCGTACCCCGTGAGAGTCAGTGTGTGTGGGACCCGTACCCCAGTGAGAGTCAGTGTGTGTGGGACCCGTACCCCAGTGAGAGTCAGTGTGTGTGAGACCCGTATCCCAGTGAGAGTCAACCCCAGTGAAAGTCAGTGTGTATGGGACCCGTACCCCAGTGAGAGTCAGTGTATGTGGGACCCGTACCCCAGTGAGAGTCAGTGTATGTGGGACCCGTACCCCAGTGAGAGTCAGTGTGTGTGGGACCCGTACCCCATTGAGAGTCAGTGTGTGTGGGACCCGTATCCCAGTGAGAGGCAGTGTGTGTGTTGGACCCGTACCCCAGTGAGAGTCAGTGTGTGTGGGACCCGTACCCCAGTGAGAGTCAGAGAGTGTGGAACCCGTACCCCAGTGAGAGTCAGTGTGTGTGGGACCAATAACCCAGTGAGAGTCAGTGTGTGTGGGACACGTACCCCAGTGAGAGTCAGTGTGTGTGGAACCCGTATCCCAGTGAGAGTCAGTGTGTGGAACCCGTACCCCAGTGAGAGTCAGTGTGTGTGGGACCCGTACCCCAGTGAGAGTCAGTGTGTGTGGGACCCGTACCCCAGTGAGAGTCAGTGTGTGTGGAACCCGTAGCCAAGTGGGAGTCAGTGTGTGTGGAACCCGTACCCCAGTGAGAGTCAGTGGTGTGGAACCCGTACCCCAGTGAGAGTCAGTGTGTGTGGAACCCGTACCCCAGTGAGAGTCGGTGTGTGTGTGGGACCCGTACCCCAGTGAGAGTCAGTATGTGTGGGACCCGTACCCCAGTGAGAGTCAGTGAGTGTGGGACACGTACCCCAGTGAGAGTCAGTGTGTTTGGGACACGTACCCCAGTGAGAGTCAGTGTGTGTGGGACCCGTACCCCAGTGAGAGTCAGTGTGTGTGGGACCCGTACCCCAGTGAGAGTCAGTGTGTGTGGAACCCGTACCCCAGTGAGAGTCAGTGTGTGTGGAACCCGTACCCCAGTGAGAGTCAGTGTGTGTGGAACCCGTACCCCAGTGAGAGTCAGTGTGTGTGGAACCCGTACGCCAGTCAGAGTCAGTGTGTGTGGAACCCGTACCCCAGTCAGAGTCAGTGTGTGTGGAACCAGTACCCCAGTGAGAGCCAGTGTGTGAGGAACCCATACCCCAGTGAGAGTCAGTGTGTGTGGAACCCAATCCCCAGTGAGAGTCAGTGTGTGTGGGACCAGTACCCCAGTGAGAGTCAGTGTGTGTGGGACCCGTACCCCAGTGAGAGTCAGTGTGTGGGACCCGTACCCCAGTGAGAGCCAGTGTGTGCGGAACCCGTACCCCAGTGAGAGTCAGTGTGTGTGTCACCCGTACCCCAGTGAGAGTCAGTGTGTGTGGGACCCATTCCCCACTGAGAGTCAGTGTGTGTGGGCCCCGTACCCCAGTGAGAGTCAGTGTGTGTGGGACCCGTACCCCAGTGAGAGTCAGTGTGTGTGGAACCCGTACCCCAGTGAGAGTCAATGTGTGTGGGACCCGTACCCCAGTGAGAGTCAGTGTGTGGGGGACCTGTACCCCAGTGAGAGTCAGTGTGTGTGGAACCCGTACCCCAGTGAGAGTCAGTGTGTGTGGAACCCTTACCCCAGTGAGAGTCAGTGTGTGTGGGACCCGTACCCCAGTGAGAGTCAGTGTGTGTGGAACCCGTACCCCAGTGAGAGTCAGTGTGTGTGGGAACCCGTACCCCAGTGAGAGTCAGTGTGTGTGGAACCCCTACCACAGTGAGAGTCAGTGTGTGTGGAACCCGTACCCCAGTGAGAGTCAGTGTGTGTGGGAACCCGTACCCCAGTGAGAGTCAGTGTGTGTGGGACCCGTACCCCAGTGAGAGTCAGTGTGTGTGGGACCCGTACCCCAGTGAGAGTCAGTGTGTGTGGGACCCGTACCCCAGTGAGAGTCAGTGTGTGTGGGACCCGTACCCCAGTGAGAGTCAGTGTGTGTGGAACCCGTACCCCAGTGAGAGTCAGTGTGTGTGGAACCTGTACCCCAGTGAGAGTCAGTGTGTATGGAACCCATACCCCAGTGAGAGTCAGTGTGTGTGGGAACCCGTACCCCAGTGAGAGTCAGTGTGTGTGGGACCCGTACCCCAGTGAGAGTCAGTGTGTCTGGAACCCATACCCCAGTGAGAGTCGGTGTGTGTCGGACCCGTACCCCAGTGAGAGTCAGTGTGTGTGGGACCCGTACCCCAGTGAGAGTCAGTGTGTGTGGAACCCGTACCCCAGTGAGAATCAGTGTGTGTGGAACCCGTTCCCCAGTGAGAGTCAGTGTGTGTGGGACCCGTACCCCAGTGAGAGTCAATGTGTGTGGAAACCGTACCCCAGTGGGAGTCAGTGTGTGTGGGACCCGTACCCCAGTGAGAGTCGGTGTGTGTGGGACCCGTACCCCAGTGAGAGTCAGTGTGTGTGGGACCCGTACCCCAGTGAGAGTCAGTGTGTGTGGGACCCGTACCTCAGTGAGAGTCAGTGTGTGTGGGACCCGTACCCCAGTGGGAGTCAGTGTGTGTGGGACCCGTATCACAGTGAGAGTCGGTGTGTGTGGGACCCGTACCCCAGTGAGAGTCAGTGTGTGTGGGACCCGTACCCCAGTGAGAGTCTGTGTGTGTGGGACCCAGACCCCAGTGAGAGTCAGTGTGTGTGGGACCCGTACCCCAGTGAGAGTCAGTGTGTGTGGAACCCCTACCCCAGTGAGAGTCAGTGTGTGTGGGACCCTTACCCCAGTGAGAGTCAGTGTGTGTGGGACCCATACCCCAGTGAGAGTCAGTGTGTGTGGGACCAGTACCCCAGTGAGAGTCAGTGTGTGTGGAACCCGTACCCCAGTGAGAGTCAGTGTGTGTGGGACCCATACCCCAGTGAGAGTCAGTGTGTTTGGGACCCGTACCCCAGTGAGAGTCAGTTTGTGTGGGACCCGTACCCCAGTGAGAGTCAGTGTGTGTGGAACCCGTGCCCCAGTGAGAGTCAGTGTGTGTGGGACCCGTAGCCCAGTGAGAGTCAGTGTGTGTGGGACCCGTACCCCAGTGAGAGTCAGTGTGTGTGGAACCCGTACCCCAGTGAGAGTCAGTGTGTGTGGAACCCGTACCCCAGTGAGAGTCAGTGTGTGTGGGACCCGTACCCCAGTGAGAGTCAGTGTGTGTGGGACCCGTACTCCAGTGAGAGTCAATGTGTGTGGGACCCGTACCCCAGTGAGAGTCAGTGTGTGTGGGACCCGTACCCCAGTGAGAGTCAGTGTGTGTGAGACCCGTATCCCAGTGAGAGTCAACCCCAGTGAGAGTCAGTGTGTATGGGACCCGTACCCGAGTGAGAGTCAGTGTATGTGGGACCCGTACCCCAGTGAGAGTCAGTGTGTGTGGGACCCGTACCCCAGTGAGAGTCAGTGTGTGTGGGACCCGTACCCCAGTGAGAGTCAGTGTGTGTGGAACCCGTACCCCAGTGAGAGTCAGTGTGTGTGGGACCCGTACCCCAGTGAGAGTCAGTGTGTGTGGGACCCGTACTCCAGTGAGAGTCAATGTGTGTGGGACCCGTACCCCAGTGAGAGTCAGTGTGTGTGGGACCCGTACCCCAGTGAGAGTCAGTGTGTGTGAGACCCGTATCCCAGTGAGAGTCAACCCCAGTGAGAGTCAGTGTGTATGGGACCCGTACCCGAGTGAGAGTCAGTGTATGTGGGACCCGTACCCCAGTGAGAGTCAGTGTGTGTGGGACCCGTACCCCAGTGAGAGTCCGTGTGTGTGGGACCCGTACCCCATTGAGAGTCAGTGTGTGTGGGACCCGTACCCCAGTGAGAGTCAGTGTGTGTGGGACCCGTACCCCAGTGAGAGTCAGTGTGTGTGGGACCCGTACCCCAGTGAGAGTCAGTGTGTGTGGGACCCGTACTCCAGTGAGAGTCAGTGTGTGTGGAACCCGTACCCCGTGAGAGTCAGTGTGTGTGGGACCCGTACCCCAGTGAGAGTCAGTGTGTGTGGGACCCGTACCCCAGTGAGAGTCAGTGTGTGTGAGACCCGTATCCCAGTGAGAGTCAACCCCAGTGAAAGTCAGTGTGTATGGGACCCGTACCCCAGTGAGAGTCAGTGTATGTGGGACCCGTACCCCAGTGAGAGTCAGTGTATGTGGGACCCGTACCCCAGTGAGAGTCAGTGTGTGTGGGACCCGTACCCCATTGAGAGTCAGTGTGTGTGGGACCCGTATCCCAGTGAGAGGCAGTGTGTGTGTTGGACCCGTACCCCAGTGAGAGTCAGTGTGTGTGGGACCCGTACCCCAGTGAGAGTCAGAGAGTGTGGAACCCGTACCCCAGTGAGAGTCAGTGTGTGTGGGACCAATAACCCAGTGAGAGTCAGTGTGTGTGGGACACGTACCCCAGTGAGAGTCAGTGTGTGTGGAACCCGTATCCCAGTGAGAGTCAGTGTGTGGAACCCGTACCCCAGTGAGAGTCAGTGTGTGTGGGACCCGTACCCCAGTGAGAGTCAGTGTGTGTGGGACCCGTACCCCAGTGAGAGTCAGTGTGTGTGGAACCCGTAGCCAAGTGGGAGTCAGTGTGTGTGGAACCCGTACCCCAGTGAGAGTCAGTGGTGTGGAACCCGTACCCCAGTGAGAGTCAGTGTGTGTGGAACCCGTACCCCAGTGAGAGTCGGTGTGTGTGTGGGACCCGTACCCCAGTGAGAGTCAGTATGTGTGGGACCCGTACCCCAGTGAGAGTCAGTGAGTGTGGGACACGTACCCCAGTGAGAGTCAGTGTGTTTGGGACACGTACCCCAGTGAGAGTCAGTGTGTGTGGGACCCGTACCCCAGTGAGAGTCAGTGTGTGTGGGACCCGTACCCCAGTGAGAGTCAGTGTGTGTGGAACCCGTACCCCAGTGAGAGTCAGTGTGTGTGGAACCCGTACCCCAGTGAGAGTCAGTGTGTGTGGAACCCGTACCCCAGTGAGAGTCAGTGTGTGTGGAACCCGTACGCCAGTCAGAGTCAGTGTGTGTGGAACCCGTACCCCAGTCAGAGTCAGTGTGTGTGGAACCAGTACCCCAGTGAGAGCCAGTGTGTGAGGAACCCATACCCCAGTGAGAGTCAGTGTGTGTGGAACCCATACCCCAGTGAGAGTCAGTGTGTGTGGGACCAGTACCCCAGTGAGAGTCAGTGTGTGTGGGACCCGTACCCCAGTGAGAGTCAGTGTGTGGGACCCGTACCCCAGTGAGAGCCAGTGTGTGCGGAACCCGTACCCCAGTGAGAGTCAGTGTGTGTGTCACCCGTACCCCAGTGAGAGTCAGTGTGTGTGGGACCCATTCCCCACTGAGAGTCAGTGTGTGTGGGCCCCGTACCCCAGTGAGAGTCAGTGTGTGTGGGACCCGTACCCCAGTGAGAGTCAGTGTGTGTGGAACCCGTACCCCAGTGAGAGTCAATGTGTGTGGGACCCGTACCCCAGTGAGAGTCAGTGTGTGGGGGACCTGTACCCCAGTGAGAGTCAGTGTGTGTGGAACCCGTACCCCAGTGAGAGTCAGTGTGTGTGGAACCCTTACCCCAGTGAGAGTCAGTGTGTGTGGGACCCGTACCCCAGTGAGAGTCAGTGTGTGTGGAACCCGTACCCCAGTGAGAGTCAGTGTGTGTGGGAACCCGTACCCCAGTGAGAGTCAGTGTGTGTGGAACCCCTACCACAGTGAGAGTCAGTGTGTGTGGAACCCGTACCCCAGTGAGAGTCAGTGTGTGTGGGAACCCGTACCCCAGTGAGAGTCAGTGTGTGTGGGACCCGTACCCCAGTGAGAGTCAGTGTGTGTGGGACCCGTACCCCAGTGAGAGTCAGTGTGTGTGGGACCCGTACCCCAGTGAGAGTCAGTGTGTGTGGGACCCGTACCCCAGTGAGAGTCAGTGTGTGTGGAACCCGTACCCCAGTGAGAGTCAGTGTGTGTGGAACCTGTACCCCAGTGAGAGTCAGTGTGTATGGAACCCATACCCCAGTGAGAGTCAGTGTGTGTGGGAACCCGTACCCCAGTGAGAGTCAGTGTGTGTGGGACCCGTACCCCAGTGAGAGTCAGTGTGTCTGGAACCCATACCCCAGTGAGAGTCGGTGTGTGTGGGATCCGTACCCCAGTGAGAGTCAGTGTGTGTGGGACCCGTACCCCAGTGAGAGTCAGTGTGTGTGGAACCCGTACCCCAGTGAGAATCAGTGTGTGTGGAACCCGTTCCCCAGTGAGAGTCAGTGTGTGTGGGACCCGTACCCCAGTGAGAGTCAATGTGTGTGGGACCCGTACCCCAGTGGGAGTCAGTGTGTGTGGGACCCGTACCCCAGTGAGAGTCGGTGTGTGTGGGACCCGTACCCCAGTGAGAGTCAGTGTGTGTGGGACCCGTACCCCAGTGAGAGTCAGTGTGTGTGGGACCCGTACCTCAGTGAGAGTCAGTGTGTGTGGGACCCGTACCCCAGTGGGAGTCAGTGTGTGTGGGACCCGTATCACAGTGAGAGTCGGTGTGTGTGGGACCCGTACCCCAGTGAGAGTCAGTGTGTGTGGGACCCGTACCCCAGTGAGAGTCTGTGTGTGTGGGACCCAGACCCCAGTGAGAGTCAGTGTGTGTGGGACCCGTACCCCAGTGAGAGTCAGTGTGTGTGGAACCCCTACCCCAGTGAGAGTCAGTGTGTGTGGGACCCTTACCCCAGTGAGAGTCAGTGTGTGTGGGACCCATACCCCAGTGAGAGTCAGTGTGTGTGGGACCAGTACCCCAGTGAGAGTCAGTGTGTGTGGAACCCGTACCCCAGTGAGAGTCAGTGTGTGTGGGACCCATACCCCAGTGAGAGTCAGTGTGTTTGGGACCCGTACCCCAGTGAGAGTCAGTTTGTGTGGGACCCGTACCCCAGTGAGAGTCAGTGTGTGTGGAACCCGTGCCCCAGTGAGAGTCAGTGTGTGTGGGACCCGTAGCCCAGTGAGAGTCAGTGTGTGTGGGACCCGTACCCCAGTGAGAGTCAGTGTGTGTGGAACCCGTACCCCAGTGAGAGTCGGTGTGTGCGGGACCCGTACCCCAGTGAGAGTCAGTGTGTGTGGGACCCATACCCCAGTGAGAGTCAGTGTGTTTGGGACCCATACCCCAGTGAGAGTCAGTTTGTGTGGGACCCGTACCCCAGTGAGAGTCAGTGTGTGTGGAACCCGTGCCCCAGTGAGAGTCAGTGTGTGTGGGACCCGTAGCCCAGTGAGAGTCAGTGTGTGTGGGACCCGTACCCCAGTGAGAGTCAGTGTGTGTGGAACCCGTACCCCAGTGAGAGTCAGTGTGTGTGGGTCCCGTGCCCCAGTGAGAGTCAGTGTGTGTGGGACCCGTAGCCCAGTGAGAGTCAGTGTGTGTGGGACCCGTACCCCAGTGAGAGTCAGTGTGTGTGGGACCCGTACCCCAGTGAGAGTCTGTGTGTGTGGGAACCCGTACCCCAGTGAGAGTCGCAGTGTGTGGGATCCGTACTCCAGTGAGAGTCAGTGTGTGTGGGACCCGTACCCCAGTGAGAGTCTGTGTGTGTGGGAACCCGTACCCCAGTGAGAGTCAGTGTGTGTGGGACCCGTAGCCCAGTGAGAGTCAGTGTGTGTGGGACCCGTACCCCAGTGAGAGTCAGTGTGTTTGGAACCCGTACCCCAGTGAGAGTCAGTGTGTGTGGGTCCCGTGCCCCAGTGAGAGTCAGTGTGTGTGGGACCCGTAGCCCAGTGAGAGTCAGTGTGTGTGGGACCCGTACCCCAGTGAGAGTCAGTGTGTGTGGGACCCGTACTACAGTGAGAGTCTGTGTGTGTGGGAACCCGTACCCCAGTGAGAGTCGCAGTGTGTGGGATCCGTACCCCAGTGAGAGTCAGTGTGTGTGGGACCCGTACCCCAGTGAGAGTCTGTGTGTGTGGGAACCCGTACCCCAGTGAGAGTCAGTGTGTGTAGGACCCGTACCCCAGTGAGAGTCAGTGTGTGTGGAACTGTACCCCAGTGAGAGTCAGTGTGTGTGGGACCCGTTCCCCAGTGAGAGTCAGTCTGTGTGGAACTCGTACCCCAGTGAGAGTCAGTGTGTGTGGGACCCGTTCCCCAGTGAGAGTCAGTGTGTGTGGAACCCGTACCCCAGTGAGAGTCAGTGTGTGTGGGACCCGTACCCCAGTGAGAGTCAGTGTGTGTGGGACCCGTACCCCAGTGAGAGTCAGTGTGTGTGGGACCCGTACTCCAGTGAGAGTCAGTGTGTGTGGAACCCGTACCCCGTGAGAGTCAGTGTGTGTGGGACCCGTACCCCAGTGAGAGTCAGTGTGTGTGGGACCCGTACCCCAGTGAGAGTCAGTGTGTGTGAGACCCGTATCCCAGTGAGAGTCAACCCCAGTGAAAGTCAGTGTGTATGGGACCCGTACCCCAGTGAGAGTCAGTGTATGTGGGACCCGTACCCCAGTGAGAGTCAGTGTATGTGGGACCCGTACCCCAGTGAGAGTCAGTGTGTGTGGGACCCGTACCCCATTGAGAGTCAGTGTGTGTGGGACCCGTATCCCAGTGAGCGGCAGTGTGTGTGTTGGACCCGTACCCCAGTGAGAGTCAGTGTGTGTGGGACCCGTACCCCAGTGAGAGTCAGAGAGTGTGGAACCCGTACCCCAGTGAGAGTCAGTGTGTGTGGGACCAATAACCCAGTGAGAGTCAGTGTGTGTGGGACACGTACCCCAGTGAGAGTCAGTGTGTGTGGAACCCGTATCCCAGTGAGAGTCAGTGTGTGGAACCCGTACCCCAGTGAGAGTCAGTGTGTGTGGGACCAATAACCCAGTGAGAGTCAGTGTGTGTGGGACACGTACCCCAGTGAGAGTCAGTGTGTGTGGAACCCGTACCCCAGTGAGAGTCAGTGTGTGTGGGACCCGTACCCCAGTGAGAGTCAGTGTGTGTGGAACCCGTAGCCAAGTGGGAGTCAGTGTGTGTGGAACCCGTACCCCAGTGAGAGTCAGTGGTGTGGAACCCGTACCCCAGTGAGAGTCAGTGTGTGTGGAACCCGTACCCCAGTGAGAGTCGGTGTGTGTGTGGGACCCGTACCCCAGTGAGAGTCAGTATGTGTGGGACCCGTACCCCAGTGAGAGTCAGTGAGTGTGGGACACGTACCCCAGTGAGAGTCAGTGTGTTTGGGACACGTACCCCAGTGAGAGTCAGTGTGTGTGGGACCCTTACCCCAGTGAGAGTCAGTGTGTGTGGGACCCGTACCCCAGTGAGAGTCAGTGTGTGTGGAACCCGTACCCCAGTGAGAGTCAGTGTGTGTGGGACCCGTACCTCAGTGAGAGTCAGTGTGTGTGGGACCCGTACCCCAGTGGGAGTCAGTGTGTGTGGGACCCGTACCACAGTGAGAGTCGGTGTGTGTGGGACCCGTACCCCAGTGAGAGTCAGTGTGTGTGGGACCCGTACCCCAGTGAGAGTCAGTGTGTGTGGGACCCAGACCCCAGTGAGAGTCAGTGTGTGTGGGACCCGTACCCCAGTGAGAGTCAGTGTGTGTGGAACCCCTACCCCAGTGAGAGTCAGTGTGTGTGGGACCCTTACCCCAGTGAGAGTCAGTGTGTGTGGGACCCATACCCCAGTGAGAGTCAGTGTGTGTGGGACCAGTACCCCAGTGAGAGTCAGTGTGTGTGGAACCCGTACCCCAGTGAGAGTCAGTGTGTGTGGGACCCATACCCCAGTGAGAGTCAGTGTGTTTGGGACCCGTACCCCAGTGAGAGTCAGTTTGTGTGGGACCCGTACCCCAGTGAGAGTCAGTGTGTGTGGAACCCGTGCCCCAGTGAGAGTCAGTGTGTGTGGGACCCGTAGCCCAGTGAGAGTCAGTGTGTGTGGGACCCGTACCCCAGTGAGAGTCAGTGTGTGTGGAACCCGTACCCCAGTGAGAGTCGGTGTGTGCGGGACCCGTACCCCAGTGAGAGTCAGTGTGTGTGGGACCCATACCCCAGTGAGAGTCAGTGTGTTTGGGACCCATACCCCAGTGAGAGTCAGTTTGTGTGGGACCCGTACCCCAGTGAGAGTCAGTGTGTGTGGAACCCGTGCCCCAGTGAGAGTCAGTGTGTGTGGGACCCGTAGCCCAGTGAGAGTCAGTGTGTGTGGGACCCGTACCCCAGTGAGAGTCAGTGTGTGTGGAACCCGTACCCCAGTGAGAGTCAGTGTGTGTGGGTCCCGTGCCCCAGTGAGAGTCAGTGTGTGTGGGACCCGTAGCCCAGTGAGAGTCAGTGTGTGTGGGACCCGTACCCCAGTGAGAGTCAGTGTGTGTGGGACCCGTACCCCAGTGAGAGTCTGTGTGTGTGGGAACCCGTACCCCAGTGAGAGTCGCAGTGTGTGGGATCCGTACCCCAGTGAGAGTCAGTGTGTGTGGGACCCGTACCCCAGTGAGAGTCTGTGTGTGTGGGAACCCGTACCCCAGTGAGAGTCAGTGTGTGTGGGACCCGTAGCCCAGTGAGAGTCAGTGTGTGTGGGACCCGTACCCCAGTGAGAGTCAGTGTGTGTGGAACCCGTACCCCAGTGAGAGTCAGTGTGTGTGGGTCCCGTGCCCCAGTGAGAGTCAGTGTGTGTGGGACCCGTAGCCCAGTGAGAGTCAGTGTGTGTGGGACCCGTACCCCAGTGAGAGTCAGTGTGTGTGGGACCCGTACCCCAGTGAGAGTCTGTGTGTGTGTGGGAACCCGTACCCCAGTGAGAGTCGCAGTGTGTGGGATCCGTACCCCAGTGAGAGTCAGTGTGTGTGGGACCCGTACCCCAGTGAGAGTCTGTGTGTGTGGGAACCCGTACCCCAGTGAGAGTCAGTGTGTGTGGGACCCGTACCCCAGTGAGAGTCAGTGTGTGTGGAACTGTACCCCAGTGAGAGTCAGTGTGTGTGGGACCCGTTCCCCAGTGAGAGTCAGTCTGTGTGGAACTCGTACCCCAGTGAGAGTCAGTGTGTGTGGGACCCGTTCCCCAGTGAGAGTCAGTGTGTGTGGAACCCGTACCCCAGTGAGAGTCAGTGTGTGTGGGACCCGTACCCCAGTGAGAGTCAGTGTGTGTGGGACCCGTACCCCAGTGAGAGTCAGTGTGTGTGGGACCCGTACTCCAGTGAGAGTCAGTGTGTGTGGAACCCGTACCCCGTGAGAGTCAGTGTGTGTGGGACCCGTACCCCAGTGAGAGTCAGTGTGTGTGGGACCCGTACCCCAGTGAGAGTCAGTGTGTGTGAGACCCGTATCCCAGTGAGAGTCAACCCCAGTGAAAGTCAGTGTGTATGGGACCCGTACCCCAGTGAGAGTCAGTGTATGTGGGACCCGTACCCCAGTGAGAGTCAGTGTATGTGGGACCCGTACCCCAGTGAGAGTCAGTGTGTGTGGGACCCGTACCCCATTGAGAGTCAGTGTGTGTGGGACCCGTATCCCAGTGAGAGGCAGTGTGTGTGTTGGACCCGTACCCCAGTGAGAGTCAGTGTGTGTGGGACCCGTACCCCAGTGAGAGTCAGAGAGTGTGGAACCCGTACCCCAGTGAGAGTCAGTGTGTGTGGGACCAATAACCCAGTGAGAGTCAGTGTGTGTGCGACACGTACCCCAGTGAGAGTCAGTGTGTGTGGAACCCGTATCCCAGTGAGAGTCAGTGTGTGGAACCCGTACCCCAGTGAGAGTCAGTGTGTGTGGGACCAATAACCCAGTGAGAGTCAGTGTGTGTGGGACACGTACCCCAGTGAGAGTCAGTGTGTGTGGAACCCGTACCCCAGTGAGAGTCAGTGTGTGTGGGACCCGTACCCCAGTGAGAGTCAGTGTGTGTGGAACCCGTAGCCAAGTGGGAGTCAGTGTGTGTGGAACCCGTACCCCAGTGAGAGTCAGTGGTGTGGAACCCGTACCCCAGTGAGAGTCAGTGTGTGTGGAACCCGTACCCCAGTGAGAGTCGGTGTGTGTGTGGGACCCGTACCCCAGTGAGAGTCAGTATGTGTGGGACCCGTACCCCAGTGAGAGTCAGTGAGTGTGGGACACGTGCCCCAGTGAGAGTCAGTGTGTTTGGGACACGTACCCCAGTGAGAGTCAGTGTGTGTGGGACCCGTACCCCAGTGAGAGTCAGTGTGTGTGGGACCCGTACCCCAGTGAGAGTCAGTGTGTGTGGAACCCGTACCCCAGTGAGAGTCAGTGTGTGTGGAACCCGTACCCCAGTGAGAGTCAGTGTGTGTGGAACCCGTACCCCAGTGAGAGTCAGTGTGTGTGGAACCCGTACGCCAGTCAGAGTCAGTGTGTGTGGAACCCGTACCCCAGTCAGAGTCAGTGTGTGTGGAACCAGTACCCCAGTGAGAGCCAGTGTGTGAGGAACCCATACCCCAGTGAGAGTCAGTGTGTGTGGAACCCATACCCCAGTGAGAGTCAGTGTGTGTGGGACCAGTACCCCAGTGAGAGTCAGTGTGTGTGGGACCCGTACCCCAGTGAGAGTCAGTGTGTGGGACCCGTACCCCAGTGAGAGCCAGTGTGTGCGGAACCCGTATCCCAGTGAGAGTCAGTGTGTGTGTGACCCGTACCCCAGTGAGAGTCAGTGTGTGTGGGACCCATTCCCCACTGAGAGTCAGTGTGTGTGGGCCCCGTACCCCAGTGAGAGTCAGTGTGTGTGGGACCCGTACCCCAGTGAGAGTCAGTGTGTGTGGAACCCGTACCCCAGTGAGAGTCAATGTGTGTGGGACCCGTACCCCAGTGAGAGTCAGTGTGTGGGGGACCTGTACCCCAGTGAGAGTCAGTGTGTGTGGAACCCGTACCCCAGTGAGAGTCAGTGTGTGTGGAACCCTTACCCCAGTGAGAGTCAGTGTGTGTGGGACCCGTACCCCAGTGAGAGTCAGTGTGTGTGGAACCCGTACCCCAGTGAGAGTCAGTGTGTGTGGGAACCCGTACCCCAGTGAGAGTCAGTGTGTGTGGAACCCGTACCCCAGTGAGAATCAGTGTGTGTGGAACCCGTTCCCCAGTGAGAGTCAGTGTGTGTGGGACCCGTACCCCAGTGAGAGTCAATGTGTGTGGGACCCGTACCCCAGTGGGAGTCAGTGTGTGTGGGACCCGTACCCCAGTGAGAGTCGGTGTGTGTGGGACCCGTACCCCAGTGAGAGTCAGTGTGTGTGGGACCCGTACCCCAGTGAGAGTCAGTGTGTGTGGGACCCGTACCTCAGTGAGAGTCAGTGTGTGTGGGACCCGTACCCCAGTGGGAGTCAGTGTGTGTGGGACCCGTACCACAGTGAGAGTCGGTGTGTGTGGGACCCGTACCCCAGTGAGAGTCAGTGTGTGTGGGACCCGTACCCCAGTGAGAGTCAGTGTGTGTGGGACCCAGACCCCAGTGAGAGTCAGTGTGTGTGGGACCCGTACCCCAGTGAGAGTCAGTGTGTGTGGAACCCCTACCCCAGTGAGAGTCAGTGTGTGTGGGACCCTTACCCCAGTGAGAGTCAGTGTGTGTGGGACCCATACCCCAGTGAGAGTCAGTGTGTGTGGGACCAGTACCCCAGTGAGAGTCAGTGTGTGTGGAACCCGTACCCCAGTGAGAGTCAGTGTGTGTGGGACCCATACCCCAGTGAGAGTCAGTGTGTTTGGGACCCGTACCCCAGTGAGAGTCAGTTTGTGTGGGACCCGTACCCCAGTGAGAGTCAGTGTGTGTGGAACCCGTGCCCCAGTGAGAGTCAGTGTGTGTGGGACCCGTAGCCCAGTGAGAGTCAGTGTGTGTGGGACCCGTACCCCAGTGAGAGTCAGTGTGTGTGGAACCCGTACCCCAGTGAGAGTCGGTGTGTGCGGGACCCGTACCCCAGTGAGAGTCAGTGTGTGTGGGACCCATACCCCAGTGAGAGTCAGTGTGTTTGGGACCCATACCCCAGTGAGAGTCAGTTTGTGTGGGACCCGTACCCCAGTGAGAGTCAGTGTGTGTGGAACCCGTGCCCCAGTGAGAGTCAGTGTGTGTGGGACCCGTAGCCCAGTGAGAGTCAGTTTGTGTGGGACCCGTACCCCAGTGAGAGTCAGTGTGTGTGGAACCCGTGCCCCAGTGAGAGTCAGTGTGTGTGGGACCCGTAGCCCAGTGAGAGTCAGTGTGTGTGGGACCCGTACCCCAGTGAGAGTCAGTGTGTGTGGAACCCGTACCCCAGTGAGAGTCAGTGTGTGTGGGTCCCGTGCCCCAGTGAGAGTCAGTGTGTGTGGGACCCGTAGCCCAGTGAGAGTCAGTGTGTGTGGGACCCGTACCCCAGTGAGAGTCAGTGTGTGTGGGACCCGTACCCCAGTGAGAGTCTGTGTGTGTGGGAACCCGTACCCCAGTGAGAGTCGCAGTGTGTGGGATCCGTACCCCAGTGAGAGTCAGTGTGTGTGGGACCCGTACCCCAGTGAGAGTCTGTGTGTGTGGGAACCCGTACCCCAGTGAGAGTCAGTGTGTGTGGGACCCGTAGCCCAGTGAGAGTCAGTGTATGTGGGACCCGTACCCCAGTGAGAGTCAGTGTGTGTGGAACCCGTACCCCAGTGAGAGTCAGTGTGTGTGGGTCCCGTGCCCCAGTGAGAGTCAGTGTGTGTGGGACCCGTAGCCCAGTGAGAGTCAGTGTGTGTGGGACCCGTACCCCAGTGAGAGTCAGTGTGTGTGGGACCCGTACCCCAGTGAGAGTCTGTGTGTGTGGGAACCCGTACCCCAGTGAGAGTCGCAGTGTGTGGGATCCGTACCCCAGTGAGAGTCAGTGTGTGTGGGACCCGTACCCCAGTGAGAGTCTGTGTGTGTGGGAACCCGTACCCCAGTGAGAGTCAGTGTGTGTGGGACCCGTACCCCAGTGAGAGTCAGTGTGTGTGGAACTGTACCCCAGTGAGAGTCAGTGTGTGTGGGACCCGTTCCCCAGTGAGAGTCAGTCTGTGTGGAACTCGTACCCCAGTGAGAGTCAGTGTGTGTGGGACCCGTTCCCCTGTGAGAGTCAGTGTGTGTGGAACCCGTACCCCAGTGAGAGTCAGTGTGTGTGGGACCCGTACCCCAGTGAGAGTCAGTGTGTGTGGACTTTACGAGTATCCGTCTGGTTCACAATACAGTTGTCTTATACTTGACAGAAGCTCCATATATTCAAACAGAGAGACCTGTCCTCTGCAGGTAAAAGGGTCCTTTCTAGGCATTGTGCCTTTTTGAATTAAACAAAAATTAATTCCCTGGTAAGTTCCCCATGGCAACGCCTTGACCAATTAGAACAGGTCTGAAAATTACCAATCAACACCTGTCTCTCCCGGAGTTTAAATTGTTTCCTTTGAAATTTGGCATTCTTCTGCTGATCCTGATGAGTGTCAGACAGAATGCTTCAACAGAATGGCTCTTTTTTCAGCAATACCTTTTCTCTGTCTACCTCAGCAAGCCCCTTCACAATTATAAATACCCCAAGCAGGTAACCCACGCAGTCTGCACTTTTGGAGAGCAAAGAACCCAGGCTGTTGAGTCTTTCTGATAGGCACAAACCCTCCATTCTACAAGCATCACGGCAAATGAATTTTGCACCTTCTCCAGTCCATCAATATGCTTACATTCCAGGCAGTCCAGAAATGTACACCGTATACCACCAAGATTCTACACTTCCCTGCTTTGCAATTCTATTTCCCGGGAAATGAGATGTGAGTATATCAGAGAAATCGGAGCTGTGGGGTTGGTCTCACAGAGAGTGTGGTAAAAGGTCTTGCCGCTTACATTGAATGTCGAGAACTTGCTTGGCCACTTGAGGCGATGATCTCAGGGACTCGTGGTCCACAGTGCAGCTGACAGTCACACCGTCATCATTGCGATCCACCTGAAGACCCAATGTGCTGCTCACTGTGAAGGTCTTCCCTTTGGAGTCAGGCTCCTTTGTAGAGGGCACGTCTACAAACAGAAAAATCAAACAGCCAGGTCAGTAAAACGGGCGCTCACTCACATCCTCACAATGACAAATCAATACAGACGTGCAACTCATAGTTAATGGCACAGTTCCAGTCATTCTCAAACTGCTCAATCAACATCAAAAATGGACACAGTGAACAGTGTTTTGTTCAGTGTAGTTTTCCTGGAATTCAATGATTCCATTGTGCTTATCAAGATAAAGAAATGTCAGTGACGAGCAGTGAAGTCTTTCCAATATGTTAGAGAACAAGTCAGGCAAGAAAGTAAAGCTCCCTCAGGCATGTCCAGATCAACTGTATAACAGGAAGACACAGAGTAAAGCTCCCTCTACACTGTCCCCATCAAACACTCCCAGGACAGGTACAGCACGGGGTTAGATACAGAGTAAAGCTCCCTCTACACTGTCCCCATCAAACACTCCCAGGACAGGTACAGCACGGGGTTAGATACAGAGTAAAGCTCCCTCTACATTGTCCCCATCAGACACTCCCAGGACAGGTACAGCACGGGGTTAGATACAGAGTAAAGCTCCCTCTACTCTGTCCCCATCAGACACTCCCAGGACAGGTACAGCACGGGGTTAGATACAGAGTAAAGCTCCCTCTGCACTGCCCCATCAAACACTCCCAGGACAGGTACAGCATGGGGTTAGATACAGAGTAAAGCTCTCTCTACACTGTCCCCATCAAACATACCCAGGACAGGTACAGCATGGGGTTAGATACAGAGTAAAGCCCCCTCTACACTGTCCCCATCAAACACTCCCAGGATAGACACAGCACGGGGTTAGATACAGAGTAAAGCTCCCTCTACACTGTCCCCATCAAACACTCCCAGCACAGGTACAGCACGGAGTTAGATACAGAGTAAAGCTCCCTCTACACTGTCCCCATCAAACACTCCCAGGACAGGTACAGCACGGGGTTAGATACAGAGTAAAGCTCCCTCTGCACTGTCCCCATCAAACGCTCCCAGGACAGGTACAGTACAGGGTTAGGTACAGAGTAAAGCTCCCTCTACACTGCCCCCATCAAACACTCCCTGGACAGGTACAGCACGGGGTTAGATACAGAGTAAAGCTCCCATGCACTGTCCCCATCAAACACTCCCAGGACAGGTACAGCACGGGGTTAGATACAGAGTAAAGCTCCCTCTACACTGTCCCCATCAAACACTCCCTGGACAGGTACAGCACGGGGTTAGATACAGAGTAAAGCTCCCTCTACACTGTCCCCATCAAACACTCCCAGGGCAGGTACAGCACAGGGTTAGATACAGAGTAAAGCTCCCTCTACACTGTCCCCATCAAACACTCCCAGGACAGGTACAGCAAGGGGTTAAATACAGAGTAAAGCTCCCTCTACACTGTCCCCATCAAACACTCCCAGCACAGGTACAGCACGGAGTTAGGTACAGAGTAAAGCTCCCTCTACACTGTCCCCATCAAACACTCCCAGGACAGGTACAGCACGGGGTTAGATACAGAGTAAAGCTCCCTCTGCACTGTCCCCATCAAACACTCCCAGGACAGGTACAGTATAGGGTTAGGTACAGAGTAAAGCTACCTCTACACTGTCCCCATCAAACACTCCCTGGACAGGTACAGCACGGGGTTAGATACAGAGTAAAGCTCCCTCTACACTGTCCCCATCAAACACTCCCAGGACAGGTTCAGCACGGGGTTAGATACTGAGTAAAGCTACCTCTACACTGTCCCCATCAAACACTCCCTGGACAGGTACAGCACGGGGTTAGATACAGAGTAAAGCTCCCTCTACACTGTCCCCATCAAACACTCCCTGGACAGGTACAGCACGGGGTTAGATACAGAGTAAAGCTCCCATGCACTGTCCCCATCAAACACTCCCAGGACAGGTACAGCATGGGGTTAGATACAGAGTAAAGCTCCCTCTACACTGTCACCATCAAACACTCCCAGGACAGGTACAGCACGGGGTTAGATACAGAGTAAAGCTCCCTCTACACTGTCCCCATCAAACACTCCCTGGACAGGTACAGCACGGGGTTAGATACAGAGTAAAGCTCCCATGCACTGTCCCCATCAAACACTCCCTGGACAGGTACAGCACGGGGTTAGATACAGAGTAAAGCTCCCTCTACACTGTCCCCATCAAACACTCCCTGGACAGGTACAGCACGGGGTTAGATACAGAGTAAAGCTCCCATGCACTGTCCCCATCAAACACTCCCTGGACAGGTACAGCACGGGGTTAGATACAGAGTAAAGCTCCCATGCACTGTCCCCATCAAACACTCCCTGGACAGGTACAGCACGGGGTTGGATACAGAGTAAAGCTCCCTCTACACTGTCCCCATCAAACACTCCCAGGGCAGGTACAGCACGGGGTTAGATACAGAGTAAAGCTCCCTCTACACTGTCCCCATCAAACACTCCCAGGACAGGTACAGCATGGGGTTAAATACAGAGTAAAGCTCCCTCTACACTGTCCCCATCAAACACTCCCTGGACAGGTACAGCACTGGGTTCGATACAGAGTACAGCTCCGTCTACACTGTCCCCATCAAACACTCCCAGGACAGGTACAGCACGGGGTTAGATACAGAGTGAAGCTCCCTCTACACTGTCCCCATCAAACACTCCCAGACAGGTACAGCACGGGGTTAGATACAGAGTAAAGCTCCCTCTACACTGTCCCCATCAAACACTCCCTGGACAGGTACAGCACGGGGTTAGATACAGAGTAAAGCTCCCATGCACTGTCCCCATCAAACACTCCCTGGACAGGTACAGCACGGGGTTAGATACAGAGTAAAGCTCCCATGCACTGTCCCCATCAAACACTCCCTGGACAGGTACAGCACGGGGTTAGATACAGAGTAAAGCTCCCTCTACACTGTCCCCATCAAACACTCCCTGGACAGGTACAGCACGGGGTTAGATACAGAGTAAAGCTCCCATGCACTGTCCCCATCAAACACTCCCTGGACAGGTACAGCACGGGGTTAGATACAGAGTAAAGCTCCCATGCACTGTCCCCATCAAACACTCCCTGGACAGGTACAGCACGGGGTTGGATACAGAGTAAAGCTCCCTCTACACTGTTCCCATCAAACACTCCCAGGACAGGTACAGCGTGGGGTTAGATACAGAGTAAAGCTCCCTCTACACTGTCCCCATCAAACACTCCCAGGACAGGTACAGCATGGGGTTAAATACAGAGTAAAGCTCCCTCTACACTGTCCCCATCAAACACTCCCAGGACAGGTACAGCACGGGGTTAGATACAGAGTAAAGCTCCCTCTACACTGTCCCCATCAAACACTCCCAGGACAGGTACAGCACGGGGTTAGATACAGAGTAAAGCTCCCTCTACACTGTCCCCATCAAACACTCCCAGGACAGGTACAGCACGGGGTTAGATACAGAGTAAAGCTCCCTCTACACTGTCCCCATCAAACACTCCCAGGACAGGTACAGCACGGGGTTAGATACAGAGTAAAGCTCCCTCTACACTGTCCCCATCAAACACTCCCTGGACAGGTACAGCACTGGGTTTGATACATTCGATACAGAGTAAAGCTCCCTGATTATTGTCCAATCAATGTATTCCATCCTCGAGCT
This sequence comes from Scyliorhinus torazame, assembly GCF_047496885.1. Lineage (NCBI taxonomy): Eukaryota > Metazoa > Chordata > Chondrichthyes > Carcharhiniformes > Scyliorhinidae > Scyliorhinus > Scyliorhinus torazame. The sequence goes on from NC_092714.1 coordinate 4,439,430, forward strand.
CTGTTGACTGCAACATTCTGTTCAGATATATTGGACTATGTGTATTTGGACCAGTAAAGCCTGGCTCAGTGTGTGCAACTACTGCAGTCATGTTTTTGAAGAATCCTGGATTGAAAGACAAGCAGACGTTTTGGTTACAATTTGTAATTAAAGCATCGTAAAAGTGTGGCCATTGGAATTTTGTTTATATGAAAAAGGTTCCCTGAGGTGTCCATAATCAAAGACATTGGGCAGAATTCTGCGTTTCCTCCCCCCTGCTGGGAGTGCAGATTTATGCATGGTGTTGAATACGAGGGGTTCCTGAGAGAATCCCTCTATCGGGCTACCATTTTGAGTGGGCGTTCTAATAGCAAAGTCTCGAGGATGATCTCCTTCATTCCTGCCACGCAAATCAGCCCCTCACCATGTCCAGATCACAAATCCGCTCTCCAGTCCTGGATTTTCTGTGTTCCCCCCAAGACCCGGCCCCCCACCGGGACACCCTAAATAGGGAGACCTCCCAGACTGTCCTCCTAAATAGCACCTCCCTCCCCACAGGGACCCAAGAACTAAAGCGATTCCCCCAACTAAAAGGACCCCACCCAGGGACCCTGGAACTAAAGAGACTCCACAAAGGGACCCCCCCTGCTGTCAATTTCCAGCTCAGTAATTCCACATACTTACACGTGAGGGGCGTGATTGGAATGCACTGAACTGTATGTTGTGGTTGCTGTTTATAAACATTGTGGTTACAGCACTTAGAGTGAAGATGATGAATGAAGCAAGGCTAACAGCTGTTTTGTGGAAGCTGTCCCAGATATGAATGAATGGGGTGCTGCTAAAGGATCTGAGAAGTAAAAACACAGGTCACAGCTGTTCTCCTTCCAGGAATGGACACATGCAGCTTCCAGGTGAGTGTTACAACTGTAAATGTTTCAGTGTTCCTCCCTGGGCTGCTCTAGGGTGCGGGAGGTTATCTACATGCCCACGTGGGGACCACCACGTCAGGTACATGTTTGGTGATAACTGTCGTGATCCATGTCCATGTGACTCCCAGCCCGGAGGACCAGCGAATCACGAGGGCTGGAGACTGGTGCCGGACCGGTTAAGTGGATGCAAATGGATCACTGTCTGTGCGGAGTCTGCACATCCTCCCCGTGTGTGCGTGGGTTTCCTCCGGGTGCTCCGGTTTCCTCCCACAGTCCAAAGATGTGCAGGTTAGGTGGATTGGCTATGATAAATTGCCCTTAGTGTCCAAAATTGCCCTTAGTGTTGGATGGGGTTACTGGGTTATGGGGATAGGGTGGAGGTGTTGACCTTGGGTAGGGAGCTCTTTCCAAGAGCCGGTGCAGACTCGATGGGCCGAATGGCCTCCTTCGGCACTGTAAATTCTATGATAATCTATGATTAACTATTTGCATGCATTAGTAGCCTCCCACTGGCTCACGGGCATGAACCCCGATCCCATCGCCAGCGGGGGGGTGCCAGAGCATAGCGGTCAGTTTGGCGCCTGACGCAAACCTCGATTTCTGCCGGACACTCAATTCTCCGCCCAATTGCGATCTGCACTGCCAGTGTCACGGGGCAGAGAATCCCGCCCATTGTTGTTTAGTTTTAGTCTAATAATAATCTTTATTATTGTCACAAGTAGGCTTACATTAACACTGCAATGAAGTTACTGTGAAAAACCCCTAGTCTCCACATTCCGGCTCCTGTTCAGGTACACAGAGGGAGAATTCAGAATGTCCAATTCACCAACAGCACATCTTTTGGGACTTGTGGGAGGAAACCGGAGCACCCGGAGGAAACCCACGCACACACGGAGAGAACGTGCAGACTCCGCAGAAAGTGAGCCAAGCCGGGAATCGAACCTGGGCCCTGGCGCTGTGAAGCAACAGTGCTAACCACTGTGCTACCGTGCCACCCAGTAAGGTGATGGAGTTAATGTGAGGAGCCCGGGGCTGAGGCAGTCAGGTGTGAGGTTCCTGGAGAGAGAGTAAAGTTTGGAACAGATTAGCAGCTTCACTCACAAATATGAGCTAAAAGATTTTGCCTGTGAATAGAACAGCAGTGTTTGGAAAGGCTGGCAGGTTAACCTGTAATTTCACTCAGGCAAGAATCTGCAGCTGGTTCCTGAAAGATCTCTCTTTCTCAAATGGTTTATTCAAGACATCTCTTTTCAGCAAATATTCCCGAATTTGCTAACTGTATTTAAAAATGGATTGTGACCGGAGATTGGTTTTGTTTGAATGGAGATAAAGATAGCAGTTAGGATTGTTTCATTGTATTGTTAAGCAATGTTTAACTGGTAATTGAAAGCTTTCTGTCTTTATATTAAAATTAGTAATACAGTGTGAGTAATAAAGTTTGTTTCAATAAACCGTCTCCTGGAGCGAGGTATTCTTTCCTCACAGTCTTATAAATTAAATTAAATATTTGGGTTTCTGTCCAGTATCCTAGCAACAGTTAGGGTCTGGTTCGGGATCATAATATATATCCCTGGGGAATATCATTACAAACCTTCTTCCAGCCTGAAAAATATTGATTAAACATTACACTCTGCTACTATTACTCAGCCAGTTTTGTACCAATGTTGTTACTGTCCCTTTTATTCTTGTCTCACAAGTCTGTTGTGTGGCACTGTTTCGAATGCCGTCTGAAAGTCCATGTACATCGCATCAACAGCATTACCTTTATCAACCCTTTCTGCTACCTCCTCAAAAGACTCCAACTAGTCGGTTGAACGTGATTTCCCCTTTAGAAATCCATGCTGGCTCTTCCTAATCAAACCCACATTTTTCCATGTGTGTAAGTCTCTGGAACATTTTCACACCGAGGACATGGGATCCTTTGCAAAGTTATTGCTGGAGGCTCACAGTCTGGGTTTAGAACATAGAACATTACAGCGCAGTACAGGTCCTTCGGCCCTCGATGTTGCACCGACCTATGAAACCACTCTAAAGCCCATCTACACTATTCCCTTATCGTCCAGAGTCTATCCAATGACCATTTGAATGTCCTTAGTGTTGGCGAGTCCACTACTGTTGCAGGCAGAGCATTCCACACCCTTACTACTCTCTGAGTAAAGAACCTACCTCTGGCATCTGTCCTCTATCTATCTCCCCTCAATTTAAAGCTATGTCCCCTCGTGCTAGACATCACCATCCAAGGAAAAAGGCTCTCACTGTCCACCCTATCCAATCCTCTGATCATCTTGTATGCCTCAATTAAGTCACCTCTTAACCTACTTGTCACTAACGAAAACAGCCTCAAGTCCCTCAGCCTTTCCTCATAAGATCTTCCCTCCATACCAGGCAACATTCTGGTAAATCTCCTCTGCACCCTTTCCAATGCTTCCACATCCTTCCTATAATGTGGCGACCAGAACTGCACGCAATACTCCAAATGCGGCCGCACCAGAGTTTTGTACAGCTGCAACATGACTTCATGGCTCCGAAACTCAATCCCTCTACCAATAAAAGCTAACACACCGTACGCCTTCTTAACAACCCTCTCAACCTGGGTGGCAACTTTCAGGGATCTATGTACATGGGCACCGAGATCTCTCTGCTCATCCATACTACCAAGAATCTTACCATTAGCCTAGTACTCTGTCTTCCTGTAATTCCTTCCAAAATGAATCACCTCACACTTTTCTGCATTAAACTCCATTTGCCACCTCTCAGCCCAGCTCTGCAGCTTATCTACGTCCCTCTGTAACTTGTATCATCCTTCCACACTGTCCACAACTCCACCGACTTTAGTGTCATCTGAAAATTTACTCACCCATCCTTCTACGCCCTCCTCCAGGTCATTTATAAAAATGACAAACAGCAGTGGCCCCAAAACAGATCCTTGTGGTACACCACGAGTAACTGGACTCCAGTCTGAATATTTCCCATCAACCACCACCCTTTGTCTTCTTCCAGCTAGCCAATTTCTGATCCAAACTGCGAAATCACCCTGAATCCCATGCCTCCGTATTTTCTGCAGTAGCCTACCATGGGGAACCTTATCAAACGCTTTACTGAGATCCATATACACCACATCAACTGCTTTACCCTCATCCACCTGTTTGGTCACCTTCTCAAAGAACTCAATAAGAGGCGCGATTCTCCGAACCCCCACTGGGTCGGAGAATCGCCGGGGGCCGGCGTGAATCCCGCCCCCGCTGTGTCGCGAATTCTCCGCCACCGGAGATTCGGCGGGGGCGGGAATCGCGACGCGCCGGTCGGCGGGATTCCCCCGGCGATTCTCCAGTCCGGATGGGCGACTGGCCGAAGCCCCGCTGCTGTCAACCCACGCCAGCCGGCGTGGATTGAACCACCTTTGGGACGGCGGGACACGGCGGCGCGGGCGGGCTCCGGGGTCCTGGGGGGGGCGCGGGGCGATCTGGCCCCGGGGGGGCCCCCACGGTGGCCTGGCCCACGATCGGGGCCCACCGATCCGTGGGCGGGCCTGTGTCGTGGGGGCACTCTTTTCCTTCCGCCTTCACCATGGTCTCCACCATGGCGGAGGTGGAAGAGACCCCCTCCACTGCGCATGCACGGGAATGCCGTGAGCGTTCGCTGACGCTCCCGCGCATGTGCCGCCCGGCAAAGTCATTTCCGCGCCAGCTGGCGGGGCGGAAATCAGTCCGGCGCGGGCCTAGCCCCTCAAGGTGAGGGCTCGGCCCCTCAAGATGCGGAGACTTCCGCACCTTTGGGGCGGCGTGATGCCAGACTGATTCGCGCTGTTTTTGGTGCCAGTCGGCGGACATCGCGCCGATATCGGAGAATCCCACCCAAGGTTTGTGAGGCATGACCTACCCTTCACAAAACCGTGTTGACTATCTCTAATCAAATTATTCCTTTCCAGATGATGATACATCCTATCTCTTATAAAACTTTCCAAGACTTTGCCCACAACAGAAGTAAGGCTCACTGGTCTATAGTTACAGGGGTTGTCTCTACTCCCCTTCTTGAACAAGGGGACAACATTTGCTATCCTCCAGTCTTCTGGCACTATTCCTGTAGACAAAGATGACTTAAAGATCAAAGCCAAAGGCTCAGCAATCTCCTCCCTAGCTTCCCAGAGAATCCTAGGATAAATCCCATCCGGCCCAGGGGACTTATCTATTTTCCCACTTTCCAGAATTGCTAACACCTCCTCCTTATGAACCTCAAGCCCTTCTAGTCTAGTAGCCTGTATCTCAGTATTCTCCACGACAACATTGTCCTTTTCCTGTGTGAATATTGACGAAAAATGTTCATTTAGCACCTCTCCTATCTCCTCGGACTCCACGCACAACTTCCCACTGCTGTCCTTGACTGGCCCTACTCTTACCCTAGTCATTCTTTTATTCCTTACATATCTATAGAAAGCATTCGGGTTATCCTTGATCCTACCTGCCAAAGACTTCTCATGTCCCCTCCTGACTCGTCTTAGCTCTCTCTTTAGGTCCTTCCTAGCTAACTTGTAACTCTCGACGCCCGAACTGAACCTTCACGTCTCCTCTTTACATAAGCCTCCTTCTTCCTCTTGACAAGTGTTTCAACTGCTTTAGTAAACCACGGTTCCCTCGCTCGACCATATCCTCCCTGCCTGACAGGTACATATTTATCAAAGACACGCAGTAGCTGTTCCTTGAACAAGCTCCATATTTCCATTGTGCCCATCCCCTGCAGTTTTCCCCTCCATCCAATGCATCCTAAGTCTTGCCTCATCGCATCATAATTGCCTTTCCCCCAGATATAACCCTTGCCCTGCGGTATATACCTATCCCTTTCCATCACTAAAGTAAACGTAATCGAATTGTGGTCACTATCACCAAAGTACTCACTTACCTCCAAATCTAACACCTGTCCTGGTTCATTACCCAGTACCAAATCCAATATGGCCTCGCCTCTCGTTGGCCTATCTACATACTGCGTCAGGAAACCCTCCTGCACACATTAGACAAAATCGGACCCATCTAAAGTACTCGAACTATAGCATTTCCAGTCAATATTTGGAAAGTTAAAGTCCCCCATAACAACTACCCTGTTGCTTTCGCTCCTATCCAGAATCATCTTTGCAATCCTTTCCTCTACATCTCTTTTCGGAGAACTTTTCGGAGGCCTATCGAAAACCCCTAACAGGGTGACCTCTCCTTTCTTGTTTCTAACTTCAGCCCATACTACCTCAGTAGACGAGTCCTCATTAAATGTCCTTTCTGCCACTGTAATACTGTCCTTGACTAACAATGCTACCCCTCCCCCTCTTTTACCACCTTCCCTGAGCTTACTGAAATATCTAAACCCCGGCACCTGAAACAACCATTCCTGTCCCTGCTCTATCCATGTCTCCGAGATGGCCACAACATCGAAGTCCCAGGTATCAAACCATGCCGCAAGTTCATCCACCTTATTCCGGATGCTCCTGGCATTGAAGAAGACACACTTTAAACCACCTTCCTGTCTGCTGGTACACTCCTGCAACTTTGAAACCTTACTCATGACCTCACTACTCTCAACCCCCTGTATACTGGAGCTCCAATTCAGGTTCCCAATCCCCAGGGTTTAAACAGGAAGCTGTTAGAGGTAGCAAATGGAGAGGCTCAGAGCCCTGTCCTCGAAAGAGGAGTCAGCTCCTGCTCAACATGAGGGAGAGGGAATTGAACTGGCACCGAGAGCTCTGTGAGACAGGAACGTTTTTCCAGAGGAAGTGGAAGGAAAATCCAACAAAGTCAAGCAACCCATTTGGTGCCCAAGCTTTTCAGACCAGCCAAACCACTACAGGATATCAATCGAGCTGGAAGAGCTTTGAAAGGGTTGTGTTTCCGGGATCATTTACAGCACTCAATTACTCCAATTCGGCTTGCAATATGTTTCACAGAATGAATATTTGATGCTATCTGAACATATCTCATAAAAATGTAATTGGTCTATTGCTGGAGCAAAAGACTGGGATGGTAAAGAAGCTTGTGTTCGAGTGTCGAAGTTACTATATTTACAGTGGATGGGGATGTTCACCTCACCGTCACCAGATTGCGTGCAGAGTACACATAACTCATGCACTGAATTGAGATTATACAGTCAGCACCCATCACTATTAATAGACCAGGTAACTCAAGGAGAATCATCCAGAATTGCATTATGGGATGTCACTTACAGAAAGTGCATCTTTGAAATATTTGGTGTACTCATGAAGCACTCAAAAACAGCACGGGAATGAGGAATCAAACATAAAAACATAGAAAATAGGAGCAGAAGAGGCCATTCGGCCCTTCGAGCCTGCTCTACCATTCAATATGATCATGGCTGATCATCCAACTCAGTAACCTGTTCCTGTTTCCCCCTCATGAGTGTGGAGGCAGCCACAGATGCTGGCAGGGGTGGAGGTTGGCTGTTTAAACGGCCTGTCACAGTGCTGTGGTACTTCATCCAAATTACAATGAAAATAATTAATGCCTTCCAGTAATCATCTCTCATGGCCCTTCACCCCCCCCCCCCCCCCCACAGTCTCTCCATATTCCATCCATGCCACCTTATGCCCTCCCACTCACTCTCTGACCCTCATGCCCTGATGCCATGGACACTTCCATGCCCATTCAAAGACACTGCATAGAATCAATGAACTCTAGTTAGTGACAATAGTGTGGGTAAAATAGATCTTTATAAAAAACATTCATTGCTAACTTTTTACTTTCTGAAATAAATCCCTTTTTTATGACAGCCCAATAAAAATATCTGAAACTGCAAGCTCTTGAAACCTCTTTATTTTGGATAAATAAACATTGTGCAATTGACAGAGGAGATCAGAGAACCAAACTGTCAATGAGGCGATGGTTTCAATGGGGCTCAGGTATTTCAGTTCTCTAATGGATGTCCAAGCTCTCAGCAATTGTGCATAGTAAGACTTGGGTAGGTGTGTCCAAGCCCTAAACATTGACCACACCTTTCAAGGGCTAAAGAAAATAGTAATGCAAGAGGTTTATAACAATTGTCTGCTATACAGCCTTAAATCTCCCAAAGAGGAACAAACGGTTCCAAAAGCCAGTGATATAATGATCATGGCTGATAAACATCTAAACAAAAACACATTTGAATCTAGTAGCTCCTACCAGCAAGGGACACATAAGGAGGTAAAAGGAACAAGAGGAGAGAAGAATAAAGTATACAGAGAAATTCCCAACTTTCAAAAGAAAGAAGCCAGAGAGTAAACATTTGGAGGCCTGCTTGATTCGAGTGAGCCTGGGAGCATCAAAGAAAACAGCTGGGGAACCGCCATCAGAATTGTGTTTATAGCCTGGGAGATACTGAGCCCAGGATTAAACGGGTATAGGACAGAATAGCTACTAAATCTTCTTGGAAAAAGGGATATTGTATCACACGCTTCATGAAGAGAAATAACCATTTTAAAAGATATTGTTTTCAAGCATTGCTTGTCGCGAAGGCTGCTGAGATACTTCCTGAAAATAGAACACCCACCACAGAGCTGGTAAAAGGGATTTCTGGCATTTGCTTAAATGCTCCTCGAGTAAACATTCACCTGCAGAGTGATTGGGTGACTGGTGTAGTGACAGTCAGGGTATGTCTGAACTTGCCCATACAGGAAGTGGACCTAATGTGGGGAAATAGCCTGGTGGGAAATTAGAAAGTGTAGATGTACAAAGGGACCTGGGTGTTCTTGTCCATTAGTCACTGAAGGTAGCAATGTGGGTGCAGCAAGTTATTAGGAAGACTGATGGAATGTTGGCCTTTATTGCAAGAGGATTTGAGTACTGGCGTAGCAAAGTCTTACTTCAATTGTATGAAACCTTTGTTTGATCACACATGGAGTGCCAAGCATAGTTTAGGACCCCTTACCTGAGGAATGATATTGCTGCCAAAGAGAGAGTGCAGCAAAGGTTCACCAGGCTTGTCCCTGGGATGGTCGGACTTGTCTCATCGAGAGAGATTGGGCAAACTGGGTCTGTGTTCTCCACAGTTTCAAACAATGAGAGGGGATCTGATTGGAACCTACAAAATATTTAAAGGACTAGACAGGGTGGATGCAGGCGCAATGCTCTTCGTTGGGAGTCTAGACCAGGGGCCACGATTTCAAAATAAGGGGTTTTGAGATGATGAGAAATGTCTTTACAGAGAGGGCTGTGGAAACTCGGTCTTGAGTATGTTTGAAGCAGAGGTTTACAGATTTCTAAATACCAATAACAAAAAGGGATGCGGGAGGCGGGATTCTCCGAGCCTGTGCCAGGTCGGAGAATCGCCGAGGGAGGCGTGAATCCCGCGACGCCGCTCCGACACCGGGCCGGTGACCGGAGAATCGGCGCCCCTCAACGCACCCCACCCCGGCGATTCTCCACGCTCGACAGGCCAAGTGCCCGCTGAGTTCGGCCGTGTCCCTTCGGCGTCGTTCGCATGTGGTCCTACCCGGCGGGACCTCGACGTTCTGGCTGCGGGGGCCATCCTGGTGTGGGGGAGGGGGGGTCCGACTCCGGGGGGGGGGCCTCCACGGTGGCCAGGCCCGTGATCGGGACCTACCGATCGGCGGGCGGGCTAATCCCGGGTGAGGGGGGCATATGTTCTTGTGCGCCAGGCCCCTGTAGGGCTCCGCCATGTTGCCCTGCGCGGAGAAGGCAACCTACGCGCATGCGCGGACCTGCGCCACCCGTGCTGGCACCCGTATCGGCAGCTAGAGCTGCGTGAACGCTCCAGTGCCGTGCTGGCCCCCTGTGCGGCGCAGGGTCGCTGCTCCTAGGGGCCAGATGAAGCCGTCGTAAAACTCACCGGCGTTTGCGACGGCGTTAACACTTAGCCCCAGGGTCAGAGAATCCCGCCCGGGGATAGTGGATGATCACAATTGTATTGAATGGCTCATTGGAACTAGAGTAGGCCATTCAGCCCCTCGAGCCTGTCCCGCCATTCGATGAGACCAAGGCTGATCTGTGACCTTACACCATAAACCTGCCATTGCTCCATATCCTGCATATCTTTGCTTAACAAAAATCTATCCGGCAGATTTAAAATGAATAACTGTTCTTGTTTCAGCTGCTATGTGTGGGAGAGAGTTCCAAACCTCTACCACTCTTTGAGTGAAGAAGTTCTTCCGAACATCTCTCTTGACCGGCCTCGCCCTAATTTTTAGACTCTGCCCCGTCAGCTTCTCTACTTTCCTTATATGCCACACAGGCTGCGTCTGTTCCCAGCCTTTTAGCCCTGACAAATGCCTCCTTTTTCTTTTTGACGAGGCCTACAATATCTCTCGTTATCCAAGGTTCCCGAAAATTGCCGTATTTATCTTTCTTCCTCACAGGAACATGCCGGTCCTGAATTCCTTTCAACTGACACTTGAAAGCCTCCCACATGTCAGATGTTGATTTGCCCTCAAACATCCGCCCCCAATCTAGGTTCCTCAGTTCTCACCTAATGTTGTTATAATTAGCCTTCCCCCAATTTAGCACATTCATCCTCGGACCACTCTTACCCTTGTCCACAGGCACTTTAAAAAACGTACTGAATTGTCGGGCATTCGGCCCGTCGAGCTCGGACAATCGCCGAGGGGGCCGTGTTGCCCTCCGGCGTTGGAGCGGCGTCGCGGGATTCACGCCCCCCCCGGGCCATTCTCTGACCCGGCGCGGGATCGGAGAATCCCGTCCCTGCCCTTTCAAGGACGCACTTGCGAGTAGAAAAAAAAGGTGAAACAAAAAAGCACCCAGACAGGACAGCTGCTGAAAAGCGAAAGCACTTCAGAGTTAATGGACCCCGAAGTGCTCTAAAAACAAGCAAAGGTTATCCCTCCTTTGTGATAGTCTACAACAGCCAAGAGCCTGATAAAAGATAATGGGGTGCAAAGTTCAACTTAAGCAAGCAAATACAAAGGGATCAAAATGGTTTTACTGCAACAAAATCACACAGCTGATTGAAACGTCAAGAGGAATGAAATGGTGTATAAACGACCAAGGAAATCTTCAAGTGAAGCGAAATGCTTCTCCAAGAAAAAAGCTGCATAGGAGTTTAGGACAGACAGTCTGCAGCTATGTTTTGCCCTTTTATTGGCTGCTAAACACGAAAGCAGGCGGGATTCTCTAATGGCTGACTCCGAAATCGGGAAATGCAATTGGACGGAGAATAGGTTGCAACACCAAAATTGTGGCAGGTGCTGTTTTGACGCCAAATCGCAATTCTCCGCCCCCTCTACAGCACGTCAATGCATTCCGGTACGCACGTACAGTAAGCACTGTTTGCATCTCATTATTCTCCAGGGACTTCGCGATTCTCCACCTGCAATGGACCGAGTTCCCGACGCCGTGGGTCACTTGTGTTTTTAACAATTGTTAAAAACCAGCTTTGTGGCCGCTGAGGGCGGGAGAGGGGGTATGGAAACTGACCAACATCGCCACAGTTTGCTGATAGTTGTGCCGCTGGATGGAGTGGGGGGAGGCTGCCAGGGCCGGAGGGGGGAGTAGCGGGGCTGGCCAGGAGGTGGGCTGCGGGATTGGGGTGGATGGACATGGAACACCATTGCAGCAGCAGGAAAGGCAGCCATGCAGCTGCGCACCCCGCTGACTGCCCGCTCTGAACTTAGGGCCACAGGTCATATAGGTGACCCCCCCCCAGGCCACCCCCCCAGCTGCCCTCTGGCCCCAGCCGACCCATCAGCTGTGTGGGCGCTCCAGCACAACTTGTGCCATCTTGTTGGCTGGGGAGTGTAATGTGTATGTGCGGCTGGGATGAGTGTGTGTGGGGAGTGTAATGTGTGTGTGCGGCTGGGATGAGTGTGTGTGGGGAGTGGAATGTGTGTGTGCGGCTGGGATGAGTGTGTGTGGGGAGTGTAATGTGTATGTGCGGCTGGGATGAGTGTGTGTGGGGAGTGTAATGTGTATGTGCGGCTGGGATGAGTGTGTGTGGGGAGTGTAATGTGTGTGTGCGGCTGGGATGAGTGTGTGTGGGGAGTGTAATGTGTATGTGCGGCTGGGATGAGTGTGCGTGGGGAGTGTAATGTGTGTGTGTGGCTGGGATGAGTGTGTGTGGGGAGTGTAATGTGTATGTGCGGCTGGGATGAGCGTGTGTGGGGAGTGTAATGTGTATGTGCGGCTGGGATGAGTGTGTGTGGGGAGTGTAATGTGTGTGCGCGGCTGGGATGAATGTGTGCGGGGAGTGTAATGTGTATGTGCGGCTGGGATGAGTGTGTGTGGGGAGTGTAATGTGTGTGTGCGGCTGGGATGAGTGTGTGTGGGGAGTGTAATGTGTGTGTGCGGCTGGGATGAATGTGTGCGGGGAGTGTAATGTGTGTGTGCGGCTGGGATGAGTGTGTGCGGGGAGTGTAATGTGTATGTGCGGCTGGGATGAGTGTGTGTGGGGAGTGGAATGTGTGTGTGCGGCTGGGATGAGTGCGTGCGGGGAGCGTATTGAGTGTGTGTGGGGAGTGTAATGTGTGTGTGCGGCTGGGATGAATGTGTGCGGGGAGTGTAATGTGTGTGTGCGGCTGGGATGAGTGTGTGCGGGGAGTGGAATGTGTGTGTGCGGCTGGGATGAGTGTGTGTGGGGAGTGTAATGTGTGTGTGCGACTGGGATGAGTGTGTGTGGGAGTGTAATGTGTGTGTGCGGCTGGGGTGAGTGTGTGCGGGGAGTGTAATGTGTGTGTGCGGCTGGGATGAGTGTGTGTGGGGAGTGTAATGTGTGTGTGCGGCTGGGATGAGTGTGTGTGGGAGTGGAATGTGTGTGTGCGGCTGGGATGAGTGTGTGTGGGGAGTGTAATGTGTGTGTGCGGCTGGGATGAGTGTGTGTGGGGAGTGTAATGTGTGTGTGCGGCTGGGATGGTGTGTGTGGGGAGTGTAATGTGTGTGTGCGGCTGGGATGGTGTGTGTGGGGAGTGTAATGTGTGTGTGCGGCTGGGATGGTGTGTGTGGGGAGTGTAATGTGTGTGTGCGGCTGGGATGAGTGTGTGTGGGGAGTGGAATGTCTGTGTGCGGCTGGGTGAGTGTGTGTGGGGAGTGTAATGTGTGTGTGCGGCTGGGTTGAGTGTGTGTGGGGAGTGTAATGTGTGTGTGCGGCTGGGATGAGTGTGTGTGGGGAGTGTGATGTGTGTGTGTGGCTGGGATGAGTGTGTGTGGGGAGTGGAATGTGTGTGTGCGGCTGGGATGAGTGTGTGTGGGGAGTGTAATGTGTGTGTGCGGCTGGGATGAGTGTGTGTGGGGAGTGGAATGTGTGTGCGGCTGGGATGAGTGTGTGTGGGGAGTGTAATGTGTGTGTTTGCTGGGATGGTGTGTGTGGGGAGTGTAATGTGTGTGCGCGGCTGGGTTGAGTGTGTGTGGGGAGTGTAATGTGTGTGTGCGGCTGGGATGAGTGTGTGTGGAGAGTGTGATGTGTGTGTGTGGCTGGGATGAGTGTGTGTGGGGAGTGGAATGTGTGTGTGCGGCTGGGATGAGTGTGTGTGGGGAGTGTAATGTGTGTGTGCGGCTGGGATGAGTGTGTGTGGGGAGTGGAATGTGTGTGCGGCTGGGATGAGTGTGTGTTGGGTGTGTAATGTGTATGTGCGGCTGGGATGGTGTGTGTGGGGAGTGTAATGTGTGTGTTTGCTGGGATGGTGTGTGTGGGGAGTGTAATGTGTGTGTGCGGCTGGGATGAGTGTGTGTGGGAGTGTAATGTGTGTGTGCGGCTGGGATGAGTGTGTGTGGGGAGTGTAATGTGTGTGTGCGGCTGGGATGGTGTGTGTGGGGAGTGTAATGTGTGTGCGCGGCTGGGATGGTGTGTGTGGGGAGTGTAATGTGTGTGTGCGGCTGGGATGAGTGTGTGTGGGAGTGTAATGTGTGTGTGCGGCTGGGATGGTGTGTGTGGGGAGTGTAATGTGTGTGTGCGGCTGGGATGGTGTGTGTGGGGAGTGTAATGTGTATGTGCGGCTGGGATGAGTGTGTGTGGGGAGTGGAATGTGTGTGTGCGGCTGGGATGAGTGTGTGTGGGGAGTGTAATGTGTGTGTTTGCTGGGATGGTGTGTGTGGGGAGTGTAATGTGTGTGTGCGGCTGGGATGAGTGTGTGTGGGGAGTGGAATGTGTGTGTGCGGCTGGGATGAGTGTGTGTGGGGAGTGTAATGTGTGTGTTTGCTGGGATGGTGTGTGTGGGGAGTGTAATGTGTGTGTGCGGCTGGGATGAGTGTGTGTGGGGAGTGGAATGTGTGTGTGCGGCTGGGATGAGTGTGTGTGGGGAGTGTAATGTGTGTGTTTGCTGGGATGGTGTGTGTGGGGAGTGTAATGTGTGTGTTTGCTGGGATGGTGTGTGTGGGGAGTGTAATGTGTGTGTGCGGCTGGGATGAGTGCGTGTGGGGAGTGTAATGTGTGTGTGCGGCTGGGATGGTGTGTGTGGGGAGTGGAATGTGTGTGTGCGGCTGGGATGAGTGTGTGTGGGGAGTGTAATGTGTGTGTGCGGCTGGGATGGTGTGTGTGGGGAGTGGAATGTGTGTGTTTGCTGGGATGGTGTGTGTGGGGACTGTAATGTGTGTGTGCGGCTGGGATGAGTGTGTGTGGGGAGTGTAATGTGTGTGTGCGGCTGGGATGAGTGTGTGTGGGGAGTGTAATGTGTGTGTTTGCTGGGATGGTGTGTGTGGGGTGTGTAATGTGTGTGTGCGGCTGGGATGAGTGTGTGTGGGGAGTGTAATGTGTGTGTTTGCTGGGATGGTGTGTGTGGGGAGTGGAATGTGTGTGTGCGGCTGGGATGGTGTGTGTGGGGAGTGTAATGTGTGTGTGCGGCTGCAGCTTGTCAGCCTCCCGAGTGACGATTATGGACCCACCAAATCCGGAACCGTTTTCATTGGAATCGGTCGTGTTCCACGTGGTGCGAGACCCTCCACGGTCGCTGAATCGGCCCAGGTTCAGCACCAGTTTTGCTGTTGTAAAAGTCCACGTGTCCTGCGCCGGGGTCAACATTGAGTCTCAACAACGGAGAATCTCGCCCAGTCAGGTTTCAAGGCTTCACCAACCCAAAGCGAAGCCCATCCTAGGGCAGACCCCTAACTCCTCCAGTCCGAGCCCCCCAACCACCAGTTCCCTTGACGGACCGTCCATGGCATCTTGCAGCAGCTGTTCCCTGGAGGTAAGGTCAGTAGAAAGGGGTACTCACCTCCTTTCTCCCCCTCTGAGTCCCTGGTGCCTGCTCCCCGAGTTTAAGGAGCGGTAGTGATTTGTGCCGGGTGATTTCTGCGAGGGATGGTGCAGGAGAACACTGGGAGGCTGCTGCATTTAACTTTAATCTCACTTTTGAGATTAAAATGAGTGCAAATTAGCTGTGATCAGTTTCCCACACTTTCTGGGCAAGATCCTGATGAAGGCAGCTGGGGGGAGCCGGGAGAATGGGAAACTGTTTTGTGCCCGGCGCAATGGGGCTCTCCAATTCTCTCGGCATAGCGGGATTTGTGCCGGGCACAATGTGGCTGGAGATCGCCCCCTATAGGTTAAATTTATTTAGCCTTTCATCACAGGACCACCCTGTTATCCAGGAACCAATCTGATGAAGCTTTGTTGTACTGTCTCCAAAGGCAAGTAGATCCTTCCTCAGGTACAAAGACCAAGATTGCAATGTTGCCCAAAACCCTTTGCAAATGCAACAATACTTCCTGAATGCCCAAACCCCTTTGCAATAAAGAGCAACATGCTATTTAGTTTCTAATCACTTGCTGTACCTGCATGTCAACTTAATAATAATAATCGTTTTATGTCACAAGTAGGCTTAATGAAGTTACTTGTCCCCTAGTCGCCACATTCCAGCACCTATTCAGGTACACAGAGGGGGAATTCAGAATTCTCAGCCTGTACGGGAATTGAACCCATGCTGCTGGCCTTATTCTTGCATTACAAGCCAGCTGTGTAGCCCACTGAGGTAAACCTCCCCTTGCTGTGTTTTATGGACAAGGACACTTGTTGAGTAATCAGCAAAGGATCACAAAGTTTTTCTCAGTGTTTTGGGCGATATCGCTCTAACAGTCACTCATTCTGATTTCTAACAGGACAGCAGCTGGAACATTTAAGGTTGAGAATGACTGATTATGATGCTAGTTTCCAAATATGTCGTATGTGGAGTCTGTTTGTTATGCAGTTAATATTTACTGAATTTTCAGAGCAAGATGCGACTGGAGCAGACCAGTGTAGCTGACCAGTTATTAATGCAGCATCTTAACTCGACTAGAAAATATCATTTGCTGAAATTGGGTGTAACAGTGTATTAAAGAATCAGCCAACTGAGAAATCACTTAATTATAAACATTATGCAGAAGAGACACAGATAATGAGCAGAATATTGCTTTATGAAACACTCCAGAACTGATACAAATCCTGTCACACACACCGGCAGTTAAAGTAATGCCAGCTTCAACCCTGGTAAACCTCCTTGTGAAATTGCCCTTAGTTACAGACAGGGCAAACAGTAATTCTGTCACTGATATAATGGAACTCAGCAACAGGATTCGAGATCCGGCAGGCCCTGTTAAATCCTCCGGCATTAAACATATCCACGACAGGAGCGAAAATAAAGAACCACTAATTGCAAGAGTATTTCAAACACCATGGGATTAAAGTGATGCGTGAATCGGAACAATGCACCCCTGGAATCCTTCACCCAATCTCCACCCTTCTGTAGTATGTTTATAATTTACCACTGACTATTGTTTCAAAGAACAAAAATCCTTTTTCAAGTCACACCACAAACCCAGCATAGGCCTGCAATATATTAGAAGGGGAATAGGAACTAAGACCTCAGCGCACGATCAATGTAACCAAGGGCTGATTCTAACATTTTCCCTCTGCCCTCTGCTCTCTCCCTACACTCTGCTAATGAGGAGTTGGCCATTCACAGTCAGCACTGCAATCTCTTTAGTGGTCCTGGGAAGGGACCAGCAGCCAACAGCAAGGCTCAGCATTAGCCAGTGAGCCCAGCAAAGAACAATGCAGCACAGGAACAGGTCCTTCGGCCCTCCAAGCCTGTATCGGTCATGATACTAACCTTTGCCAAAAACCCTCAGCACTTCCTTGTGCCGTATCCCTCTATACCCATCCTATCCATGTGTTTGTCAAGATGCCTTTTGAACGCCGTTAATGTATCTGCTTCCACAACCTCCCCTGGCAACGCGTTCCAGGCTCTCACCGCCCTCTGCATAAAAAACCTGCCTCCACAACTAGTTCTATACAACTGTAGCATGACTTGCCTATTTTTATACTTGCTGCCCCGTCCAACGAAGGTGAGCATTCCATATGCTTTCTTGACTACCTTGTCCACTTGTGTTGCCACTTTCAAAGATCTGTGGACATGCATGCCCAGATGTCTCCGACTTTCTATATTCCTAAGAGTTTTGCCATTTACAGATATTTTGTCTCTGTTAGACCTATCAAATTGCATAACCTCACATTTGTCCGGATTAAACTCCATTTGCCATTTCTCTGCCCAGGTCTCCACCCTATCTCTGTCCTGTTGTATCCTCTGACAATTCTCAACACCATCTCCCACTCCACCAACCTTGGTGTCATCCGGGAACTTACTAATCAAACCAGCTACATTTTCCTCCAAATCGTTTATGTATACTACAAACAACAGAGGTCCCAGCACAGATCCCTGTGGAACACCACTAGTCACAACCTTCCATTCAGAAAAACACGTGTAAGTGTGAGCTGGTCAGCTGGGATGTGGCTGGTCAGCTGGGATATGGCTGGTCAGCTGGGATGTGGCTGGTCAGCTGGGATGTGGCTGGTCAGCTGGGGTGTGGCTGGTCAGCTGGGATGTGGTTGGTCAGCTGGGATGTGACTGGTCAGCTGGGGTGTGGTTGGTCAGCTGGGGTGTGGCTGGTCAGCTGGGATGTGGCTGGTCAGCTGGGATGTGGCTGGTCAGCTGGGATGTGGTTGGTCAGCTGGGATGTGGCTGGTCAGCTGGGATGTGGCTGGTCAGCTGGGATGTGGCTGGTCAGCTGGGATATGGCTGGTCAGCTGGGATGTGACTGGTCAGCTGGGATGTGGCTGGTCAGCTGGGATGTGGCTGGTCAGCTGGGATGTAACTGGTCAGCTGGGATGTGACTGGTCAGCTGGGGTGTGACTGGTCAGCTGGGGTGTGGCTGGTCAGCTGGGATGTGGCTGGTCAGCTGGGATGTGACTGGTCAGCTGGGATGTGGCTGGTCAGCTGGGATGTGACTGGTCAGCTGGGGTGTGGTTGGTCAGCTGGGGTGTGGTTGGTCAGCTGGGATGTGGCTGGTCAGCTGGGGTGTGGCTGGTCAGCTGGGATGTGGCTGGTCAGCTGGGATGTGACTGGTCAGCTGGGATGTGGTTGGTCAGCTGGGATGTGACTGGTCAGCTGGGGTGTGGCTGGTCAGCTGGGATGTGGCTGGTCAGCTGGGATGTGGCTGGTCAGCTGGGGTGTGGCTGGTCAGCTGGGATGTGGCTGGTCAGCTGGGATGTGACTGGTCAGCTGGGATGTGGTTGGTCAGCTGGGATGTGGCTGGTCAGCTGGGATGTGGTTGGTCAGCTGGGATGTGGCTGGTCAGCTGGGATGTGGCTGGCTGGAAATCCAGCACGATCCTGACCTCCTCACACCATCACTTGAACCACTGTGAATATCCTGTCGATGCTCAACTTTTACTTTCAGTGAGAATGCAGTGGAGGAATGCCATTCGGCCCATCGAGTCTGCTCCGCCATTCAATCATGGCTGATATTTTCTCATCTCCATTCTCCTGCCTTCTCCCCATAACCCCTGATCCCCTTATTAATCAAGAACCTATCTATCTCTGTCTTAAAGACACTCAGTGATTTGGCCTCCACAGCCTTCTGCGGCAAAGAGTTCCACAGATTCACCACCCTCTGGCTGAAGAAATTCCTCCTCATCTCTGTTTTAAAGGATTGTCCCTTTAGCCTGAGATGGTGTCCTCTGGTTCTAGTGTTTCCTACAAGTGGAAACATTCTCTCCACATCCACTCTATCCAGGCCTCGCAGTATCCTGTAAGTTTCAATAAGATCCCCCCTCATCCTTCTAAACTCCAACGAATACAGACCCAGAGTCCTCAACCGTTCCTCATACGACAAGTTCTTCATTGCAGGGATCATTCTTGTGAACCTCCTCTGGCCCCTTTCTAAGTCCAGCACATCCTTCCTTAGATACGGGGCCCAAAACTGCTCACAATACTCCAAATGGGGTCTGACCCCAAATGGGGGCTGGTTTAGCACAGATGGGGGCTAAACAGCTGGCTTGTAATGCAGAACAAGGCCAGCAGTGCGGGTACCGGCCTCCCCGAACAGGCACCGGAATGTGGCAACTAGGGGCTTTTCACAGTAACTTCATTGAAGCCGACTTGTGAGAATAAGCTATTATTATTATGATTGACCAGAGCCTCAGTGTCAGCAGCACCTCCCTGGTCTTGTATTCCAGCCGTCTTGACATGAATGCTAACATTGCATTTGCCTTCTTAATTCCTGACTTAACCCGCACTTTAACCTTCAGAGAATCGTGAACAAGGACTCCCAAGTCCCATAGAACATACAGTGCAGAAGGAGGCCATTCGGCCCATTGAGTCTGCACCGACCCACTTAAGTCCTCACTTCCACCCTATCCCCGTAACCAATAACCCATCCTAACCATTAAAAAAAAATTTAGAGTACCCAATTCATTTTTTTTCCAATTAAGGGGCAATTTAGCGTGGCCAATCCACCTACCCGGCATATCTTTGGGTTGTGGGGGCGAAATCCACACAGACAGGGGGAGAATGTGCAAACTCCACACGGCCAGTGACCCAGAGCCGGGATCGAACCTGGGATCTCGGCGCCGTAGGCAGCAGTGCTAACCCACTGCGCCACCGTGCTGCCCTCCCGACTAACCTTTTTGGACACTAAAGTTAATTTATCATGACCAATCCACCTAACCTGCACATCTTTGGACTGTGGGAGGAAACCGGAGCACCCGGAGGAAACCCACGCAGACACGGGGAGAACGTGCAGCCTCCTCACAGACAGTGACCCAGCGGGGAATCAAACCTGGGACCCTGGCGCTGTGAAGCCACAGTGCTAACCACTGTGCTACCGTGCTGCCCCTTTGTGCTTCTGATTTCCGAAGCATTTCCCCATTTAGAAAATAGTCTATGCCTAAATTCCTCCTTCCAGTGTATAACCTCACACTTTTCCACATTGCATTTCATCTGCCACTTCTTTGCTCACTCTCCTAGCCTGTCCAAGTCCTTCTGCAGCCCCCTTGCTTCCTCAATACTGCCTGTCCCTCTACAGATCTTTGTATCATCTGCAAACTTAGCAACAGTGCCTTCAGTTCCTTCTTCCAGATCATTAATGTATATTGTGAAAAGTTGTGGTCCCAGCACAGACCCCTGAGGCACACCACTAGTCACCAGCTGCCATCCTGAAAAAGACCCATTTATCCCCACTGTCTGCCTTCTGCCAGTCAGCCAATCCTCTATCCATGCCAGGATCTTACCCTCAACACCTTGGACTGTTATCTTGTTCAGCAGCCTCCTGGACGGCATATTATCAAAAGCCTTCTGGAAATCTAAATAAATCACGTCCACTGGTTCTCCTTTGTCTAACTTGCTTGTCACCGACAGATTTGTCAGAGACGACCTCCCACCACTGCCCCCTCCCCCCCCACCCTCCGCCCCCGCTTTCCCACCCTGAGTTGCAGAAGGCAGAGACACTCACCTTAACATCTGTCATTTCTATCGCACCTTTAAAGCACTAAAACAGCCCAAGGTTCTTAACAGGAGCATCACTGAACAAGATTTGTCACCAAGTCATAGAAAGAGATCTGAGGGAAGGAGATAATGCTGCAATATCTCTGCGCTCCTTCAGCACTGGCCGGGTGGGCAGCCCCGATCTGAATTGTTCGACCTCTGCACCCATGCCTTTAGCTACATGGACTCAAAGCTCTGGAATTCCTTCCCTAAACCTCTCAGCGCCCCCCCCCCCCCCCCCACTCCCTCTCTCTCTCTCTCTCCTTTAAGATGCTCCGTAAATCTCACCTCTTTGAATGCACTGGTTTTAATATCTTATTATGTTTTACAATGTTTTTTTTAATCTTAAAGGAACTGTTTAACTGGAAAATGTTGCTTGAGATGCAAAATTCAGCTTCATTATTTCACCCCCCTGCCCTGTCTTGGTCAACACTGTTTGGAAATCAACAGGGGCACAGTGTGACAAGCCTGGCTCCAGCTGCCGGACAGAGCCACAGGACATAGCCAGCCCTCTTGTTGTTAGCCTTGTCTGTCCATGGCAATCTCTTGGAGCAAGAAAGTGAGAATAAGTTGAATCTTTTATCATTAATGGTTGTATTACAGAGCCTGGTGCCCTCCTGATCAGAGTGCCTGTGATGAACGGTTACTGCCTTATCATCATGTAAGGTGATGTCCCCTTTAAGACCGGGCTTGGAACCCTGGGGACTCCGCCTCTGGCTCCGCCCATCTAGGAGCCATACATAAAGGGCTGCCTCATGGGCTGTGTAATAGTCAGCTCTCGTCTCTAGCTCTAGCATAGTTATTAGTCTAATAAAGCCTTCTTTACAGTTTAATCTCTAAGTGTCATTATTGAGGGTACCTCAGTGCCAATCTAAATGCGAGTCAGTTCCATGGGCAGTAAGTTAGCAAGTTTGTGTCAAGATGTCTGGAGGACACGATTAAAATTCAGAAATCAGCATTGTGAGTGAGTGACTGCTGAGGGATTTGCAATCACAGCACAGATATTGATTAGTCTGTCTTCTAATGTCGGACTATTTCAGCATCGATGAATATCACTGCCATTACACACTTATCATCAAATTATCTCCAACCTTCATAACACAGAGACAATCTTCAATCTGTCTGAGGTGTCATCATCTTACCTCAAAATTGGATAAAGCTTAGAAGCATGAAACACAATTAATTAAAAAAATTATCCCTGTTATCGCAATGTTAACAAGTTAACTGACTGGTCCTTCCCGATATGATAGTGAGTGTGACCTTCTCAAATGGCACACAGCAATGGGAGGAGGCAACTCAGAAACTTGGACATGTTTCACCTAGAATTAGAACTTGATTGATCTTTATTTTAATTCCATCTACACACTGTGGTTCCATAGCCCTTAATATTAATATCTTTCACCAAATTCCAAACAAAGAACAAAGAAATGTACAGCACAGGAACAGGCCCTTCGGCCCTCCAAGCCCGTGCCGACCATGCTGCCCGACTAAACTACAATCTTCTACACTTCCTGGGTCCGTATCCTTCTATTCCCATCCTATTCATGTATTTGTCAAGATGCCCCTTAAACATCACTATCGTCCCTGCTTCCACCACCTCCTCCGGGAGCGAGTTCCAGGCACCCACTACCCTCTGTGTAAAAAACGTGCCTTGTACACCTACTCTAAACCTTGCCCCTCTCACCTTAAACCTATGCCCCCTAGTAATTGACCCCTCTACCCTGGGGAAAAGCCTCTGACTATCCACTCTGTCAATGCCTTCATAATTTTGTAGACCTCTATCAGGTCGCCCCTCAACCTCCGTCGTTCCAGTGAGAACAAACCGAGTTTATTCAATCGCTCCTCATAGCTTATGCCCTCCATACCAGGCAACACTCTGGTAAATCTCTTCTGCACCCTCTCTAAAGCCTCCACATCCTTCTGGTAGTGCGGCGACCAGAATTGAACACTATACTCCAAATGTGGCCTAACTAAGGTTCTATACAGCTGCAACATGACTTGCCAATTCTTAATGCCCCGGCCAATGAAGGCAAGCATGCCGTATGCCTTCTTGACTACCTTTGTGATATGGTACGAATTAAGTAATGGCATGATGGGAAAACTGGTCAATGGGAAGACTGGTCAAAATGTTTGATACAATGTAAGAAAGGCTGAACTACTCATTCCAGCTCCCCAGGCACATGTAAAGAATGCTCACAGTTCACCAGACCCCTGTAAGAAATGCTGCCTTAACCATTTCAGACTGTAAGGCTGATAAGGCCAACTCTGCATAATTTGAAGTCTGAAAAGATCAGCGAAGGCCGAGCCATTCCAAAACACCGGACCTCGGCAACTAACTCCTCATAACTGTGGCTAACTCCCGATTAGAATGGTCAAACCCCGATTTAAAATGGCGAACGAAAGAGGCTGATGGGAAAATCAGCCAACAGGACTCAAAGGGACAGCTGCAGGCAAAACAGTGTATTTGCCTCTGGGGAAGTCAGTCCAGACCGATACCTGCAGCCATCAACATCACAACAATGCAGCCATCTGCATTTTAATCAGCCATCCCCGGGAACAATTGCTACAAATTAGCAATTGAAAGCCAACCCAGACCTTTCGGCGCCAGCAGGGGCTGACACAAAGAAAGGTAAACGACCACCCCCCGATCAAGGAATTGCTCCAGTATTGGAGCATATCGAACCAAGTGATTGGGACCAAGTCCAATCACTTGGAACCAGGTACAAGGTCCGCCCCGAGAGGCGGGAAGCCCCTGGGGACTATAAGAATAGGGGCCAAGTTCAACTCGACCCTTCTCTTCCTGCTCGCAACCTTTGAGACCCTTCTACAAGAAACTGTAAGTTTTACTCCAGCGATCGCTACCAGGTAGGTGCTCCTGACTATCGACTTGTACCAGCTTTTGAATCCCGCAGGCTCAGGACCAATTCGAAAGACCATTCGTTCCCCTGACCTGGTGGGCCATTTCCAAAGTTAAGTATTGGCCTTTAGTGGTAGGTAGTAGTCTAGAAGTAGGATTATTGTATAAGTATTAATTGCTGTATATAATAAATGCTCGTTGATTTAACTTTTACTAAGCGGTGTGTTGCATTATTAATCATTACTTGGACTTGAACCACGTGGCGGTATCAGAAAGATACCTGGCGACTCATGAGCAAAGGTGACAGAATAAGAATAAAGTAAACTAAGGCTAAAACGAGCAACATTTTGGCGACATCCTGACGGGACCCGATCTAGAAGTGGAAAACCACTCCGGGAGAACCCAAGAAATTTGAATTGGAATCCAATTGGAAACAAAAAAAAACCACAAGTGTTCAAGCGTTTCTGATTAATAGTCATAATTCGGAAGTGTGTGTATGCATGCGTAACTAACAGGGCTATAAGGTAAAACTGATAGATTTTGTTGCGTCAAAACTGTTGGAAGTCTGTATTTTCGGAAATTAGCGCAAGCCGTACCCGCATCTACGACACCGCCTTAGCCCCCTGTTCCAAATTTAAACGAAGCAAGCGGATAGGAAAGATGGCCATGCAGGCAATGCAACGCCTCATGAACCCTGAGGAATTTGCGGTCGCAGCGACCAGCAGCAGTAGAGTGGGACAGTGTCCCATTTGGGAAGAGGAAATCCGGAAATATCTCAAGGGCAAAGGATGGCCCATGTGGAATGATTTCTGCGATAATGACGATTCAGGTCCCGGAAGTATAGGGCATACTTGGTGGGAGAACCTGAGCAAGATACATAAAAAGAGCTTAGCGAAAGCTCGCAAGCCGATGGCAATCATGTCCTGTTTGGCACAATTGCGAGGCACAGAGGAGGTCGTCAAGACGCTCCGCAAAGAATTAGAGGGCATACATCGGATGAGTAAAGTCGATGTATGCGAGGTTGAGAAAGAAAATTTCGAGTTAAGAAGGAAATTGGCAGCAAAGGATGAAGAGGTGGCTGACGCCAAACGGGGTCACCAGTCTTGTCTGGCGCGTTTAAGCAGTTTCCAATCCCAGTATGAAAAGGCCTATCAGGACACGCAGCGTGCAGTCCTGGTAAGGAAAGAAGAAGAAAAGCAGGTGGAGACGCTACAGAAACAGTGTAGTGATCTCAAGGCAGCCTTGAGAGCACTCCATGCTGCCACCACAGAACAAAGACAGAGCACCATAGACCATGCAAAGTGCCGGAAGCAGATTGCAGAGCTGCAATCGCTGCTTTCTGTCCAGAAAGGATTTCAGGAAACCTTTGGGGAAAAGTTAGACCAGGAAGACCTAGACGGCTCTGATTGGGAAGAGTTACAAGAAACAGCGCAGAGATATGTTCAGGGAACATGTGCACAGGAAAAGCCCCAAAGGAGAAAAGCACCCCAACCCCCCACACAGCAGGTAGTTCAGGCTCCAATGAACCCTGTAACCACCCACCGCACAGCCACATCGGACGAGGCGGAATTCCTATATTCCACCCCCCTAACAGTGACCCAATTACGGGACGCGTGTGCAAAGATCACCCCGTTCCTCCCCGCCGCAGACCCCCACCATTTCTTTGCCACCGTCAAACATCAGGCGAACATGTACGGCCTGGATGAGAGAGAGCATGTAAAGTTCATGGTTCTAAGTTTAGACCCATCGGTAGCGGCAGCCCTTCCCAACTCACAGAACATAGGAGGAGGCACCCTTGCAGAAATGCATACCGTGACCCTGGATGCGATCGGGTATAACCGGGGTGACCCCGTAGATGGCCTCAATAAGTGTAGGCAGAAGGAGTCTGAGCACCCCACAGCGTTGTCAGGACGCCTGTGGGTTCACTTCGCAGCCGTTTTTGGAGACGTAGACCGTGCCCATTTGTCCCCAGACAATATGGCCAAATGGACCCGCACCCTTATCTCCCATGCCACAGATGCAGGACAGAATGCCTGTACTACTTATGATCCCTCAGAAGAGGCCCATAACAAGAAATGGGTGGTTAAAAGATTGTCCCGCGTTTGGGAGCAGTCTGTTCAGAGTAAACCCACAGCTAAAACCACCGAAGAAAAGCAAGCCGCCGCAGACATGCAGGCAGTAAAAGCAACACCTCACAACCCTGCCTGGGTAAATGAGGGAAAGAACAGCCCCCCAACAAAGTCACAAGAATGTTACAACTGTGGACAGTTGGGACATTTCGCGAAAGAGTGCAATGGCCCCAAAAAGCCACAGAGAGCCCAACAGACAGGCACTCTGATTAAGAAAAAGGCAGAGCCCATCCATAGCGTTAGCGCCCGTTCGGATCAGACGGACTTGACCGGAACGGACTGACGGTGTACGGGCTCCCCCAGTTGGGTCTGCGACACCCTTTGGGATAGGTCAGGACGACCCGTAGTCGCAGCGAAAATTCAGGGACAGCCTATCGAATTTCTTTGGGACACAGGAGGGTCCCGCACCACCATAAATTCCTCCACCCGTGGTCAAGACACGTGGCCCACTACAGCCACTATCACCCTCAGCGGCTTTACAGGCCACTCACAGCAGGGACACATCACGGCCCCTGTACCCATTCAAATAGGAAACATTACCACAAAACACCCCGTAGTTTTAGTAGACCTGTCCACACAGCAGAACACATTCTGGGAATTGATTTAATGAATTCCCACCACCTATCCTTTGATCCAGTCAACCAGTGTGTCTGGAAGATGGCGAAATCCGATAGAGCCCCCGCAACGCTCAACATAGGGGACTACATGAACAAAATTAGCGCAGTAGGTGAATTTTGGTTCAACCCGACCACGCTTAGCACGGACAAACAGATTAGGGCAGTCCTGCAAAAGAACAGGGCAGCCTTTGCGACCCACAAGCACGACTGTGGATGGATGACTGGCTCCGTACAAGTAACAGGACCTGACCCTAGACCCCAGAAATAGTACGGATTCCCCCTAGAAGCAGAGGGAGAAATCCTAAAAGTTATAGAGAGCTTATTAGAGCAGGGCGTACTAAGATCAGTAGCCTCTACTAATAATGCCCCGATTTGGCCAGTAAGAAAGCCCGACGGATCATGACGCCTGGCCATTGATTATCGGGAACTCAATAAAGTCACCCCCGCAGCAACAAGTCCCGAGACCATGCTCAAGCAGGGACTCAATTCCCGCTACTTCACGGTTTTGGACATCAGTAATGGATTCTGGTCCATTCCATTGGCAAAGGCGTGCCAGTATAAATTTGCCTTCACTTTCCGAGCTCAGCAGTACACGTGAACATGCCTGCCACAAGGCTTCCACAACTCCCCCTCCATTTTCCACCGACAGCTGGCAAATGGACTAGCGAAATTTTCTCGCCCCGAATGTCTGGTACAGTATGTAGATGATCTACTACTGCAGACAGACACAAAGGAAGAGCACATTGAGCTTCTGTCCGAACTCCTGGAATTGTTGCATTCCATTGGTTGTAAAGTCAACCCCAAAAAGGCCCAGATTTTGGAAGAAAAAGTGGTATATTTGGGAACAATTATCACGCATGGTAAACGCAAGATCGAGCATAAAAGAATTGACTCGATCGCTAAATTGCCCCTTCCCCAGAACGTTTCAGCCCTCCGGTCGTTTTTAGGACTGGTTGGCTACTGCCGAAACCACATTGACGGTTTCGCCAGCAAGGCAGCGCCCCTCTCAGACCTCTTAAAGAAAGGAGCCCCCTGGGAATGGCTTCCGCAGCATACAGATGCTGTGGAATCATTAATACAGGCACTCATAGCCGCCCCCGCACTACAAGTTCCAGACCCATTTTCCCCTTACGCAATAGAGGTAGCGACCACAGACCGCACCCTTTCAGCCGTGCTCCTGCAGGAACGGCACGACCAGCTAAGACCCGTGGCTTACGCCTCCCGACTTTTAGATGCTATGGAGCAGGGATTTTCAGCCTGGGAGAGGCACCTGCTCGCAGTTTTCTGGGCAGCCCAGTACTTTTCATACATTACCGGACTAAACCCCATCACCATTCTGACCGAACACCCCCCCACCCAACTTTTACTGGATGGATGATTCAAGGACGGTACCGTCAGCCAAATACGCACAGCTAGATGGACCCTTCTCTTGCAGGGACGGGACATCACAGTAAAACGGACAAAGACACACACATACTTAGCGGACAATTTGCAGTACCCCGAAACCCCCCATGAATGTGAGATCATCTCTCCACACCATAACACAGGCCCCTTTATAGCAAATTCCCCCCCCCCCCAGAAAGATAGGAAATTCATCTCAGAGCCCCCCGCACATGGACACGTGTGAACCCATTATGATTTATGTGGATGGATCTTCCACAGTCTTAGATGGGCAACGCATAACAGGTTGCGGGATCTATGTTGAGGACGCGCAGGGACGCGCCCTCGAGGAAATAGCATTGAAACTACCCGGACACTTAGGCGCGCAGGCAGCAGAGCTTGCAGCCATCGCGTACATAGTAGACCACCCAGATTCCTTCCCCAGCCCAGCAGACATATACTCGGACAGCCTCTCTGTCTGTAACAGCCTTACAGAATTTCTGCCCCTGTGGGAAGCAAGAGGATTTGTTTCCGCGGATGGGAAACCCCTCCCCTCAGCCCCATTACTCCGCCATATTTTAGAAAAAGCCCAGAACAGGACTTTTGGGATCATAAAAGTCCGCAGCCACCATCGTTCCTCCCCCCCCTGGAAATGTAAAAGCCGACGCACTGGCTAAAGCAGGTTCCAGACATGGGTATTTTTGGAAACCCCCCGAAAGCGCGCCAGTGAGTGCGCCAGTGAGTGCAGTTCAGGTCACACAGACTAGAATCGAGGATCTAGTAGAGGCCCAGAAGCAGGACAGCAATCTCGCGGAGATTGTGAAAGGAAAGTTTCCAGCCTCCTACGAGAGGTTCAGAAATACACTGACCACACATGACGGTGTGGTGTTAAAGGACACCCTTTATGTAGTTCCTGAACAAGACAGGAACCAATTGATTTGTTTGTTCCATGACGGCCATGGACATCAGGGAATCGATCCCACCTCAAACAGCTTTGTTGGTGGCCAAATCTCAAGGAAGATGTAAGCCATTACATTGAGAATTGCCTTATCTGTGCGCAGAACAACCCCAACAGATATGCCAAAAAGGCCCAACTCAGCCACACCCGACCCGTTAACAGCCCCTGGACTAGTCTCCAGATTGATTTTATAGGTCCATTGCCCCCTTGCAGGAATGGCTATAAATATGTTCTGGTGGTCATAGACACCTTTACAAAGTGGGTGGAAGCATTTCCAGCCCGCACCAACACCGCGAAAACCACAGCCAAAATCCTAACCCACCACATCTTTACAAGATGGGGACTCCCCTGCAGCACTGAATCGGACCAAGGTTCTCATTTTACGGGACGTGTCATGAAGAACGTCCTCACGATATTTGGCATCACCCAAAAATTCCACATTGCGTACCATCCACAGTCGAGTGGTATAGTGGAGCGCATGAATCGGACCCTAAAAACCACCCTCAGAAAAATGGTCCAGCAGAACAACACCACTTGGGATTCTGTCCTCCCCATTGCGCTGATGTTTTTGTGTAACACTGTTTCCACCTCCACAGGTTACACCCCACACACCCTCATGACCGGACACCCCATGAAAGGGACAGAATACTTGTTAGGTTTAGACCTGACCAGCCCTGAAGTTACGGCCCTCACACACGAGAAAGCCGTGGAGCAATTAGTTGCTAATGTAAAAACGGCTCAGTTAGCAGCCGCAGTAAAATTGGGCACCAAAAAGAAACAGAGCAAGGCTTGTTTCGATAAGGCAGTACATGCAACGGAGTATAATATAGGACAGCAAGTGATGTTGTCTGTATATAACCCCAGCACATTCCTGTCACCAAAATACTCGGGTCCATATTCCATTGCGGATAAAGTAAGCCCATCAGTCTACAAAATGAAATACTCAAATGGTAAGACTGCGTGGTTTCACATAAACTAGTTAAAGGTTTATGGAACACAGTCGAACCACGCCCACCACGTCATGCTTGATGCAGCAGACAACACCCCGCCCACAGCCAACGTAACCCGACCAACCCCCACCACATCCACCCCTGCCACGGACTCGACCTCGACTCCACCCCCGAAATATACACTCCGCCCCGGAACGCCCACAGACTGCAGCAGCAGCGACAGCGACTGTGACTCGGACGATGGCCACAGCACGCCTCCCTACTATCCCCATACAACCGGACCCACACCCAGCGACTCCGATTTCGATCCAAGTGATCCCTTCCTGATCACTTTTCTAAATAAATCCCACCACCGACCACCGAACCACACGGACGACCCCGATTTTGTCCCCACACAACTCGACACAACTTATTGGCACCGCGACAACTCCTACAGACTCGTCCGCAACGACGAGAGCGACCCCAACTCACACCATGCAGCCCTTTCAGCCCTAATCCACTCCAGAGTTTGGCACCCGGGAGAAGGTGACGACCTCGGGTCTGACTCCCAAACCGCCAACCCCTTTGCGACCCTGTTCGCAACCGAGAACTGAGGTGTCCACATGATGTTTAAAGGAAACGCTTGGGAAAAGTGTTGTCCTTCCTGATGGAACCCGCAGAATGTTTTATGTTGTTCGTATGTTTGTTTTATGTTGTTCGTCCGACAGGAGAATTTTGTTCCAGCCGCTTGTTCCGCGGTACCAACTTATCTGCAGATACCTGGTCAAGAGATACGCTTGTTCAGCGGAACTAGCTTTTCAGCTGATACTTGTTCAGGTATCAGACGCCCGATCGTAACTGCTCTTCTGGTTCAAGGGATAGAACCACTACGGCAGCCCCACCACGATGACTACATTTTTGCCCGTTCTTGTCGGTTGCTCAGGCAGTGGAGAAACGGCGTGAGACCCGCCCTGCCTGGGGACCCATTGTTGGTCAATCACGCTCGGGTAGGGGAGATACGGCATTGGTAGCCGTCCTACCCGGGGACTCCATCCAAATCTTACCCGTCGCGGCCCATACGCACCTCATTTGACATTGTTCATTTCAAAAAAATGTTGGTTTGTTGAGGGAACCTTTAGGTTGCTGCCATATGCTATTTACATCCTGGAACATTTGGATGATAAATCAGCACTGGTCCGTCATTCGGAAGTGTGCCGTGTCCTAAAATTTGGTTTTGAAAAAAAAATGAGGGAGTCACACATAGTGACCAATTCTAAGGGTATAATTGGCACCAAAGGACAGACACACTAGCATACCGGATATTGAACAAAGATAGTTACAGACACTATGCTGGTTTTTACAGAAGCTCCAGGATCGGCGAAAATAAAGAGCACTCAAAGAAAGAAAAGGAAAGAGGACAGCCATGAGGACTTCCTTCATCGTGATCAACATTTTTATCTTGGACATTTGGTTGCGCGGGAACGTGAACCCCGTGACTTCAAACCTCCCAGCCGTTAATGTTTCACTGCCCCGCAGTACCCAGAGCCCAGTCACCAGGACACTGCATCTTCCTGGTGTGCCAGGTTCATAACCTGGTACTCCCTGTCCTACGTGATCGAAGCACTGTTAGCGTTGGCGATACTCTGCTGTGTAGTGCAGACTATGCGCCTACGTAAATGAAGAAAGAGAGCGTACCGCGCTCGAACCCCGGTATATAGGATCAGATCCCCTATATTTGGTTATGACCAGACCCCCGACCCCCGCGATCTATAATAAAATCATAAAGTGCATTCACTTGCGTTTATTGTTGTAAATAAAGAGATGTACAAAACTTTTCATGAACAAAAAAAAATGTATGATCCTGAGCTTGACTGCCAAGCCAGGAAAGAGTATATGAAATGTTGTGATTTTTTGTTGTATGATTAGGGAAGATAGAATAATGGAATGTTTAGCAAGGGTAGTGTAATAATGATAAATTAGAGGTTCCAAGTTTGTTACTTTGTAATGCATGTCCCTGTCTGACATAGCACCCTTAGAATTGTTAGGTAAAGTTTTTGTGCATAGCTAGGGTCAGAGTAGAGGCCACGTAGGAGGTGTCAGGGAATGGAAAGGAACAAAGTGATGTGATCCTTCACGCTTCGCGTTAGGATCACAAGGAGGGAATGTAGCCACGTAAAATGGCTGATTCCCGATTAGAATGGTAAAACCCCGATTTAAAATGGTGAACGGAAGAGGCTGATGGGAAAATCAGCCAACAGGACCAAACGGACAGCTGCAGGTAAAACAGTGTATTTGCCTCTGGGGAAGTCAGTCCAGACCGATACCTGCAGCCATCAACATCACAACAACCCAGCCATCTGCATTTTAATCAGCCATCCCCGGGAACAATTGCTACAAATTAGCAATTGAAAGCCAACCCAGACCTTTCGGCGCCAGCAGGGGCTAACACAAAGAAAGGTAAACGACCACCCCCGATCAAGGAATCGCTCCAGTATTGGAGCATATCGAACCAAGTTATTGGGACCAAGTCCAATCACTTGGAACCAGGTACAAGGTCCGCCCCGAGAGGCGGGAAGCCCCTGGGGACTATAAGAATTGGGGCCAAGTTCAACTCGACCCTTCTCTTCCTGCTCGCAACCTTTGAGACCCGTCTACACGAAACTGTAAGTTTTACTCCAGCGATCGCTACCAGGTAGGTGCTCCTGACTATCGACTTGTACCAGCTTTTGAATCCCGCAGGCTCAGAACCAATTCGAAAGACCATTCATTTCCCTGACCTGGTGGGCCATTTCCAAAGTTAAGTATTGGCCTTTAGTGGTAGGTAGTAGTCTAGAAGTAGGATTATTGTATAAGTATTAATTGCTGTATATAATAAATGAGCGTTGATTTAACTCTTACTAAGCGGTGTGTTGCATTATTAATCATTACTTGGACTTGAACCACGTGGCAGTATCAGAAAGATACCTGGCGACTCATGAGCAAAGGTGACAGAATAAGAATAAAGTAAACTAAGGCTAAAACGAGCAACATAACCCAGGGCCGTAGGAATTAAACAAGATAGGTTCAGGAAGAAATAATTCTATTCCAACCTTTCAATGTTCCCTCCAAGGACAAGATACTGGTATGAGTGATGTGACCAAAAAGGTCTGTTCTATGCTTCCGTTTGTATTTCCAATCAAATTCCTGACTATACTGTTGTCACACAATCTTGATAATGATAATGTACAAATATTGAGCTAATTCTCTGCGAAAGCGCAGAACTTGCGAAAGACTCAGCACTTTTGTTGTCTGCTCTCTGACTTCAAGTTTCAGCCATTACTGCAAAACAGTCGTTTTGTAAATAAAGTCTTGTTATTTTTGCCTTAACAAGCATGTTGAATCTTTCTACTACAGAAGCGGGAAAATATTGACTTTCGCACCTTCTCCACCTGTGTTGCCCCTTTCAGTGACCTGTGGACCTGTACTCCTAGATCTCTCTGACTTTCAATACTCTCTGACTTTCAATCTGAGTCCTTGTATTTTTAATTGGCCTGCGATCTCCCCAGCTTATTTGGGGCATGGGAGAGGGTTCTACCCTTTGTGTGAAGAAATGGTTCATAAGATAATAAGAATTAAGACCAGAAGCAAACCATTCGGCCCCTTGAGTCTGCTCCGCCATTAAATAAAATCATGGCTTATCTGATATAATCCTCAACTCCACTTTCCCACCTTATCCCATAACCCTCGATTCCCTGACTGATTAAAAAACAGCCTTGAACATACTTAACAACCCAGCCTCTACAGCTCCCTGCGGTATAGAATTCCACAGACTCACTCCCCTCTGAGAGAAGAAACTCCTTCTTATCTCTGTCTTAAATGGCCGACCCCCTTACTCTGAGATTCCGCCCTCTGGTCCTAGACTCTCCCACAAGGGGAAACAACCTCTCAGCATCGACCCTGTCAACCTCCCCTGAGAATCCGATATGTCTCAATAAGGTCACCCCTCAGTCTTCTAAACTCCAATGAGGACAGGCCCAACCGACTCAACTTCTCCTTGTAGGAAAATCCCTCCATTTTCGGGATCAACCGAGTGAACCTTCTCTGGACTGCCTCCAATGCCAGGATGTCTTTCATTTCCTGCTATGGGAAACAATCTCCAAATACTAATGATTATGTCAATTAGTCTGAATTTCCCTGCCGCATGGTGGCTATCACACTTTCACACTGCTCTGACATTGAAACATTCTGACCTCTAATTGCTGTCTGGGAGCTTGCTGTGCACAGATTAGCTATCACATTTTGAAGGACTTCAAAAAGTATAGGGGCTGGTTTAGCACACTGGGCTAAATCGCTGGATTTTAAAGCAGGCCAGTAGCATGGTTCGATTCCCGTACCAGCCTCCCCGAACAGGCGCCAGAATGTGGCGACTAGGGACTTTTCACAGTAACTTCATTGAAGCCTACTTGTGACAATAAGCAATTTTCATTTCAAGTACTTGTTTAGTTGAGAAGCTGTGGGATTTCCTTGGATCACAAAATATGTTACACACAAATACAAACTCTGCTTTCTTTCCCACCCCAACTCTTTAACTGTGATCACAGCTTCATGTCAGAGATACATTGGTTCTTGATCAATAAGGGGATCAGGGTTTATGGGGAGAAGGCAGGAGAATGAGGATGAGAAAATATCAGCCATGATTGAATGGCGGAGCAGACTCGATGGGCTAATACCCTAATTCTGCTCCTATATCTTATAGTCTTATCTCCTGCTGGCTGTTGAGAGACCTGGAGTAAACCCCCAACATTGTGACTGCACCCTTCCTATTCCTGAGCTCTACCCACATTGCCTCACTGTATTAACCCTCTGAGATGTTCTCCCTCAGTACAGCTGTGATATTCTCCTGAACCCGTAGTGCAACTCCTCCACCCCTTTTACATCCCCCTCTATCCTGCCTGAAGCTTCAAAATCCTGGATCATTTAACTGACAATCATGTCCCTCCCTCAACTAAGTCTCTGTAGTAACAACAACATCATAGTTCCAAGAATTAATCTAAGCTCTAAGTTCATCTGCATTACCTGTTATACTTCTCACATTGAAACAAATGCACTTCAGACCACCAGTCCCGCTGAGTTCAGCAATATCTCCCTGCCTGCTCTTCCTCTCAGTCTTACTGGCCTGATTATGGGGCTGGTTTAGCACACCGGGTTAAACAGCTGGCTTGTTAGACAGAACCAGGCCAGCAGTGCGGGTTCAATTCCCGAACCAGCCTCCCCGAACAGGCGCTGGAATGTGGCGACTAGGGGCTTTTCACAGTAACCTCATTGAAGCCTACTTGTGACAATAAGCGATTATTATTCTCTCATTCCCCCTTAGTTGCTGCACCTGCTGACCGACTGCTCTGTTTCCCATCCCGCTGCCACAATAATTTAAAACCTCCCGAGTGACGCCAGCAAACCTCCCGCCAGGATATTCGTGCCCCTCCGGTTTAGGGGCAACCCGTCCTTGTTGTACAGATCCCACTTGGCCCGGAAGAGATCCCAATGATCTAAATAGAGGTTCCTCAGGGTCGTGTCCTCGGCCCAACCATCTTCAGCTGCTTCATCAATGACCTCCCTTCCATCATAAGGTCAGAAGTGGGGATGTTTGCTGATGACTGCACAATGTTCAGCACCATTCACGACTCCCCAGATACTGACGCAGTCCCTGTCCCAATGCAGCAAGACCCGGACAATATCCAGGCTCGGGGCTGGCAAGGGGCAAGTTACATTCACGCCACAGAAGTGCCAGGCAATGACCATCTCCTACAAGAGAGAATCTAACCATCGCCCCTTGACATTCAATGGCATTACCATCGCTGAATCCCCACAATCAACATCCTGGGGATTACCATTGATCAGAAACTGAACTGGACCCAGCTACATTAATACTGTGGCTACCAGGGCAGGTCAAAGGTTAGGAATCCTGTGACGAGTAACTCACCTCCTGACCCCCACTTATGTATTGACATTGGTTTCTGAGCAGCAGCATTGAAGCTGCACACAGCGCTGTATAATGACGTCACCGACCGCTCGCGTGGGTAACTGTGCAGAGTAAAGAAACAGCCTCTACTGAACACACCTTGTTCATAATGCTCCTTTAGTTTATCAGCCTCTGTGCCTCCTAGCATCAATCCTGCGGGCACAACATAGAAACAGGCAACGAGAACATTGAACTGTGCTTGCTAACCACCGGGAAAGAGGAAAAGTCTGGAAAAGGACTTTCAAACGAAGCTCTCCATGTGCTCCAGGCATCCCAGGCTCAGTGGACATGTGTAACGCTCGCGATCGCAGAGGCAAATAGAACTGAGGATGTTTCAGAAAACATGCTGAAGCTCAGGTTGTGCTTGGTTTTCAAAGGGAAAAGTAAGGTAGCTGCTGAAAACACGTTACAAAGTCTGCATATGGGGAACCTCCCTTAGGAAGAAAATGACAGGAATTTTTGACGCGTAGGACGCTGCGACAAAAATACAAAGGGATGGAGTTCCCATACGGAACAGCTTGACTATTTTGTGCTAAAATTGCAGAAGATATTAGGGCCCCCACGTTCCTGAGCATTATGGGGGGAGACATTCAATTGCCTCAGAAGCTCAGTGCAGCTGGAGAAGCCAGGCACAAAGGCATTTGAATAAATCGTAGAGATTCTGCAGAGTATTCACCAAGGCCTTTAGTGATTGCAGAGTATTTAAGCTTTCACAATGTAATCAAGAGGGGGAATCAATTGCTCAATTCATGGCTGTATTACAGAGTCCTGTGAGTTTGGTGATGTATTAAGTGATACAATTCGGGACAGACTAGTTTGTGATCTGAGAAGTGGGGCAATACAGAAACAGTTGCCAACCAAAAGTAACCTTACTCTGAAAAAGGC
The DNA here is from genome assembly GCF_047496885.1 of Scyliorhinus torazame. Lineage (NCBI taxonomy): Eukaryota > Metazoa > Chordata > Chondrichthyes > Carcharhiniformes > Scyliorhinidae > Scyliorhinus > Scyliorhinus torazame. The sequence goes on from NC_092714.1 coordinate 4,475,822, forward strand.
AATGAAATTGCTGTGTCGATGGAGTTGGCAGCAAAAGAAGTTCAGCACTGAGTTTCAGTACTTGGGTATGCAAAATACCGGCCAAGTCAAAGCCAAGGGTTTTCAACTCAAATTCAAACTCAAACTCGTACATGCCACAAATGTGCGAAGACAGGACATTCAGCTGTGGAAGGATATCGTATGCAAATACAATGAAAATTAGGCCACATTGAGCATGCCTCTGGAAGAAAAAGCAGAAAAATAGCAAGAAGCAAGAGCAGATCAAAGTGGCATGGAAACGGAACAAAAGCAAAAGTGTTCATGCTGTACAAAAGGGTCAAGAGGAATGACACATAAACAAAAGGTCAGACATATTCCCTTGAAACCTTCAAAACAAGTGTTGGAGACGTACACTGCTGACGTTATCATAGAATTTACAGTGCAGAAGGAGGCCATTCGGCCCATCGAGTCTGCACCGGCTCTTGGAAAGAGCACCCTACCCAAAGTCAACACATCCACCCTATCCCCATAACCCCACCCAACACTAAGGGCAATTTTGGACACTAAGGGCAATTTATCATGGCCAATCCACCTAACCTGCACATCTTTGGACTGTGGGAGGAAACCGGAGCACCGGGAGGAAACCCACGCACACACGGGGAGGATGTGCAGACTCCGCACAGACAGTGACCCAAGCCGGAAATGAACCTGGGACCCTGGAGCTGTGAAGCAATTGTGCTATCCACAATGCTACCGTGCTGCCCTAAAGTTGTGCCATTGAACAACCGCAATGACGTAGCTGTACAACTGAATGGACAGATGGCAGATTTCTCTTTAGGCACTGATGGGTTGAACATGGTTAGAAAATATTCGATGAAATTGAGCCAAACTCAACCTGATGACTAATGCAGAATCAGGCCACCTGTCAGGAAAATCTCAAGAAACACGATTGCTTGTTTGATGGCGAGTTGGGAAATATGAAAGACATCACCATTAACGATTAAAGAAGAGTCAAGCAAAATGCGTGAAGGCAAAGTTGATACCTATGCTAAGGTGAAAAGTAGAGGCCGACTTGGAATGACTGGTAAAGCTGGGAGTCTTGGCATCGGCCAACATTAATGAATGGGCTCCACCAATCATACCAGTTATTGGGACAGATCCATATGGATTTGTACAGGCTTCAAAGCTACTCTAAATCCAGTATCCTCTGCCCAATAGCAATGACCTGTTCGTAGGATTGGCAGGAGGCCAACATTTTAGCAAGATCACCCTAAGCAAGGCTTATCTATAAACAAAAGTAGACCAGAAATCTCAAGAAATTCTGGCGATTGTGATACATAAAGGTTTGTTTCGGTACCGAAGATTACTGTTTGGTATCACATCAGCTACGGCTTTATTCCAAAGAACAATGGCCCAAATTCTGAGGGGTCAAAGAGGAATCCAGATGCCATTCTGGTTACTGGTAAAGATGAAGAAGATCATCTTCGGAATCTGGACACCACTCTTCTAAGATTGGAGGATTATGGATTGAGAGTCCGCAAGGACAAGTGCGAATTCTTTCAGTCTTCAGTCGAATATTTGAGACATGTGACAGGCTCCACGGGACTTTACAAATCTCCTTTGAAGCTCAAGCCTATTACAGAGGCACCTACACTTCATAATGTTAACCAATTATGATGCTTCTTGGGACTGCTGAATTACTACAGAAGATTTGTTCCAAATTCTAAAGCTGTTGCATAACCTGCTGTGGCAGTGATCGTTGGATCAGTGCAACAACGCGTTTGTGCAAACCAAGGAGGCTTTGCTCAAATCTGTAGTCCTGACACCGGGTGAAGAGGAACCTGTTGCTTTTACATCCAGAATATTGAGCAAAGCTGAAAGGAACTGAGCACAAATCGAAAGAGAAGCCTTAGAAATTATCTTTGGAGTAAGAGCTTCTACCAATTCTTGTTTGGCAAGAAGTTTGCATGATTGACTGGCCATCGTCCATTATTGAAAATGTTTCAACCACATAAAGGAATATCGTCATTGGCACCAAGCAGAAAGCAGAGACGGGCACTGTTTTTGTCTGTACACACATATATCAAATATCAACAATCAAGTTTTCATTGTAATGTAGGTGGGCTTTCTCGTTTACCGCAACCAAATAGTTTATCAGCAAGTGGTTCGAGCGGAAGCATCTTCTACTTTGAACAGGTAGATGGTATACCCGTCATTTCAACACAAGTGAAGGAGTAAACTCGGAGCGTTCCAATAGTCTCCAAAGTGATAGAGATGGTGCTAAGGGTGATGGTCGAGGGGTGTTTTTCTGACTGGAAGCCTGTGCCCAGTGGGGTTCCGCAGGGATCAGTGTTGGGCCTTTGCTGTTTGTGGTTTTCTAAATGATTTAGATATGAATGTAGGCGGGCTGATCAGTAAGTTTGCGGATGATACGGAAACTGGTGGGGTGGTAAATAGTGAGGGGGGTAGACGTCGATTACAGGAGGATATAGACGGGCTGGTCAGGTGGGCTGGTCAGGGGCAAATGGAATTCAATCCGGATAAGTGTGAGGTGATGCGGCAGGCCAAACAAGACAAGGGAATACAGGATAAAGGGCAGGACCCTGGGAAGCGCCGAGGATCAGAGGGACCTTGCTGTGCATGTACACCAGTCCCTTAAGGTAGCAGAGCAGGTGGATACAGTGGTTAAGAAGGCAGATGGTATACTTGCCTTTATTAGCCGAGGCATAGAGTTTCAGAGCAGGGAGGTTATGCTGGAACTGTATAAAACATTGGTTAGGCCACAGCTAGAGTATTGTGTGCAGTTCTGGAATCCACATTACAGGAGGGATGTGATAGCACTGGACAGGGTGCAGAGGAGATTTACCAGGATGTTGCCTGGGCTGGTCACAATCAATGAAAATGAAATGAAATGAAAATCGCTTATTGTCACAAGTAGGCTTCAAATGAAGTTACTGTGAAAAGCCCCTAGTCGCCACATTCCGGCGCCTGTTCGGGGAGGCTGGTACGGGAATTGAACCGTGCTGCTGGCCTGCCTTGGTCTGCTCTCAAAGCCAGCGATTTAGCCCTGTGCTAAAGCTCATTCAAAGGGGCTGGTTTAGCACCCTAGGCTAAATAACTGGCTTGTAAAGCAGAACAAGGCCAGCAGCACGGTTCAATTCCCGTACCAGCCTCCCTGAACAGGCGCCGGAATGTGGCGACTAGGGGCTTTTCACAGTAACTTCATTGAAGCCTACTTGTGACAATAAGCGATTATTATTAAGTGCCCAGAAGCCACCATAATGAAGCCAACTTCATCAGAAAGACAATCAAGAGGTTAGGGGAAGTCTTTTGTAGATTTGGATTTTCTGAGCATTTAGTGAGTGATAATAGATCACAGTGGAGAACGGTATATTACACATGAGCTCTGCACCGTACCATCCTGCTATAAACGGACTAGCTGAACGATTTGTGCAAACAATGAAGCACACATTCAGGGCAACCAGAGAATAGGGTTCGTTAACCAACGTCTAAATCAATTCCTACTCCTGTATAGGAATATTACTGATTCAACAATGAAAATCTCTGCAGCATTACCAATGAACAAGGGACAATTACGTTTGGCGTTCGGCTTATTGAAACATCCAAAGACAAAAGAAATTGCTGAAAAGCAACAACAAGGTCAGATCGAATGGCGGGAAAATAAACCAAATTGGACGCGAGTCCCCGGCCGCATTGTGCCCTTGCTGGAGTGCAGTGCGGCTGGAGGATGCTGGGAGAGGAGAGTCTGGCAGCAAACCTCCCGACAGGCTCCGCGCCTCCCGGGATTCTCCAAAGTCCCGTGAGACGTCAGAATTGGAACCCTGCCCCAAAGGGGCGGGACCGAATGACTTTCACGGAAGTAGGTCGTAAACCTCCTTATGACCTACCTGCGCGGCATCCACCAGCCTCTCTCCATTCCCCAGCCTCCCCAGGATATTGCAGCCTGGCGCCGATCAGTGCTGGTCCATACAAACATGGGCCAGGCGGAACGGCACCGGGGGGTGGTCACCGCTGGAGACCCCAGGATGGTCAGGGTAAGTGCAGGATGGCTCTCCCTCTTGAATTGCCCAGCTGGCACCTTGGCACTGACAAGCTATCAGGAGCATTGCTCAGGTGCCAGGGTGGCACTGCCAAGGGCCATGGGTGAAGGGTGCCATCCCCATAAATTGAGGGCACAGGGTGTTTGGAGGGTGGGGGACTGCAGGGCTGGTAAGTAGGGGCGTCTGGGAGGTTGGAGGGGTGATGGATGGGGATCCTGGAAGAGAGGGGGTGCTGTAAGGGGGCCTGTGGGGTCCTAAAGCGGGGGGACGCCCAGGGACCCCATAGCAGGGTGTCCTCACTTGGAGGGTGTGGGGTAGTGTTCGTGTGTGAGGGGGTGACATTGCCCATGGGTGGGGGGTTGAAGCTCACATAGTGATCAGGTCACCCTTTCAAAATGGCAGCCCGATCTCGGAGTTCAGCTCCGCAGTGCTAAAAAAAATTCCAAGGGTGGGATTCTCCGGCTGCGTCCACCCGGCGAGCGGAGAATCCCGCCGAGATCAATGGAGTTCTCCATTGTCGGCGTCTCGCCTGTGGCATTCCTGCGGCGGGCGGGGCGGAAGAATCCAGCCCTCAGTGCCGGCTAAACCAGTGAGAACCTGCTCAGGCCCCAAAATAATGACCAAGTGTCGGTGAACAGCGGCGGGAAACCCGCGGCAGAGTCGGCGGGAAAATCGCGGCAGAGTCGGCGGGAAACTCGCGGCAGAGTCGGCGGGAAACTCGCGGCAGAATCGGTGGGAAACTCGCGGCAGAGTCGGCGGGAAACTCGCGGCAGAGTCGGCGGGAAACTCGCGTCAGAGTCGGCGGGAAACTCCCTGGCAGAGTCGGCGGGAAACTCGCGGCAGAGTCGGCGTGAAACTCGCGGCAGAGTCGGTGGGAAACTCGCGGCAGAGTCGGCGGGAAACTCGCGGCAGAATCGGCGGGAAACTCACGGCAGAGTCGGCGGGAAACTCCCTGGCAGAGTCGGCGGGAAACTCGCGGCAGAGTCGGCGGGAAACTCGCGGCAGAGTCGGCGGGAAACTCGCGGCAGAGTCGGCGGGAAACTCGCGGCAGAGTCGGCGGGAAACTCGCGGCAGATTCGGCGGGAAACTCGCGGCAGAATCGGTGGGAAACTCGCGGCAGAGTCGGCGGGAAACTCGCGGCAGAGTCGGCGGGAAACTCGCGGCAGAGTCGGCGTGAAACTCGCGTCAGAGTCGGCGGGAAACTCCCTGGCAGAGTCGGCGGGAAACTCGCGGCAGAGTCGGCGTGAAACTCACGGCAGAGTCGGTGGGAAACTCCCTGGCAGAGTCGGCGGGAAACTCGCGGCAGAATCGGCGGGACATCGCGGCAGAGTCGGCGGGAAACTCGCGGCAGAGTCGGCGTGAAACTCGCGGCAGAGTCGGTGGGAAACTCCCTGGCAGAGTCGGCGGGAAACTCGCGGCAGAATCGGCGGGAAACCCGCGGCAGAGTCGGCGGGAAACTCCCGGCAGAGTCGGCGGGAAACTCGCGGCAGAATCGGCGGGAAACTCGCGGCAGAGTCGGCGGGAAACTCCCGGCAGAGTCGGCGGGAAACTCGCGGCAGAGTCGGCGGGAAACTCGCGGCAGATTCGGCGGGAAACTCGCGGCAGAATCAGCGGGAAACTCGCGGCAGAGTCGGCGGAAAACTCGCGGCAGAGTCGGCGGGAAACTCGCGGCAGAGTCGGCGTGAAACTCGCGTCAGAGTCGGCGGGAAACTCCCTGGCAGAGTCGGCGGGAAACACGCGGCAGAGTCGGCGGGAAATTCGCGGCAGATTCGGCGGGAAACTCGCGGCAGAATCGGCGGGAAGCTCGCGGCAGAGTCGGCGGGAAACTCGCGGCAGAGTCGGCGGGAAACTCGCGGCAGAGTCGGCGTGAAACTCGCGTCAGAGTCGGCGGGAAACTCCCTGGCAGAGTCGGCGGGAAACTCGCGGCAGAGTCGGCGTGAAACTCGCGGCAGAGTCGGTGGGAAACTCCCTGGCAGAGTCGGCGGGAAACTCGCGGCAGAATCGGCGGGAAACTCACGACAGAGTCGGCGGGAAGCTCAAGGCAGAGTCGGTGGGAAACTCCCTGGCAGAGTCGGCGGGAAACTCGCGGCAGAGTCGGCGGGAAACTCGCGGCAGAGTCGGCGGGAAACTCGCGGCAGAGTCGGCGGGAAACTCCCTGGCAGAGTCGGCGTGAAACTCGCGGCAGAGTCGGTGGGAAACTCGCGGCAGAGTCGGCGGGAAACTCCCTGGCAGAGTCGGCGTGAAACTCGCGGCAGAGTCGGCGGGAAACTCGCGGCAGAGTCGGCGGGAAACTCGCGGCAGAGTCGGCGGGAAACTCGCGGCAGAGTCGGCGGGAAACTCGCGGCAGAGTCGGCGGGAAACTCGCGGCAGAGTCGGCGGGAAACTCGCGTCAGAGTCGGCGGGAAACTCGCGGCAGAGTCGGCGTGAAACTCGCGTCAGAGTCGGCGGGAAACTCCCTGGCAGAGTCGGCGGGAAACTCGCGGCAGAGTCGGCGTGAAACTCGCGGCAGAGTCGGTGGGAAACTCCCTGGCAGAGTCGGCGGGAAACTCACGACAGAGTCGGCGGGAAGCTCAAGGCAGAGTCGGTGGGAAACTCCCTGGCAGAGTCGGCGGGAAACTCGCGGCGGAATCGGCGGGAAACCCGCGGCAGAGTCGGCGGGAAACTCGCGGCGGAATCGGCGGGAAACCCGCGGCAGAGTCGGCGGGAAACTCCCGGCAGAGTCGGCGGGAAACTCGCGGCAGAGTCGGCGGGAAACTCGCGGCAGAGTCGGTGGGAAACTCGCGGCAGAGTCGGCGGGAAACTCGCGGCAGAGTCGGCGGGAAACTCCCTGGCAGAGTCGGCGTGAAACTCGCGGCAGAGTCGGTGGGAAACTCGCGGCAGAGTCGGCGGGAAACTCCCTGGCAGAGTCGGCGTGAAACTCGCGGCAGAGTCGGCGGGAAACTCGCGGCAGAATCGGCGGGAAACTCGCGGCAGAGTCGGCGGGAAACTCCCTGGCAGAGTCGGCGTGAAACACGCGGTAGAGTCGGCGGGAAACTCGCGGCAGAGTCGGCGGGAAACTCGCGGCAGAGTCGGTGGGAAACTCGCGGCAGAGTCGGCGGGAAACTCCCTGGCAGAGTCGGCGTGAAACACGCGGTAGAGTCGGCGGGAAGCTCGCGGCAGAGTCGGCGGGAAACTCGCGGCAGAGTCGGTGGGAAACTCGCGGCAGAGTCGGCGGGAAACTCGCGGCAGAGTCGGCGGGAAACTCCCTGGCAGAGTCGGCGGGAAACTCCCGTCAGAGTCGGCGGGAAACTCGCGGCAGAGTCGGCGGGAAACTCCCTGGCAGAATCGGCGGGAAACTCGCGGCAGAGTCGGCGGGAAACTCCCTGGCAGAATCGGCGGGAAACTACCTGGCAGAGTCGGCGGGAAACTCGCGGCAGAGTCGGCGGGAAACTCGCGGCAGAATCGGCGGGAAACTCCCGGCAGAGTCGGCGGGAAACTCGCGGCAGAGTCGGCGGGAAACTCGCGGAAAAGCCGGCGGGAAACTCGCGGCAGAATCGGCGGGAAACTCGCGGCAGAGTCGGCGGGAAACTCGCGGCAGAGTCGGCGGGAAACTCGCGGCAGAGTCGGCGGGAAACTCGCGGCAGAGTCGGCGGGAAACTCGCGGCAGAATCGGCGGGAAACTCGCGGCAGAGTCGGCGGGAAACTCGCGGCAGAGTCGGCGTGAAACTCGCGGCAGAGTCGGTGGGAAACTGCCTGGCAGAGTCGGCGGGAAACCCGCGGCAGAGTCGGCGGGAAACTCGCGGCAGAGTCGGCGTGAAACTCGCGGCAGAGTCGGCGGGAAACTCGCGGCAGAGTCGGCGGGAAACTCGCGGCAGAGTCGGCGGGAAACTCCCTGGCAGAGTCGGTGGGAAACTCGCGGCAGAGTCGGCGGGAAACTCGCGGCAGAGTCGGCGGGAAACTCCCTGGCAGAGTCAGCGGGAAACTCCCTGGCAGAGTCGGCGGGAAACTCCCTGGCAGAGTCGGCGGGAAACTCCCGGCAGAGTCGGCGGGAAACTCGCGGCAGAATCGGCGGGAAACTCGCGGCAGAGTCGGCGGGAAACTCCCGGCAGAGTCGGCGGGAAACTCGCGGCAGAGTCGGCAGGAAACTCGCGGCAGAGTCGGCGGGAAACTCGCGGCAGAGTCGGCGGGAAACTCGCGGCAGAGTCGGCGGGAAACTCCCTGGCAGAGTCGGCGGGAAACTCCCTGGCAGAGTCGGCGGGAAACTCGCGGCAGAGTCGGCGGGAAACTCGCGGCAGAGTCGGCGGGAAACTGCCTGGCAGAGTCGGCGGGAAACTCGCGGCAGAGTCGGCGGGAAACTCGCGGCAGAGTCGGCGTGAAACTCGCGGCAGAGTCGGCGGGAAACTTCCTGGCAGAGTCGGCGTGAAACCCGCGGCAGAGTCGCCGTGAAACCCGCGGCAGAGTCGGCGGGAAACTCGCGGCAGAGTCGGCGGGAAACTCGCGGCAGAGTCGGCGGGAAACTCCCTGGCAGAGTCGGCGGGAAACTCCCTGGCAGAGTCGGCGTGAAACCCGCGGCAGAGTCGGCGGGAAACTCGCGGCAGAGTCGGCGGGAAACTCGCGGCAGAGTCGGGAAACTCGCGGCAGAGTCGGCGTGAAACCCGCGGCAGAGTCGGTGGGAAACTCCCTGGCAGAGTCGGCGGGAAACTCCCTGGCAGAGTCGGTGGGAAACTCCCTGGCAGAGTCGGCGTGAAACCCGCGGCAGAGTCGGCGGGAAACTCGCGGCAGAGTAGGCGGGAAACTCGCGGCAGAGTAGGCGGGAAACTCGCGGCAGAGTCGGCGGGAAATTCCCTTGCAGAGTCGGCGGGAAACTCGCGGCAGAGTCGGCGGGAAACTCCCTGGCAGAGTCGGCGTGAAACTCGCGGCAGAATCGGCGGGAAACTCGCGGCAGAATCGGCGGGAACTCGCGGCAGAGTCGGCGGGAAACTCGCGGCAGAGTCGGCTTGAAACTCCCTGGCAGAGTCGGTGGGAAACTCGCGGCAGAGTCGGCGGGAAACTCCCTGGCAGAGTCGGCGGGAAACTCGCGGCAGAGTCGGCGGGAAACTCGCGGCAGAGTCGGCGGGAAACTCGCGGCAGAGTCGGCGGGAAACTCCCTGGCAGAGTCGGCGTGAAACTCGCGGCAGAATCGGCGGGAAACTCGCGGCAGTATGGGCGGGAAACTCGCGGCAGAGTCGACGGGAAACTCGCGGCAGAGTCGGCGGGAAACTCGCGGCAGAGTCGGCGGGAAACTCGTGGCAGAGTCGGTGGGAAACTCGCGGCAGAGTCGGCGGGAAACTCCCTGGCAGAGTCGGTGGGAAACCCGCGGCAGAGTCGATGGGAAACTCCCGGCAGAGTCGGTGGGAAACTCCCTGGCAGAGTCGGTGGGAAACTCGCGGCAGAGTCGGTGGGAAACTCCCGGCAGAGTCGGCGGGAAACTCCCTGGCAGAGTCGGTGGGAAACTCGCGGCAGAGTCGGCGGGAAACCCGCGGCAGAGTCGGCGGGAAACTCGCGGCAGAGTCGGCGGGAAACTCGCGGCAGAGTCGGCGGGAAACTCACGGCAGAGTCGGCGGGAAACTCCCGGCAGAGTCGGCGGGAAACTCGCGGCAGAGTCAGCCGGAAACTCCCTGGCAGAGTCGGTGGGAAATTCGCGGCAGAGTCGGCGGGAAACTCCCTGGCAGAGTTGGCGGGAAACTCGCGGCAGAGTCGGCGGGAAACTCCCTGGCAGAGTTGGCGGGAAACTCGCTGGAAAACCGCCACAAATTAACATGGAGATTTTTGGGAGAATCGCGCCCATTGCCACAGACGGGACCTGTCGCACATACCTCCAGACCCAGGACGATGTCATCTGGAGGATGCATGTGGACTAACTGTTGGTGGGAGAAGCAATCCGTTGGAGAGAACCTGCAGTGAATCTGACCAGAACCTTCCTGAAACCCAGATACCGACAGAATACCTCAATTTCACACCAAGCACAGAGTCAAACTCTCGTTACAGCGTCGACATCGGTCACAACAGCCACTGACAAATTCAGAACAAGTCGGAAACACCAGAGGCTACAACGAGTACCTGGGTTGTGCAGGCAACCAATTAGAGAACAGCAATCCCCAAATTGTCTGATTGCTTGATTATTGTGGTTTGATTATTGTTCATGTAATATCTGTTTAAATTTGTTGGGGATGTTAATAAGCTCCTTTAGTTTGTCAGCCTCCGTGCCTCCTCGCACCAATCATACAATCATAGAATCATAGAAGTTTACAGCATGGAAACAGGCCCTTCGGCCCAACCAGTCCATGCCGCCCAGTTTTTACCATTAAGCTAGTCCCAGTTGCCCGCACTTGGCCCATAACCCTCTATACCCATCTTACCCATCTAACTACCTAAATGCTTTTTAAAAGACACAATTGTACCCGCCTCTACTACTACCTGTGGCAGCACATTCCAGACACTCACTACCCTCTGAGTGAAGAAATTGCCCCTCTGGGCCCTTCTGAATCTCTCCCCTCTCACCTTAAACCTATGTCCTCTAGTTTTAGACTCCCCTACCTTTGGGAAAAGATGTTGACTATCTACCTTATCTATGCCCCTCATTATTTTATAGACCTCTATAAGACCACCCCTAAGCCTCCTACGCTCCAGGGAAAAAAGTCCCAGTCTATCCAGCCTCTCCTTATAACTCAAACCATCAAGTCCCGGTAACATCCTAGTAAATCTTTTCTGCACTCTTTCTAGTTTAATAATATCCTTTCTATAATAGGGTGACCAGAACTGCACACAGTATTCCAAGTGTGGCCGTACCAATGTCTTGTACAACTTCATCAAGACATCCCAACTCCTGTATTCAATGTTCTGACCAATGAAACCAAGCATGCCGAATGCCTTCTTCACCACCCTGTCCACCTGCGACTCCACCTTCAAGGAGCTATGAACCTGTACTCCTAGATCTCTTTGTTCTATAACTCTCCCCAACGCCATACCATTAACTGAGTAGGTCCTGGCCTGATTCGATCTGCCAAAATGCATCACCTCACATTTATCTAAATTAAACTCCATCTGCCATTCGTCGGCCCACTGGCCTAATTGATCAAGATCCCGTTGCAATCCTAGATAACCTTCTTCACTATCCACTGTGCCACCAATCTTGGTGTCATCTGCAAACTTACTAACCATGCCTCCTAAATTCTCATCCAAATCATTAATATAAATCACAAATAACAGTGGACCCAGCACCGATCCCTGAGGCACACCACTGGTCACAGGCCTCCAGTTTGAAAAACAACCCTCTACAACCACCCTCTGTCTTCTGTCGTCCAGCCAATGTTGAATCCAATTGGCAACCTCACCCTGGATCCCGTGAGCTTTAACCTTCTGCAACAACCTACCATGCGGTACCTTGTCAAAGGCTTTGCTAAAGTCCATGTAGACAACGTCTACTGCACTGCCCTCATCTACCTTCTTGGTCACCCCCTCAAAAAACCCAATCAAATTTGTGAGACATGATTTTCCACGCACAAAGCCATCCTGACTGCCCCAAATCAGTCCTTGCCTCTCTAAATGCTTGTAGATCCTGTCTCTCAGAATACCTTCTAGCAACTTACCTACTACAGACGTTAGGCTCACCGGTCGGTAGTTCCCAGGCTTTTCCCTGCTGCCCTTCTTAAACAAGGGCACAACATTCGCCACTCTCCAATCTTCAGGCACCTCACCTGTGGCTGCCGATGATTCAAATATCTCTGTTAGGGGACCCGCAATTTCCTCCCTAGCCTCCCTCAACATCCTGGGATACATTTCATCAGGTCCCGGGGATTTATCTACCTTGATGCGCTTTAAGACTTCCAGCACCTCCTCCTCTGTAATATGCACACTTCTCAAGACATCACTATTTATTTCCCTTAGTTTCCTAACATCCATGCCTTTCTCCACCGTGAATACCGATGAGAAATATTCATTCGGGATCTCACCCAACTCTTGTGGCTCTGCACATAGATGCCCTTGTTGATCCTTAAGAGGCCCTACTCTGTCCCTAGTTACTCTTTTTCCCTTTATGTATCTGTAGAAGCTCTTTGGATTCTCCTTTGCATTATTTGCCAAAGCAATTTCATGTTCCCTTTTTGCCCTCCTGATTTCCCTCTTAACTCTATTTCGACAATCTCGATACTCTTCAAGGGATCCACTTGATCCCAGTTGTTTATGTACGTCATATGCCTCCTTCTTCTTTTTGACAGAGTCTCAATATCTCGAGTCATCCAGGGTTCCCTACTTCTACCAGCCTTGCCCTTCACTCTAAAGGGAATGTGCTTACCCTGAACCATGGTTAACACATTTTTAAAAGCCTCCCATTTACCAGCCGTCCCTTTGCCTGCCAACAGTCTCCCCCAATCTACCTCTGAAAGTTCCTGTCTGATACCATCAAAATTGGCCTTGCCCCAATTAAGAATTTTAACTCTTGGGCCAGACCTATCATTCTCCATAGCTATCTTCAAACTAATGGAGTTATGGTCACTTGTCCCAAAGTGATCCCTCACTAGCACTTCTGTCACTTGCCCTTCCTTATTTCCCAAGACGAGGTCAAGTTTTGCCCCCTCTCTAGTCGGTCCATCCACATACTGAATGAGAAATCCCTCCTGAATACACTCAACAAATTTCCCTCCATCCAAGCCCCTAATGCTATGGCTGTCCCAGTCAATGTTGGGAAAGTTAAAGTCCCCGACTACTACCACCCTATTATTCTTGCAGCTATCTGTAATCTCCTTACATATTTGCTCCTCAATTTCCCGCTGACTATTTGGGGGCCTGTAGTACAGTCCTATCAAGGTGATCTCTCCCTTCTTATTTTTCAGTTCCACCCATATAGACTCAGTGGGCGAACCCTCGGATATATCCCCTCTAAGTACTGCCATGATGTTCTCCCTAATCAAAAACGCCACTCCCCCTCCTCTCTTACCTCCTGTTCGATCCTTTCTATAGCATCTGTACCCCGGAACATTGAGCTGCCAGTCCTGCCCCTCCCTTAGCCATGTTTCAGTCATAGCTATAATATCCCAGTCCCATGTGCCCATCCATGCCCTGAGTTCATCCGCTTTGCCTGTCAGGCCCCTTGCATTGAAATAAATGCAGTTTATCCTGCGGACACAACACCCCAAAACCTGTCCACCATCTCCAAGGCACAAATCAGGAGTGTAATGGAATCCTCTCCACTTGCCTGGATGAATGCAGCTCAAGAAGCTCAATTCCATCCAGGAAAAAGAAGCCCGCTCAATTGGCACCCCATCCACCAACTTAAACATTCACTCCCTCCACCACCGACGAACAGTAGCAGCCGTGTGTACCATCTACAAGATGCACTGCAGGAACTCACCAAGGTTCCTTCGACGGCACCTTCCAAACCCACAACCGTTACAATCTAGAAGGACAAGAGCAGCAGAAACCTGGGAACCCCACCACCTGGAGGTTCCCCTCCGACTCACTCACCATCCTGACTGGGAAATATATCATCGTTCCTTCACTGTCACTGGGGCTAAATCCTGGAACTGCCTCCCTAACAGCACAGTGGGTGTACCTACACCTCATGGACTGCAGAAGTTCAAGAAGTGCCTTCTAAAGGGCAATTAGAGATGGGCAATAGATGCTGTGAACAAATAAATGGAAAATAAAATCTCTGGAATGTCTGCTGTGTTTGCTTTTTCAGATTCAGAGTTACGTCAATCACCAGCTGTCATCACAGTGACTTTCAGGGCAGCATGGTGACACAGTGGTTAGCACTGCTGCCTCACGGCGCTGAGGTCCCAGGTTCGATCCCGGCTCTGGGTCACTGTCCGTGTGGAGTTTGCACATTCTCCCCGTGTCTGCGTGGGTTTCACCCCCACAACCCAAAGATGTGCAGGGTAGGTGGATTGGCCACGCTAAATTGTCCTTTAATTGGAAAAAATGAATTGGGTACGCTAAATTTATATATATTTTTAAAAATCACAGTGACTTTCTGGTCAGGCAAGTTGAACTGCAGTAATCTATTCACCATTCTGTGTATCGTTATTTATTCCTGCTCTTGTGATAATATCCAAGATAATTACAGAAACGTAATTTGACAGATAAAAGCCCCTCGATTATCCTTCAGTCTGCTGGCGATTGCTCTAAACAGCAGTGATATCAGATTGTGTAGTTTGATGGATTAAATGAAGCACTTTGTGCGAGCTCTATCTGATGTCGGTTTTATCTGGAATGCGCTGGGGGCTCTGTCAAGTTGTCCTGGGAAATTGCAGTCGTCACTTAAATGCATCAATTGATTATTGCAGTGACGATCTGGTGAAGAATCGTGATACCCTCTCCTACCTAGCGGCCGAGAACTGCTCACACACCACGGGTATATCTGTGACAGCCCACTGAATGACAGCTTCCTCTCTCTGCTCTCACAACACTCTGTCACCAGGAAAAACTGACTCCCGTGGGAAAGGGTTCAAATCCCAGAGAAGCCAGAGTTTAAAATGAGGGAATCAAAAGAAAGGGCAGAGACTGAGGGCATCCGTCAGCAAAGCGTGGAGAGAGGGAGGGAAATATTTCCAAGAGGAAATTGGATAAATACTTGGAAAGTAGCAATTTACAACATTCTGCAGAAAGAGTAAGGGAATGGAACAGACATAGCATTCAAAATTAGATAGTACAGGAATGATGGGCCAAATGGTCTTGTGCTGTACTCTATCACCCTATGATTTCCTCAGTTAAAAGACAGGCATTTCAGAACCTCAGGAAATTCTAAAGTTCTTTACAGCCAATGAAAGACATCCTGTCATAACCACCCCGGGGGAAACCATCTTTGACCTTCCAGTGGGGCTGGTGGGGTACGAGCTTCCCAGACACGGAGCAGGGGCCTCCACCTGGGGCTGGTTACGTACGGATATAACAGCTGGCCAAAGCAGGGCCTAGTCAGGCGAGTCCTCCCAGCAAAGCCTGTACTGGCAGAGAGATGCTGCTTGACACAGAAATCTGTAGGAATAAATTAATGCTCACTTTTCACCTTCTTCCTCAAGTTATTAAACATCTGAAGGACAGTTAAGTTTGCAATCGGAGAAAACAGCCAATTTACACAAAGCAAGAACCATTATCACACCCAAACAATGTGTTGTTTCAAATGTTGGTTGATTGATAAGCATTTGTTTACAAAAGACTTCTCTTCTTTCGATAGTGGCTGTGTGATCAACGAAAGGGACAGACAAAATTAAACATTGCATCTTAATCACAATCTTTCCAACAATGCAGCACTCCCTCAGTACTGACCTACTGACAGTGCAGCACTCCCTCAGTACTGACCCTCTGACAGTGCAGCACTCCCTCAGTACTGACCTTCTGACAGTGCAGCACTCCCTCACTACTGACCCTCTGACAGTGCGGCACTCCCTCAGTACTGACGCTCTGACAGTGCAGCACTCCCTCAGTACTGACACACTGACAGTGCGGCACTCCCTCAGTACTGACCCTCTGACAGTGCAGCACTCCCTCAGTACTGACCCTCTGAAAGTGCGGCACTCCCTCAGTACTGACCCTCTGACAGTGCGGCACTCCCTCAGTACTGACCCTCTGACAGTGCGGCACTCCCTCAGTACTGACGCTCTGACAGTGCAGCACTCCCTCAGTACTGACCCTCTGACAGTGCAGCACTCCCTCAGTACTGACCCTCTGACAGTGCAGCACTCCCTCAGGACTGACCCTCTGACAGTGCAGCACTCCCTCAGTACTGACCCTCTGACAGT
This sequence comes from Scyliorhinus torazame, assembly GCF_047496885.1. NCBI lineage: Eukaryota > Metazoa > Chordata > Chondrichthyes > Carcharhiniformes > Scyliorhinidae > Scyliorhinus > Scyliorhinus torazame. The sequence continues at coordinate 4,491,615 of NC_092714.1, forward strand.
GCAGCCTTCCCACAGTACTGACCCTCTGACAGTGCAGCACTCCCTCAGTACTGACCCTCTGACAGTGCAGCACCCGCTCAGTACTGACCCTCTGACAGTGCGGCACTCCCTCAGTCCTGACCCTCTGACAGTGCAGCCCTCCCTCAGTACTGACCCTCTGACAGTGCAGCATTCCTTCAGTACTGACCCTCTGACAGTGCTGCACTCCCTCAGTACTGACCCTCTGACAGTGCTGCACTCCCTCAGTACTGACCCTCTGACAGTGCGGCACTCCCTCAGTACTGACCCTCTGACAGTGCAGCACTCCCTCAGTACTGACCCTCTGACAGTGCAGCACTCCCTCAGTACTGACCCTCTGACAGTGCAGCACTCCCTCAGTACTGACCCTCTGACAGTGCAGCACTCCCTCAGTACTGACCCTCTGACAGTGCAGCACTCCCTCAGTACTGACCCTCTGACAGTGCAGCACTCCCTCAGTACTGACCCTCTGACAGTGCAGCACTCCCTCAGTACTGACCCTCTGACAGTGCGGCACTCCCTCAGTACTGACCCTCTGACAGTGCAGCACTCCCTCAGTACTGACCCTCTGACAGTGCGGCACTCCCTCAGTATTGACCCTCTGACAGTGCGGCACTTTCTCAGTAGTGACCCTCTGACATGGAACATGGAACATTACAGCGCAGTACAGGCCCTTCGGCCCTCGATGTTGCGCCGACCTGCTAAACCACTCTAAAGCCCATCTACACTATTCCCTTATCGTCCATATGTCTATCCAATGACCATTTGAATGCTCTTAGTGTTGGCGAGTCCACTACTGTTGCAGGCAGGGCATTCCACGCCCTTACTACTCTCTGAGTAAAGAACCTACCTCTGACATCTGTCTTATATCTATCTCCCCTCAATTTAAAGCTATGTCCCCTCATGCCAGACAGCACCATCCGAGGAAAAAGGCTCTCATTGTCCACCCTATCCAATCCTCTGATCATCTTGTTGTGGTGGTATGTATTAGGGGTCATGTGGGACTGTGAAGCCATGATGCTATTGGCTGACAGATCCCGGGTCCTGGTTGGCTGCTGACTCCTGGCTCCGCCCTGAAGGCGGAGTATAAGAACCCGAGCTTCTCCCCGCCGCTTCATTCTGTTGCTGAACTGCTGGGGACAAGTCTCGCTTAATAAAGCCTGAATCGACTTCATCACTTCTCGTCTCTCTCGTAAGTCATTGCGCGCTACAATTTATTAAGCGAGCTTAAAAGACTATGGAGCTCCGGATCGCCCCGGAATGCCTGCGGATCAGCCCCCACGCAGCAAACTCGGCAGCAGTATTTAAGCACTGGCAAGCGTGTTTTGAAGACTACCTCCGAACGGCCCCCGGCCGGATCACAGAAGACCAGAAAATGCAGGTCCTGCATTCGAGGGTAAGCCCGGAAATTTACCCTCTCATAGAAGACGCAGAGGATTTCCCTCGCATTACTGAAGGGCATCTACGTTCGGCCTGTTAACCAGGTCTACGCGCGCCACCAACTCGCGACGAGACGGCAAAGTCCCGGAGAATCGCTAGAAGAATTCTACGCCGCGCTGCTAATTTTGGGACGGGGCTGCAGCTGCCCGCCGGTGAACGCGATCGAACACACGGACATGCTAATTCGCGATGCTTTTGTGGCAGGTATGAACTCTCCCCAAATCCGCCAAAGACTTTTAGAAAGAGAGTCGCTAGGACTCTCAGAGGCACGGGCCCTTGCAGCTTCCCTAGATGTGGCCTCGCAAAACGCCCGCGCCTACGGCCCCGACCGCGCGGCAGCCCCTTGGGCTCCGTGGACCCCCGTCGCGACAAACCCCCCCCCTCGCAGGCTTGCGTGGTTAAAGCACCAGACCATCCCAGGGGGGCCCGCTACTATTTCTGCGGGCAAACAAAACACCCCCGGCAGCGCTGCCCAGCCCGCGCAGCTATTTGTAAAGGCTGCGGCAAGAAGGGCCATTACGCGGCAGTGTGCCGGTCCCGGGGGGTCGCCACAATCCCCGGAGAAGAACGAGCCCAGCCCCACAGGGCAGTACGGTAGCATTGTGGATAGCACAATTGCTTCACAGCTCCAGGGTCCCAGGTTCGATTCCAGCTTGGGTCACTGTCTGTGCAGAGTCTGCACATCCTCCCCGTGTGTGCGTGGGTTTCCTCCGGGTGCTCCGGTTTCCTCCCACAGTCCAAAGATGTGCAGATTAGGTGGATTGGCCACGATAAATTGCCCTTAGTGTCCAAAATTGCCCTTAGTGTTGGGTGGGGTTACTGGGTTATGGGGATAGGATGGAGGTGTTGACCTTAGGTAGGGTGCTCTTTCCAAGAGCAGGTGCAGACTCGATGGGCCGAATGGCCTCCTTCTGCACTGTAAATTCCAAGATATCCCAAAAGCTCCCTAACCCCCCCCCCCCAGCGCACCATGTGCGACCCGCGGGTGCCGCCATTTTGGGTCCCGGGCACCACGAGGGGAGGATGGGCGCCGCCATCTTGTGAACCCCCAGCCACGTGCGATTCATGGGGACGGCCACTTTGTCCACCCCCGACCACGTGCGATCCATGGGGGCGGCCATTTTGTCCACCCCCGGCCGCGTGCGATTCATGGACGCCACCATCTTGGTTGACAACCAAGGGAACCCAGCATCGACGGCTCCACGGGGTCCGAAGAAGACGCCGCGACACTACGACCACGACTGGCTTCGGTGACTCTGGATCAATCACGGCCCCGGAAGCTCCAGACGACGACAACAACGGTGCTGATCAACGGACACGAGACACCATGCTTGATCGACTCCGGGAGCACCGAAGGTTTCATCCACCCCGACAAGGTAAGACGCTGTTTTCTGACCATCCATCCAAGCACGCAAAAGATTTCCCTAGCTGCAGGATCCCACTCCATAGAGATCAAAGGGTTCTGCATCGCGAACCTAACGGTGCAAGGGAGGGAGTTTAAGAACTACAGGCTCTACGTCCTTCCCCAACTCTGCGGGCCCACATTACTGGGATTAGATTTCCAGTGTAACCTGCAGAGCCTAACGTTTCAATTCGGCGGCCCAATACCCCCACTCACTATCTGCGGCCTCGCAACTCTCAAGGTTGAACCACCGTCCTTGTTTGCAAACCTCACCCCGGATTGCAAACCCGTTGCCACTAGGAGCAGACGGTACAGCGCCCAGGACCGGATATTTATTCGGTCTGAAGTCCAGCGGTTGCTGAAGGAAGGCATAATCCAGGCCAGCAATAGTCCCTGGAGAGCCCAGGTGGTAGTAGTAAAGACCGGGGAGAAGCAAAGGATGGTCGTAGACTATAGTCAGACCATCAACAGGTGCACACAGCTAGATGCGTTCCCTCTCCCCCGCATATCCGACATGGTAAATCGGATTGCCCAGTATTAGGTTTTCTCCACCGTGGACCTCAAGTCCGCCTACCACCAGCTCCCCATCCGCCCAGGTGACCGCAAGTACACAGCCTTCGAGGCAGACGGGCGTCTATATCACTTCCTAAGGGTCCCGTTTGGTGTCACAAACGGGGTCTCGGTCTTCCAACGGGAGATGGACAGAATGGTTGACCAGCACGGGTTGCAGGCCACGTTCCCGTATCTCGACAACGTAACCATCTGCGGCCACGGTCAGCAGGACCACGACGCCAACCTCCAAAAATTCCTCCAGACCGCTAACGCCCTGAACCTCACATACAACGAGGAAAAGTGCGTTTTTAGCACAAACCGGTTGGCCATCCTGGGATACGTAGTGCGCAATGGGATAATAGGCCCCGACCCCGAACACATGCGCCCCCTTATGGAATTTCCCCTCCCCCACTGCTCCAAAGTCCTGAAATGTTGCCTGGGTTTCTTTTCATATTACGACCAGTGGGTCCCCCAGTATGCAGACAAGGCTCGCCCGCTAATACAGACCACTACCTTCCCCCTGTCGACAGAGGCTCGCCAGGCCTTCAGCCGCATCAAAGCGGATATTGCAAAGGCCATGATGCGTGCCATCGACGAGTCCCTCCCCTTCCAGGTCGAGAGCGACGCCTCCGACGTAGCTCTGGCGGCCACCCTTAACCAAGCGGGCAGACCCGTGGCCTTTTTCTCCCGGACCCTCCACGCCTCAGAAATCCGCCACTCCTCAGTGGAAAAGGAAGCCCAAGCCATAGTGGAAGCTGTGCTTAATTGGAGACATTACCTGGCCGGCAGGAGATTCACTCTCCTCACGGACCAATGGTCGGTAGCCTTCATGTTCGATAATGCACAGCGGGGCAAAATTAAAAATGACAAGATCTTAAGGTGGAGGATCGAGCTCTCCACCTTCAACTATGAGATCTTGTACCGTCCTGGAAAGCTGAACGAGCCGTCCGATGCCCTATCCCGCGGCACATGTGCCAACGCACAAATAGACCTCCTACAAGCCCTCCACGAGGACCTCTGCCACCCGGGGGTCACTCGATTCTACCATTTTGTAAAGTCCCGCAACCTCCCCTACTCTGTGGAGGAGGTCCGTCCAGTCACCAGGAACTGCCACATCTGCGCAGAGTGCAAACCGCACTTTTTCAGGCCGGATAGAGCGCACCTGATCAAGGCTTCCCGCCCCTTTGAACGCCTCAGTTTGGATTTCAAAGGGCCCCTCCCCTCCACTGACCGCAACGCATACTTCCTGAACGTGGTGGACGAGTACTCTCGTTTCCCCTTCGCCATCCCCTGCCCCGACATGACAGCGGCCACAGTCATTATAGCCTTTGGCACCATATTCACACTGTTCGGTTGCCCCGCGTATATCCATAGCGACAGGGGTGACGAGCTGCGCCAGTTCCTGCTCAGCAAGGGCATAGCCTCGAGCAGGACGACCAGCTACAACCCCCGGGGGAACGGGCAAGTAGAGAGGGAGAACGGCACGGTCTGGAAGACAGTCCTGCTGGCCCTACGGTCCAGGGATCTCCCAGTTTCCCGGTGGCAGGAGGTCCTCCCAGACGCTCTCCACTCCATCCGGTCGCTGCTGTGTACCACCACTAACCAAATGCCTCATGAGCGCCTCCTTGTCTTCCCCAGGAAGTCCTCCTCCGGAACGTCGCTGCCGACCTGGCTGGCGGCCCCAGGACCCATCTTGCTCCGGAAACATGTGTGGGCGCACATATCGGACCCGTTGGTCGAGAGGGTTCACCTTCTCCACGCGAACCCGCAGTACGCCTACGTGGCGTACCCCGACGGCCAACAGGACACGGTCTCCCTGCGGGACCTGGCGCCCGCCGGCAACACACACACCCCCCCGACACCGATCATCCCCTCCCTGCCGCCGGCGCACCCCGCGACCGCCCCCTTCCCGGGGAGATCGGACCTCCTCCCGTGCCCGCCCAGGAGTAAAACAGGAACAAACACCGAAACGCTCCCGGAGACGACAACGCCTGAACAAGCACCTGCACCACCACCGGGGCTGAGGCGATCGACGAGGAAGACCAGACCGCCCGCTCGACTCGTGGCATCCGCGTGACACCAAGAATGTTGTTGTATTGTAACAAAAAAAATGTTTTTTCTTGCTAATATTGTAAATAGTTTCACAAACTTGTACATAGCCCAGTGTAGGGCAAAAACTGTAGTAACATGTCCGAAATTTTCCTTCCAGGGCCAGCCTTGTAAACCCCTAACTCCATGCGAACCACCACCCCGCCGGGTTCCTTTTTAACAAGGGGTGAATGTGGTGGTATGTATTAGGAGTCATGTGGGACTGTGAAGCCGTGATGCGATTGGCTGACAGATCCCGGGTCCTGGTTGGCTGCTGACTCCTGGCTCCGCCCTGAAGGCGGAATATAGCTTCTCCCCGCCGCTTCATTCTGTTGCTGAACTGCTGGGGACAAGTCTCGCTTAATAAAGCCTGAATCGACTTAATCACTTCTCATCTCTCTCGTAAATCATTGTGCGCTACACTTGTATGCTTCAATTAAGTCACCTCTTAACCTTCTTCTCTCTAACGAAAACAGCCTCAAGTCCCTCAACCTTCCCTCATAAGATCTTCCCTCCATACCAGGCAACATTCTGGTAAATCTTCTCTGCACCCTTTCCAATGCTTCCACATCCTTCCTATAATGCGGCGACCAGAATTGCACGCAATACTCCAAATGCGGCCGCACCAGAGTTTTGTACAGCTGCAACATGACCTAATGGATCCGAAACTCAATCCCTCTGCCAATAAAAGCGAACACACTGTACGCCTTCTTAACAACCCTTTCAACCTGGGTGGCAACTTTCAGGGATCTATGTACATGGATACCGAGATCTCTCTGCTCATCCACACTACCAAGAATCTTACCATTAGCCCAGTACTCAGTCTTCCTGTTATTCCTTCCAAAATGAATCACCTCACACTTTTCTGCATTAAACTCCATTTGCCACCTCTCAGCCCAGTGCTGCAGCTTATCTATGTCCCTCTGTAACTTGTAACATCCTTCCGCACTGTCCACAACTCCACCGACTTTAGTGTCATCTGCAAATTTACTCACCCGTCCTTCTGCGCCCTCCTCCAGGTCATTTATAAAAATGACAAACAGCAGTGGCCCCAAAACAGATCCTTGTGGTACACCACTAGTAACTGAACTCCAGGCTGAACATTTCCCATCAACCACCACCCTTTGTCTTCTTCCAGCTAGCCAATTTCTGATCCAAACTGCTAAATCACCCTGAATCCCATGCCTCCGTATTTTCTGCAGTAGCCTACCGTGGGGAACCTTATCAACCGCTTTACTGAAATCCATATACACCACATCAACTGCTTTACCCTCATCCACCTGTTTGGTCACCTTCTCAAAGAACTCAATAAGGTTTGTGAGGCACGACCTACCTTTCACAAAACTGTGTTGACTATCTCTAATCAAATTATTCCTTTCCAGCAACCCGGGGGTGGGGGGGAGGGAGGGGGGGGTAGGAGGGAGGGAGGGAGGGGGGGGGTAGAGAGGAGGGGGGGGGACATCTCTTTCTGGGGGGGTGGGGGGAAGAGGGAGGGATAGGGAAGGGGGGTTCTTCGGGGGGGCACCTGAGCAAGAAAAACATAAATGATCCGGAAAACTGATATGTGCGGGAGGAATCCAATGTACAAAGTTCTGTATCATATTGATTTGCATTGTTTGTGTCTTGCTATGCGAGTTTTTTCTTCTTTTTTGTTTCGGGGGCGGGGGGGGGGGGGTTTGTTTTGTATGGTTGAAAATTCTGTAAAAAATTCTTAATAAACATATGTATATTTTTTTTAAATGGACTCTGCAGACGGCCGCCCTCAGCCAATCCACGCCTGTGCCGCGCGGCAGGGGGTGTGTGTGATCTTTCTGGTGCTCCCTCTAGTGTCTAGTTAGCCTAAATGCATTTACATTGATGCACATCACCACAAGGAAGTGTAGAAGATTTTAGTTTAGTCGGGCAGCATGGTCGGCACGGGCTTGGAGGACCGAAGGGCCTGTTCCTGTGCTGTACTTTTCTTTGTCCTTTTGTTCTTTGACTGCTTCAACTGAAGTGAAGGGCAACAGGCACGAGATCTCCTGCCTGCTGGACTCCAGGAGCACTGAGAGCTTCATTCACCCCGATACGGTAAGGCACTGCTCCCTCGCGGTACACCCCGCTAACCAGAGAATCTCCCTGGCCCCCGGGTCCCACTCCGTGGCGATCCGGGGTTACTGCATCGCCACTCTCACTGTCCAGGGCGTGGAGTTCAGCGGCTTCCGCCTCTACGTCCTCCCCAACCTCTGCGCTGCCTTGCTACTCGGCCTGGACTTCCAGTGCAACCTCCAGAGCCTAACCCTGAAATTCGGCGGCCACCTACCACCCCTTACTCTGTGCGGCCTTGCAACCCTTAAGGTCGATCCACCTTTTTGCAAACTTAACCCCGGATTGCAAACCCGTCGCCACCAGGAGCAGACGGTACAGCGCCCAGGACAGGACCTTCATTGGGTCTGAGGTCCAGCGGCTGCTTTGGGAAGGCATCATCGAGGCAGCAACAGCCCCTGGAGAGCCCAAGTGGTAGTGGTCAAAACTGGGGAAAAAAACAGGATGGTCATTGCCTACAGTCAGACCATCAATCGGTACACGCAGCTCGACGCGTATCCCCTCCCACGCATATCTGATATGGTCAATCAGATTGCACAGTACCGGGTCTTCTCGACAGTGGACCTGAAATCTGCCTACCACCAGCTCCCCATCCGCAAGGCGGACCGCCCATACACTGCGTTCGAGGCAGACAGCCGCCTTTACCATTTCCTTAGGGTTCCCTTCGGCGTCACCAACGTGGTCTCGGTCATCCAACGGGAGATGGACCGAATGGTTGACTGGTACGGGCTGCGGGCCACTTTCCCGTACCTGGACAACGTCACCATCTGCGGCCACGATCAGCAGGACCATGACGCCAACCTTGCCAAATTTCTCCACACCGCCACTCTCCTCAACCTCACGTATAACAAGGAGAAGTGTGTGTTCAGCACAAACCGCTTAGCCATCCTCGGCTATGTGGTCCAGAACGGAGTTCTGGGGCCCGACCCCGATCGCATGCGCCCCCTCATGGAACTCCCCCTCCCCCACTGCCCCAAGGCCCTCAAACGTTGCCTGAGGTTCTTTTCGTATTACGCCCAGTGGGTCACAAACTATGTGGACAAAGCCCGCCCACTCATTCAATCCACTGTTTTTCCTCTGACGGCCGAGGCTCACCAGGCCTTTAACCGTATCAAGGCCGATATCGCCAAGGCCGCGATGCACGCGGTCGACGAGACGCTCCCCTTCCAAGTCGAGACCGATGCATCAGACATCGCTCTGGCCGCCACCCTCAACCAGGCAGGCAGGCCCGTAGCATTCTTTTCCTGCACCCTCCATGCCTCCAAAATTCGGCACTCCTCCATCGTAAAAGAGGCCCAAGCCATTGTTGAAGCTGTGCGACATTGGAGGCATTACCTGGCCGGCAGGAGATTCACTCTCCTCACTGACCAACGGTCGGTTTACTTCAAGTTTAACAACACACAGTGGGGCAAGATCAAAAACGATAAAATCTTGAGGTGGAGGATCGAACTCTCCACCTACAATTATGAGATTTTGTATCGCCCCGGTAAGCTCAACGAGCCCCCCGATGCCCTATCCTGAGGTACATGTGCCAGCGCACAAGTGGACCGACTACGGACCCTGCACGACAACCTCTGTCACCTAGGGGTCACACGTATTTACCATTTCATCAAGGCCCGCAACCTGCTCTACTCCATCGAGGAAGTCAGGGCGATCACCAGAGACTGCCAGGTATGCGCGGAGTGTAAACCGCACTTCTACCGGCCAGACTGTGCGCGCCTGGTGAAGGTCTTCCGCCCCTTTGAACGTCTCAGCGTGGACTTCAAAGGGCCCCTCCCGTCCACCGACCACAACACGTACTTTCTCAGTGTGGTCGATGAATATTCCCGATTCCCCTTTCCGTCCCATGCCCCGACATGACGTCTGCCACCGTCATCAAGGCCCTCAACACCATCTTCACTCTGTTCGGCTTCCCCGCCTACGTCCACAGCGACCGGGGATCCTCATTCATGAGCGATGAGCGGCGCCAATACCTTCTCAACAGGGGCATTGCCGCGAGCAGGACGACTAGCTACAACCCCAGGGGAAACGGGTAGGTGGGGAGAGAGAATGGGAAGGTCTGGAGGGCCGTCCAGCTGGCCCTACGGTCCGGAAATCTCCCGGCCTCCCGCTAGCAGGACGTCCTCCCCGACGCACTTCGCTCCCTCCATTTGGTCGCTCCTGTGCACCGCGACTAATCAAACCCTCCATGAACATCTCTTTGCCTTCCCCAGGAGGTCCACCTCCGGGGTTTCACTCCCGACATGGCTAGCAGCTCCAGGCCCCGTTCTCCTCCGTAGACACGTGCGACTCCACAAGGCGGACCCGTTGGTTGAGAGGGTACAGCTACTTCACGCTAACCCGCAGTACGCCTACGTAGCGTACCCCGACGGCCGCCAAGACACCGTCTCCCTCAGGGACCTGGCACCAGCCGGTTCCACACACACCCACCCCCCCCGCCCCGGTGCCATCCTCCCCCCCCCCGGCGCACCCCCCCGCAGCCCCCGCTCCGGGAAAATCTGTCCTCCCGTTGCTCACACCCGGGGATGAAGAGGATTTCGACACGCTCCCGGAGTCACCGAAGACCAAGCCGCCGCCGGAGTCGCCGCCAGCACTGCGGCGCTCTCAACGACAGATCAAGGCACCAGACCGCCTGACTTTGTATTCTTATCTGCACTTTTAAAACACAACTTTCTGTATATAGTTCTCCACCACCCCCGTCGGACTCATTTTTTTTAACAGGGGTGAATGTGGTAGTCACCACTGATGTATATATTGTATATATAGGATGTTGATATAGGTGCTTTACGGTAAGGCCCCTGTACTACTGGTACGGGGGTAGATTCCTGCCTGCTGGCTCCGCCCAGTATGCGGAGTATAAATATGTGTGCTCCCAGTACAGCAGCCATTTCGTCAGCTGCTGTAGGAGGCCACAGATCTCAGTGTAATAAAGCCTCAAATGCATGCAACTCTCGTCTTTGAGTAATTGATCGTGCATCAGTTCATTTAACCAGAACACGGGGAGTTCACACTGAGTAAAATCAGGAAGTTTGATTGATTTACAATGCCGGGATGTACACTTCCCGGAATATTCCTGCCGGCTCTCTCCTGGCCGGTGCCTTACTGGCTGACATTTTATATGATGCTGAATGGAGTTCTCCCACTCTCAACGGGGAGCTTGTAATCTGCGAGAACCACAGTGAAGATAGTCATTCTCACCCCTTAACAGAGTCTGTGCAGAGGAATGTCGAGCCCTCTCTGCTATAAGTACTGTTTTGCTGTTGTGTGATTTATTGAATAATTTTGTGTTCGGCTGTAATGAAGATAATGAAGCTGTCCTACACAGCACTTATTACAATTCAATCAATATCACTTCCTGCTCACAGCACAACACAATCAAATTACATTCAACAAAGGCTAATTTGCACTGAGTGCTGGATTTGGTGCATTTTGAGTGCTATAGTAAGAGTTTGGTGACTGAGAGAGTATAAGGCTTCATTTTTATCTAAAGTTTAGTCTTTCTTTTATTTAGGTAATTAACTTAAAAGTTGCTGTTTGGTTTAAAAGAAGGTGAATTTTCAATCAGCTTTAAACAAGCTTCTACTTGTAGGCACTTGCAGCTGGAGCTTGTGAATTAGTTAATTGGATTAGGCCAGTTTTCAGAGGCTAGATTCACAGTATAAAAGTGATCCCCTACAGTGCAGACTTTGTTTGCACTGAGTGCTGAATTTGGTGCATTTGAGTGCTATAGTAAGAGTTTGGTGGCCGAGGGAGTTAGGTGAGGAGGGAGTAAGGTGCTCCTTTCATTTTGTTTCTGACATTTCCGCAAAGAGTGAGAAGAGAGCCAGGAGTTTACAGAAAGTGTAGCGGACTGGGAGCAGAGTCGGAGGGCGGAGATCTAGTTAGTCCACAGGGCAGCTATATTCTGTCAGGTAAGAGGGGATGGAGGCTAGGCCAGTTGCATGCTCCTCCTGTAGGATGTGGGTGGTGAGGGATACCACCGGTGTCCCCGCTGACTATACCTGTGGGAAGTGCACCCAACTTCAGCTCCTCAAAGACCGTGATAGGGAACTGGAGCTGGAGCTGGATGAACTTCGGATCATCCGGGAGGCAGAGGGGGTGATTGAGAAGAGTTACAGGGAGGTAACCACACCCAAGGTACAGGACAAGAATAGCTGGGTTACAGTCAGGGGGAAAAAAACAAACAGGCAGACAGTGCAGGGGTCCCTCGTGGCCGTTCCCCTTCAAAACAAGTATACCGTTTTGGATGCTGTTGGGGGGGATGACCTACCGGGGGAAGGCCCTAGCGGCCAGGTCTCTGGCACTGAGTCTGGCTCTGCGGCTCAGAAGGGAAGGGGGGGGGAGAATAGAAAAGCAATAGTTGTAGGAGATTCAATGGTTAGGGGAATAGATAGGAGATTCTGTGGTCGCGAGCGAGACTCCCGGAAGGCATGTTGCCTCCCGGGTGCCAGGGTCAGGGATGTCTCGGATCATGTCTTCAGGATCCTTAAGGGGGAGGGGGAGCAGCCAGAAGTCGTGGTGCACATTGGTACCAACGACATAGGTAGGAAAAGGGGTGTGGAGGTAATAAACAAGTTTAGGGAGTTAGGCTGGAAGTTAAAAGCCAGGACAGACAGAGTTGTCATCTCTGGTTTGTTGCCGGTGCCACATGATAGCGAGGCTAGGAATAGGGAGAGAGTGCAGTTGAACACGTGGCTGCAGGAATGGTGTAGGAGGGAGGGCTTCAGGTATTTGGATAATTGGAGCCCATTCTGGGGAAGGTGGGACCTGTACAAGCAGGACGGGTTGCATCTGAACCAGAGGGGCACCATTATCCTGGGAGGGAGGTTTTCTAGTATTCTTCGGGAGGGTTTAAACTAATTTGGCAGGGGAATGGGAACCGGATTTGTAGTCCAGCAACTAAGGTAGCCGATATTCAGGACGCCAAAGCGTGTAATGAGGCAGTGGGGAAGGGAACACTGACAAAGGAGAGTACCTGCAGGCACAGAGATGGGTTGAAGTGTGTATACTTCAACGCAAGAAGCATCAGGAATAAGGTGGGTGAACTTAAGGCATGGATCGGTACTTGGGACTACGATGTGGTGGCCATCACGGAAACTTGGATAGAAGAGGGGCAGAAGTAGTTGCTGGAGGTCCCTGGTTATAGATGTTTCAATAAGGTTAGGGAGGGTGGTAAAAGAGGTGGGGGGGGGGGGGGTGGCATTGTTAATTAGAGATAGTATAACAGCTGCAGAAAGGCAGTTCGAGGAGTATCACCCTAATGGGGTAGTATGGGTTGAAGTCAGAAATAGGAAAGGAGCAGTCACCTTGTTAGGAGTTATCTATAGGTCCCCCAATAGTAGCAGAGATGTGGAGGAACAGATTGGGAAACAGATTTTGGAAAGGTGCAGAAGTCACAGGGTAGTAGTCATGGGTGACTTTAACTTCCCAAATATTGAGTGGAAACTCTTTAGATCAAATAGTTTGGATGGGGTGGTGTTTGTGCAGTGTGTCCAGGAAGCTTTTCTAACACAGTATGTAGATTGTCCGACCAGAGGAGGGGCAATATTGGATTTAGTACTTGGTAATGAACCAGGGCAAGTGATAGATTTGTTAGTGGGGGAGCATTTTGGAGATAGTGACCACAATTCTGTGACTTTCACTTTAGTAATGGAGAGGGATAGGTGCGTGCAACAGGGCAAGGTTTACAATTGGGGGAAGGGTAAATACGATGTTGTCAGACAAGAATTGAAGTGCATAAGTTGGGAACATAGGCTGTCAGGGAAGGACACAAGTGAAATGTGGAACTTGTTCAAGGAACAGGTACTACGTGCCCTTGATATGTATGTCCCTGTCAGGCAGGGAAGAGATGGTCGAGTGAGGGAACCATGGTTGACAAGAGAGGTTGAATGTCTTGTTAAGAGGAAAAAGGAGACTTATGTAAGGCTGAGGAAACAAGGTTCAGACAGGGCATTGGAGGGATACAAGATAGCCAGGAGGGAACTGAAGAAAGGGATTAGGAGAGCTAAGAGAGGGCATGAACAATCTTTGGCAGGTAGGATCAAGGAAAACCCCAAGGCCTTTTACACATATGTGAGAAATATGAGAATGACTAGAGCGAGGGTAGGTCCGATCAAGGACAGTAGCGGGAGATTGTGTATTGAGTCTGAAGAGATAGGAGAGGTCTTGAACGAGTACTTTTCTTCTGTATTTACAAATGAGAGGGGCGATATTGTTGGAGAGGACAGTGTGAAACAGACTGGTAAGCTTGAGGAAATACTTGTTAGGAAGGAAGATGTGTTGGGCATTTTGAAAAACTTGAGGATAGACAAGTCCCCCGGGCCTGACGGGATATATCCAAGGATTCTATGGGAAGCAAGAGATGAAATTGCAGAGCCGTTGGCAATGATCTTTTCGTCCTCACTGTCAATAGGGGTGGTACCAGGGGATTGGAGAGTGGCGAATGTCATGCCCCTGTTCAAAAAAGGGACTAGGGATAACCCTGGGAATTACAGGCCAGTTAGTCTTACTTCGGTGGTAGGCAAAGTAATGGAAAGGGTACTGAAGGATAGGATTTCTGAGCATCTGGAAAGACACTGCTTGATTAGGGATAGTCAGCACGGATTTGTGAGGGGTAGGTCTTGCCTTACAAATCTTATTGAATTCTTTGAGGAGGTGACCAAGCACGTGGATGAAGGTAAAGCAGTGGATGTAGTGTACATGGATTTTAGTAAGGCATTTGATAAGGTTCCCCATGGTAGGCTTCTGCAGAAAGTAAGGAGGCATGGGATAGTGGGAAATTTGGCCAGTTGGATAACGAACTGGCTAACCGATAGAAGTCAGAGAGTGGTGGTGGATGGCAAATATTCAGCCTGGATCCCAGTTACCAGTGGCGTACCGCAGGGATCAGTTCTGGGTCCTCTGCTGTTTGTGATTTTCATTAATGACTTGGATGATGGAGTTGAAGGGTGGTTCAGTAAATTTGCAGACGATACGAAGATTGGTGGAGTTGTGGATAGTAAGGAGGGCTGTTGTTGGCTGCAAAGAGACATAGATAGGATGCAGAGCTGGGCTGAGAAGTGGCAGATGGAGTTTAACCCTGAAAAGTGTGAGGTTGTCCATTTTGGAAGGACAAATATGAATGCGGAATACAGGGTTAACGGTAGAGTTCTTGGCAATGTGGAGGAGCAGAGAGATCTTGGGGTCTATGTTCATACATCTTTGAAAGTTGCCACTCAAGTGGATAGAGCTGTGAAGAAGGCCCATGGTGTGCTCGCATTCATTAACAGAGGGATTGAATTTAAGAGCCGTGAGGTGATGATGCAGCTGTACGAAACTTTGGTAAGGCCACATTTGGAGTACTGTGTACAGTTCTGGTCACCTCATTTTAGGAAGGATGTGGAAGCTTTGGAAAAGGTGCAAAGAAGATTTACCAGGATGTTACCTGGAATGGAGAGTAGGTCTTACGAGGAAAGGTTGAGGGTGCTAGGCCTTTTCTCATTAGAACGGAGAAGGATGAGGGGCGACTTGATAGAGGTTTATAAGATGATCAGGGGAATAGATAGAGTAGACAGTCAGAGACTTTTTCCCCGGGTGGAACAAACCATTACAAGGGGACATAAATTTAAGGTGAAAGGTGGAAGATATAGGAGGGATATCAGAGGTAGGTTCTTTACCCAGAGAGTAGTGGGGGCATGGAATGCACTGCCTGTGGAAGTAGTTGAGTCGGAAACATTAGGGACCTTCAAGCAGCTATTGGATAGGTACATGGATCACGGTAAAATGATATAGTGTAGATTTATTTGTTCTTAAGGGCAGCACGGTAGAATTGTGGATAGCACAATTGCTTCGCAGCTCCAGGGTCCCAGGTTCGATTCCGGCTTGGATCACTGTCTATGCGGAGTCCTCCGGGTGCTCCGGTTTCCTCCCACAGTCCAAAGATGTGTAGGTTAGGTGGATTGGCCATGATAAATTGCCCTTAGTGTCCAAAATTGCCCTTGGTGTTGGGTGGAGGTGTTGAGTTTGGGTAGGGTGCTCTTTCCAGGAGCCGGTGCAGACTCAAAGGGCCGAATGGCCTCCTTCTGCACTGTAAATTCAATGATAATCTAGGATTAATCTAGGACAAAGGTTCGGCACAACATCGTTGGCCGAAGGGCCTGTTCTGTGCTGTATTTTCTATGTTCTATGACACTTGCCCAATGGTTTGTGGTTAGCAATGGTCAGTGTGTGTGAGGGTGGAGGGGGTTGGTGTGTATCGGGGAGGGGATGTGTGGAGGGGAGGTGAGAGTGGGGGGTCAGGTGGTGTGTGGGGATGGTGTGTGTATGGGGGGGTGGGGAGAGAGGACGGTTAAGGGTGTGTGTGTGGGGGGGAGGGGTGTGAGGGGAGGGGTGTGGGGGTTCAGGTGGCGTGTGGGGGGGACGGGTGTGAGGGGAAGGGTATGGGGGGGGTCAGGTGGTGTGTGGGGGAGGGGTGTATGTGTGAGGGGAGGGGTGTGTGTGGGAAGGGGTGTGTGTGGGGAGGGGTGTATGTGTGGGGAGGGATGTGAGGGGAGGGGTGTGGGGGGTCAGGTGGTGTGTGGGGATGAGGGGTGTGAGGGTAGGGGTGTGTGTGTGGGGAGGGGTGTGAGGGGAGGGGTATGGAGGGTCAGGTGGTGTGTGTGTGGGGAGGGGTGTGTGTGTGGGGAGGGGTGTGTGTGGGGGGGAGGGGTGTGTGTGGGGGGGAGGGGTGTGTGGGGAGGGGTGTGGGGGGGGTCAGGTGGTGTGTGTGGGGAGGGGTGTGTGTGTGTGGAGGGGTGTGAGGGAGGGGTGTGTGGGGGTCAGGTGGGGTGTGAGGGGAGGGGGAATGTGGGGAGGGGAGGGTGTGGGGGTCAGGTGGTGTGTGGGGGAGGGGTGTGTGTGGGGGGAGGGGTGTGAGGGGAGGGGTGTGTGGGGGGTCAGGTGGTGTGTGGGAGGAGGGGGAGGGCTGTGAGGGGAGGGGGAATGTGGGGAGGGAAGGGTGTGGGGGTCAGGTGGTGTGTGGGGGAGGGGTGTGTGTGGGGGAGGGGAGAGTGGGGGTCAGGTGGTGTGTGGGGGGAGGGGTGTGTGTGTGGGGGTAGGGGGAGGGGTGTGAGGGGA